>NC_081439.1:27055100-27406520 GCF_949786415.1 Peromyscus eremicus | reverse complement strand
CTTCAACCCAACCCCACAATGACTTATTTGTAAATGGACTTTCAATGCTTTCATGTACTTAGAATGCACACAGCTTCCAGGTCCCCACCATTTCTTCTTATTGCTGTGCCAGCTACCTGCCTGGCTTTGAAGGCACTTGTGTGTTGAGACCTGTAACTCAAGTGTCCTTCCAGAGGTGGCATATGGAGCTTTTGTGGCAAGGATACCAGCCCACCACAGTGTCAGTAATGAACAAGCATGCAGCTGGAGAGGAACAGTAAATAACAAGGAGAACCAGGATAAGCCAGGTTGTGTTTTCTGCCCCTATGCTGCCCTCTAAGGGCTGTCTTAGCCCACTTTGTCTTGCTGTTGTAGAATGTTCAAGACTATACTTTATAATGGTAATTTTGGTATACGGATTTGGATGCTGGGAAATCTAAATGAATGGTATTGGCATTTGTTTGGCTTCTGGTGAGGAGCTTGTACTACTTCGGTTGATGGTAACCAGCAGACAGACAAGTCAACATACATGGAAGAGAAGAGAGGGGCCAAGCTCTTGCAATAGCTAACTCATCCCTATGAGAAAAGCATTAAAAGCATTAGTTTGTCCATGAGGGATCTTGCTCCTGATTCAAACACCTCCCTCCCAGCCCCACTTTTCCAATTCTGTATGTTGGGAAATTCAAGTTATAACACATAAGCTCTGGGGAGAAATCCTCAAGACCTACTAAGACAGGAGACAGAGAGGCAAGTATTTGAGATGAGAGTATCAATGTCTAGGAATATGAATATGATCTTACTGGCATGCCCTTGGGGACAACTTTTTCAAGTCAGGAAGTCACTATTTGCCTTCCCTACCATTTTTGCTCCTCTAGTTTTCTATTAGTCAAGACTCATGTCTGAATGCAGTTACTTACAGCAGTCTCTGGGGAGATTGTGAATACTACTCAGAAGATTCAGTATCCTAGTCCCGACCTTAATCAAAACTTTGCTTCATCTTCTAGTTGAACTACAGTTCCAGCTCTTCCCTGACATGCAACAAAGACCTGTGCACATGAAAGGAGAACCAAGAACTTGGGCTTCACCTTCAAGCAAGACTCCATGCACCCCAGAGGAGTTTGGGAAATATAAGCAAGCCATAGAATGAGGGAAAGAGGAGAGAGCATGGCTATTGGTAAGCAATGGCTATTTTTTTCTTCATATTAATTCTCTCCTCCTCATCTGGAGGGTCAACTACAGTGCTTCAGGGACCATAAAATGGGCCACTGAAAAACTCTCACTTTGCTCTGGCAGTAGAACTCAAGTGGAGCCGTCCAACGTGCACATTGCCTCTGATGGTACTGCTAGACCTCTCAAATCATCCATGGGTTCAAAGTCCAAAATGCCTGGCCAGCTGCTTTTCAGCGTTTTCATCATCATCCTCTGCCCTGGATCTTTATTCTGGGCCCTGTTCACTATGCAGTGGAATCACAATCCAGCTCTGGTTATAGATTGCTCACCTAACAGCCTAGACATTATCATCTCATTTCTGCTCTGGGAAGTGGTGAAAGCTGCCTTGGGACAGTGACCTGTTGACATATGCAGCCTTGAGTGAGAGGATATTTGTTCAAAGTTCCAGAACATACATTTGTTCAGAGGTCTGGAACCTGCCTCTTCTGAAGGAAGGAACATTGCTTCAGGACCACTGTCTCCATAACTAACAGGCCCATTTCTTCTCTTAAGTCACTCAGTAACACCCCCTGCCCTCAACCAGGCCTTACAAGCACATGTTAGCATTTAGAGAGCCACTGATTGGGGATGATTAATAGGACACTGGGACCTGCCTGCCAACAATTTGATAGCCAAGGTGTGTTCTCTAGTTGTGTCTTCCAGGTGGAAATCTTTCTTATCCTCAAGAAATGGAATTTGGGTAGCAAGAAGCTTCTGAAGTAGTGTTACTTCACACCTACACTAGGAACTCAGAAGTGTTCTTTTACATGGTCAAGGTTGGAAACGAAGGTAAAGCAACAGATTCAAGTGACTTCTTTCACTGAAGTTGAACAGCTGTAGCCCACCTACCCTACATAGAGCTTTGTTGGAAAAAAAGCATTAAATTAAAAGTTACTCCTTTACAAAGCCTACTAACAATTCATCAGGGGGCCACTCATTTTATCCCGAGAGCTAAGACAACTCAGAATCAGAAAATACTAAAACTCAAAGAACTCTTCAGTTCAGGCTCTCATTTTATGGATGACCTTTTCTACTCAGGCCTCCATTTGGGGCTCAGAGCAATTGCTCCGCAGACCAAAATGTTCTCCCTAAAACACACATTAGGTCATTTATTTTCTCTTCTTAAACTCTTCCTCATGGCTCTCCATTACTCTTAGGCTTAAATCTAGACTCTAGAAACAGACCCAAACAAGGTTTTCCATGAGCTGCCACCACCCCTCCACACCTGTTCCTCCTCCACTCAATGCTCGCTCTGCTCTTACCACTTAACTCATCTCCTCATTCCTTGACAAACCACCTTCTCTCATCTCTCCACCAGATACATCTTTAGCTGTTATTTTGAAGGATCCAGGATGTTCTTTCCAATTTTCATGTGGCCGGTGACTTCCTATCATTCAAGCTTCAGGTGTCATGTTATAGGAATACCCTTTCTCTAGAGACTTTTATAACCATGAAATCCTCCTGGACCAGACAATTTCCATCACATTAACCTCTCTAAAATTTTTCCTGGAACTGTATGCCCATTAGATGTCTTTTTACTTATTTGTTGTTATTATTTGTTGTGATATCCTTGAGAACAAGAACATTTTATGCCTTATGCAAGCACCATGTCCCAGGACCTGGAACAAGATTCCACTATAAAGGACGCTTGATAAACATTGAACAATTGAATATACAATTCAAAATAAAGCATCAAGATCTATCCTGGGCCATAACAAAGACAATTTGGCTTTAACTTCTACTCATATTGTTGCACTCATTTTTTTTCATGAAATGACTGGAGTCACTTATTAGTTGAGCTCTAACTCACAGCAGCTAGTAAATCAAAACATGAAAATGGATCCTGTCTTTGTTTTAAATTCTGGTTAGTATTTTAGCTGTTGATAAAGCTAAAGTGAATGAACCTCCTTAGGTTTCTTATTTTTAGCAGGAAATTAAAATCCAGCCTGCTTCATTTAAGTGGCCTAAGGATTGGCTCCTGAATGATTCTAAGACAACTGCTCATTCTTTTTTAAAAATATTTACTCTATTTTACTTATGTGTATGAGTGTTTTGCTTGCATATATAAGCATGTGCATTATATGCATGTCTAGTACCCAAGGATGTCAAAAGAATGCATCAGTTCCTCTGTAACTGGAATTGCAGACGCTTGCAAGCAGGTGCTGAAAACTGAACTCAGTTTCTCTGCAAGAGCAGAAAGTGCTTTTAACCACTGAGCCTTCTCTGCAAAGCCTATTGCTCATTCTTGATTATCAAAATACCATTGTCATTCATACCATTCATATTCACTCAACAATAGGTATATGTGCATATGTGTCAGACACTGACTGGAATGCTAGGGATAAAACAATGAATCAAACCAAAGTAATCCTTGTTATCTAAGACCTATCGTCTATAAGAGAAGCCAGTCTGGACCAAGACCTAGAAATTACCCGCTAGTGAGGTAGAAAGTGAGTTTAGGCACATGAACGATGGCAAGAACCCAAAATGAGAAGCATGAGAAGCAGACAATCCAGACATGGACTACAATAAGAAATGCTTCCCAGAGAGGGAAAAAATGAAGCTGTAGCCTGAAATCCTCAATAACTCACATGGATATTTGCATAGTCCCTCCTTCCTCCAGGGAAGTCACTTACTGAAATGATCAGTTTTGACTACATGGAACTATTCATGGTTGCATCTGCCCCAGATAAAAGGCTGACTCAAACCAGAAAAATCACATAACCATGTGGCTTAATTGGACACGGTGATCAAAGAACCACATGGCTCATTGGTTACACATTTTCACGACCTACTGTTTAACACCAGTAATGTGCTCTGTACCCCCCTGAAACTTGTAGAATGTGTATGGGAATGTGTACTGATTCTCTGCCATATCTAAAAGAATATTAGTTAGGGTAGGCTAACTGGCGTAACAGACAACTCCCAAATCTCACTGGCTTCAGACAACAGAAATCAACTTCTTACACTCAAGGCATTTGAGGTGTTTTATCACATGGAGTCATCCAGGCAACTAGTTTCCTTTCATCTGACAGGCCAGCTATTCCTCAGAATTAACTGCCTCTAGATGTGAAGGAAAGAAAAGGTACATAGAGGGCTAGAAGGAAAGATTTTAATGCCAAAGTTCAAAATGGACTCTCCTGCCCACATTTATAACTCAGTCCACAAGTCTCCTAACTGCAAAGGAGGCTGGGAAATGTAGTCTGTGCAACCAGAAAGAAAAGAAAACACAGTTAGGTGAATATTCACTGTTGTCTATTCCACAAGTACATGAAATAGTATGAGAAAGTCCAGAATTGGTCAATTTAGTGAAAATAGATTGGTGGTAATGTGTAAAACAAGGAACCACCAGACCACCTGACCTGACTGCAAGGAAATCATAAGCTAAGTCTTAAATAACTGTGGTTTTTCAATTGGTAAATTAATCCTGCTTACTTAATCAAAACACTTCCTCATCTAGGTGACAATCAGGAGCAGTTAATAATTAATACAAACAAATTTTCCATCAAATGCACCAGCCATAACTCTGAAAACATTCAAGTACACAAAATTAGTAGAAGAAACTAATGCTTGGCCATATTCTCAGAAGCCTTTATGACTCTATCTAATCACTTACTCAAAGAGTATTTACTAAATAACATCAAGAAAAATTAAGCAGCACATTACACATCTATATTGTAAAGTGGATACATAGAAATCCAGCCATAATTTTTTGTTCACTGGAAAAAAATCCCTGCACAAATAAACATGCTTAAATATGCATGGCCCTCCCAAGATATTTATTTGTACTTAAAGAAATAAAAGTTTTTTTATAGAACCTTGGAATTTTCTGATGAAAGTTGCCCTATAAGCACACAGTATTATTGGATTTGTCTGAACAAAATAATGGAGCAAGGTGAACTACTGGAAACTCTGGGAAGAAGCCAAGAATTAATGATGTGGATTTGGCTGTAACCGTGCCCAAGAATGTTTCATAATGGTGGTACTGTGCTCACTTCAAAAGTAATAATGATTAAATATCCTGAGTCCTTATATATCATCAACCTCTAAACAAAGCCAAAAAACAGAGAGTTCCAAGGGCCAGAAATATGTCAGCACCACACTGTCACAGATCACAAATCCAGACCACCCTCAGGATGGTTATTTGGATATGTAATGAAATAATTAACAAAAGCCATTCCGAAGGCTGCGACCCAAATGTGTCAGCAGATCTGAATGTCTAAAGTTCATGTAGCTTGGTAGCACAGAGGCCTGCACACATTTTTCACATTAGGGAACAGATGGAAGCTGTAATTCCCGCCATAGCTGAGGGATGCCTTGCACCCAACAGCAGCAGATAATCAGCTCATTTGGGGAGAAATTTGCCACTTTCATCCAAGAGCTCAGTGAGCTGCTGCTGAAGCACTCATCCAACTGCGGACAGCATGCTTCCCAGAGGGAAGGAGAGAGGCTGCACCTGTTTCCAAATCCTTACAGCTCTAGAGCCATTTCTGTTTCCCTTTAGGCCTCCAGTCTCACATCCCAGCTAGCCATGGGGCCAAGCATCACCCTCCCAGCATTATGGGGAAATTGATTACTCACTCAAGTTTCCTATTATGAATAAGGAACAGTGAATGCCTTCACAGTCTCGCATGAGACACACAGGCTAGACCCTGGCCTAGGTGAAACACTTCATTTTCATTTGTTCCAGAATATATTTTGCCTAAATTTTTTAAGCTTTAAATTGGTTGGGGATACCATTTGATGGGAAACTTTAAGAAAAGGAGATAGATAGATAGATAGATAGATAGATAGATAGATAGATAGATATAATAATTTTTTATTTAAAAACTATGCTGCTAGGCTGGGAAAGATGTTTTCTGTGTATTTGATCACTCAAAAATAGTTAAGTGCTGAAACTTCAAATAAGTTCTAATCTGATCAAAGCTGTGAGCATTTAAAAACGGGGTACCCCCTGGTGCTGCAGATGATAAAACCTACAACTGACTTATGTGATGTGAGACAGGACTGAAGATCTCTTGGCTTTAGAAGAAAGTGCAGATCAATGTCAGTTTGTAGGAGCAACTGCAAGACAGGCAGGGACCCCAATTCACAGGCTACCCTGCCCAACAAGGATTTTAAAGTGCTTTGTCAACAGAATTCTGTTATCATTTCAGGGAACACCCAGGAAGCCAGTAGCAGGCCACAGCTTCATGAAGTTGGTGGCAAGGCTGGGAATGTAAGACAGCTGGCTAAGTGGCATCTTCTTCTCTTCACACCTTTTTTTTTTTTTTACCTTTCAAAATTAAGTTGTTAGGGCAGAGAAACGAGCTTGCCAAATGTTACTTAGAAATCTTTGCATCCTGGGGCTGTGCAAGCAGACACCACAGCAACAATGGACTACGTACTGAGTATTTGAATGAAGTAAGACTAATATGTCTGAAGAATGAACTTCTAACATTTTATGCAATTGTGATTAGTTCAATTTTAATTTTATTTATTTATTTTAAACTTTTTATAGTTTATTTAAATTTATTTTATGTGCATTGGTGTGAAGATGTCAGATCCCCTGGAAATAGAGTTACAGACAGTTGTGAGTTGCCATGTGGGTGCTGGGAATTGAACCCGGGTCCTCTGGAAGAGCAGCAAGTGCTGTTAACCACTGAGCAATCTCTCCAGCGCCCCCCAATTTTAATTTTAAAAGCTGAGATTGAATTTAGTTATTAGAAAGTTTTTAATTTTTTTTAACTAATTTTTAAAAATTTTATGTGTAGAGGTGTTTTTCTTGCATGTGTAGCTGTGCACGTGTGTGCCCCTGGTACCCATGGATGCCAGAAAAGGACATCAGATCCCCTGGAGCTGGAGTTAGAGATGATTATTAGTCACCAAACAGGTACTGGGAACCAAACTTGGGTTCTCTGCAAAAAAAACAAAAAAAAAACAAAAAAAAAAAAAAAAAAAAAAACAAAAAAAAAACAAAAAACAAGTGCAATTAACGGCTGAGCCATCTCTCCAGAACTTTACTTTTATAAATTGAGCACCAGAAAATTTAAAATATCATGTGCATCTCACAATGTGTCTATGGGACAGCTCTACCCAAGAACAACATGAGAATCCCAGGCACATACTATCTCTCTACACACTCAAGTTCTCGCCACATCGCACACATGGACAGACCCTTTCAACTTACAAAATAACAAATTGCTACCAACCACCGAGGGCCAGGATCTTGGAAGGGGTGGCATTACCCAGCCAACTAAGAACTGTGGCAGAAGAAGGGAGAGATGGCTTAATGGTTAAGGGCACTGACTGATGTTCCAGAGGACCTGGGTTCAATTCCCAGGCCATCTGGTGTCTGATCATGCCAGGACTGAAAAAGAAAAAAAAAAAAAAAAAAGGAAGAAGAACTGTGGCAGAAGCAATAGTGACCACAATTTGCCTTCCCCTTTAAAGGACCTTAGACAAATGAATCCATTTATCTGTCCTTACAGCAGCAAATGCTCACCTGTCTACCTCAAACCTAGGGATTTCATTCACTTACTTCATCCATTAGGTTGTTAGGGCCAGGATGCTTGTTAGGTGCCACAGTGTGACACAGAAACAAATTTGATCATCCCTGAGCTCAAAGGGACTTATAGTCTGGTGGCTCCTAGCACATCACTTCCATACAAATGGAAATAAGTGCTGAAATGGGGCCCTCAATAAAATGTTGTAGGAGCACAGGATGAAGAGTGAAGAACTCAGCCTGTTGAGATCAGGTGGGATTCCCATGCAGTAGCAGTAGGGTGAACCATGATATACCAATGAAACATTGCTAGTGGGATTGAGGAAGGTGCACTGCCCATGATGGAAATAGCCTGAGTCAGCAAATGCATAGAGGTCCGTGGGCAGACAGAACATGCAGAGAGTGGAAAGGAGGTAAAGACCAGGCACACCAAGTAAACCAGTCAGAATCAGTGTGGTTATGGAAGAGGGAGCAATGGGTTCATGAAGGCCATGGAAACATTCTAAGCAGGAATGATGAAAGTCTGTCATGTGACATGGAGAAAATGGAGAGGAGAAGGGCAAACACAAAAGACATAGTGGATGAATATTAGGCTATTAGAGCAGTAAGGAAAGAGGGACAAAAGGCAATCATGTTATTATGAAGCATGTGTGGGAAATATAGGAAGGAAAACAGATTCAGCATGATGTGAAATCAGAAAGAAAGCATTGGCAACTCTTTGGAACAAAGCCTGGATTAACACATGATGGTTAGAGGACCCATAGACCATATACCCACTATGTATCTACCTGTTGCCAAGCCTGGCTGTTACCAAAAACCTTTATTACTCAATGAAGGTGGGGAATTGGCAGGGATGGGTGTGGGTAGATCTTCATTTGGGGATTTCCTGAGTTAATTCAAACATGAGGTAGCATAGTGTATATTGTTGGCAGGTATTATGTAAAGTGTTGAAAATAGAACAAGCACATATTAAGCGTAGGTGCTAGAATCTCAACAGTACACCTATAGCTAGCTGAAAGTCAAAGCTGTGTCCTTGGAAAGTAACCTGCTGAGATGAAAGGATTGTGTAATGTTTTTCCCCCCGAGGTCAAGATTATGCGAGAGTTTGCTTGTACAAGTGGAACATAAAGCAATATCCCATCCCCACCCCCCACCATCATAAGCAACACAAGCTTCAGTTTCTAAAGCAAGATCTCTGTCTAGCCCTAGCCCTCAGGCTGCAGTTCTGTGGTCTGATTGGTTTTGGCTTCAAGCACAGGCTAGTTCTCCCTTCTGCTCTCTGAACAAACTCCAGCCTTTATGGCTAAGCCTTGTGGTCCCTTGTCTGCTGACCATGTGGGGAGCTTCAAAGCCTTTTCCATGTGATTATTTGTTCTGTCAACAGCACCATGTCTCTGAAGAGGGAGGACCACTGCTTATAGCTATCACTCATCCTCTCTCTCTCTCTCTCCCCAGCATCACTTCTCAACAATGCAGACCTTCTTTTGGAGGACTCTCAGCACTTTACCACCGCCTCCCCAACCCAATCAGTACTAAGTGATACCAGGTGGCTCTTTTAATACTGCAAGAACAGACCAAACACTATGCTCTTGTTCCCACCTCCAAAAGAAAGTACAGACTGGGCAAAACAGAATCCACATGAGTAGCCGAGTAACCACAGACCCACTCATTCTTTCTACTTCTTGGGAAGCTGATATATCTGTAGCTTCTTTATATTTTATCTATCACTTGATGTTGTCTTTAGGAGACCCATCTGTCAAAATGGTCTGACTAGCCCAAAGTGCAAGTCCCTCATGTTAACCTGTTCTCTTCGGTATATATCCCACTGGTATAGTTAATAAAGGATAATTAAAAGACAGTCTTAAGTGGAACTGAGTGTAAGGGATGTACTGGGGAGGAGAACGGCATTTATGAAAACAGAGGTGAGGTGTGTGTTCTAGACACCCACCTGGGTTGAAGTCAGATGCGAGCAATCAAAACCTTGAAACTATGCTATATTCATTTTGGGCAGAGTCAGAAGAAAAGAGCTCTTGTTCAAAATGCTGCAACAATGAAAGTAAGCAGAAGGTTTAAAGGAAACGAAACCAGTCACACACACACACACACACACACACACACACACACACACACACATACACACACACACACACAAAACTGAAAAAGTGGGGGAAGTATTGCTTTTTGTACAAATGTTCATTTGGATCTTGACCCTTAAACTTGGGAGTTACTAGATAAGGGCAGAGAGTCCTCACTTTGCCTTTAACATCATTATTTTTTTTGTTCAATATCATTACTATATCATTACTGTGGGATGTAATGACAGGCGATCAAAGCCTAGACTTTCAGTCTCAAATATACAGTTTTTGTAATTAAAGCATATTGATTATACAAAACCATGAGTGTCATTGTGACTATTGCAATATGCATATGACATATTTTGTCCATGTCTCTCCCTAAGGCTCTCTCTTTTCTCTAATAGTCCCTATTCTACTTCGTGTCTGCTATTCCCTTTCTCTTTAGGTTCCACATGTAAGAATAAACGTGTGATACTTACCTTTAGGAGTCGGCCTTATTTTGATTAACATAATGCTCTCCAGTTCCATCAATTTTTCTGAAAATAATATAATTTTGTTTACCTTTATAGCTGAATAAAATGCCATTGTATGTATGTACCATATTATCTTCATCCGTTTATAGACACCTGGGCTGATTCTAAATCTTATCTATCATGAATAACACAATAATCTACAGATATCCAATAGTATTCTAACTTAGAATCCTTCCAATATAAAGAGAAGTACAGCTATATCATATGGTAGTCGCACTCTTAGATATTTAAGGAACTTCCACACTGATTTCCATATCAAATAGCTGAACAGATTGCCCATTCGCTAATTGGATTGCTTTTTCTCCGGGTGTTAAATGTTTGGAGTTCTTTATAGATTCTGAATAGTAATCCTCTGTTGGAAGAGCAGCTAGCAAACATTTTCTCCCATACTGTAGGCTGCAAGACAGTTTTTACAGTCAAATAGAAACAAAAGGTACAGCCTGGCAGTGGTGGTGCACGCCTTTAATCCCAACACTGGTAAGAAAGAGGCAGGTGTATCTCTGTGGGTTCGAGGCCAGCCTGGTCTACAGAGCTAGTTTCAGGACAGGGCTACACAGAGAAACCCTGTCTGGAAAAGCAAAAAATAAAGAAAGAAAAGAAAGGAAGAAGTGCTCTCTGCTGGTAAAAACCAGAGGTGACAGACACTCATCTCTTTAAGTGGGTATGGTTAATTTGCCTTTCATTTGTTGGCTGAAAACACTGTAAGTCTAATGATTTTTGCCCTATAGTCTTCCCTACAGTCCCAGTGGGTGAGAATGTAAATGTAACTAGCATTACTAAGACAACTTTATTATGGAAAAAAAAAATCCAGGGCCATGAAACAGCTCGGCAGGTAAAAGAACTTGCCATATAAAGGACCTGAGCTTTATCCTTGGAGTCCACATTGTGGAATGAAAGAGCTGATTTCTGCAAATTGTATGTCCCCTGACCTCCACACCAGCACCAAGTCACACATCACACACACAATAAATCAATGTCAATAAAAGGCCAAACAAGTCTTTCATGTTTGTTTGTTTGCTTGCTAGTGGGGGATGGGGGCTATTACATAGTCTAGACCGGCTTGGAACTTGAAAACTTCCTGTCTCAGCTCCCCTAGCACTGGGATCGAGGAATTTGCCATTGCGCCCAGTACAAGCAAGTTTCTATGGGGGGAAAAAAAACTTTAAAAAAATTTTCTTTCCCTTTGATAATTCTTCTCAATGTTGTTTATGTTTTCAGAGCCTGCAGCTGTGTTGGAGCACATTCATCCACTGATCTAGGCTTGAATATGTTGGCATAGCCTTGGGCTAAATATAGGAAAAGGTGCCTTTAAAACAAGAGAGAAAATGAAGGGTAAGCGCAATTACAGGGAAATGGGTAGGTTTTTTTTGTTTTTTGGTTTTTTTTCTCCTCACCTATGATTTCATTCACTGCTTTCCTCCAGATAAACAGAGGTCTGGAATTAGTTCTTAAATCTGACAATGTTCCTAATGACAGGCTATGGACTGAGATCAAATAACCAACCCAAACAAGGGAGGGGTCTGTTTCACCTCAGCCACTCCACATTTTGCTTTTATCTGCCTATTTGTTTCATGAGAACTTTCAAAGGAACTGGTTGATTCTGATCAAATGTGGGGCCTGGCTAAAGGGTTTCAGGATACATCTTTAGCTTAATTTGTGGTCCTGCCAGCCATCCTGAAAGAAAGCAGTAGCCAGTAAAAATTTTAACCGGGCATATCTGCTGTAATCTTTAGCAGACTTCACCCAAGTTCATACATGAGTAGTGGCCACAGATCTATGCGATTACATGGAGTGGAGTTTGCAGCTCACAGATCCATGGAGGTATCCAAATTCACTGTATACAATGGCTCCTCACAGCGTTCGGAGGGGCAGCTATTATCTCTACCTGGACAAGGGGGAAAAAAGCTTTAATAAAAGGGGGACAAAGTTACATTGCTTTAGCTATATCTTGTGAGGGATTCGTGAGAGAAGCAGTTTGATAGATGTAGAATCTGATCCAATAGAAACAAGCAAAAATGTCTGTAGCTAAATCTCTAGTTGAAACTATTTTCAAGAAGAAATCTGGTTACAAGGTGATAGATCTGGATGCCAGAAGAAAAACTGTCCTGCGTGATATACTAGTCTTGATGATGGTGTCACCAAAGCATTGTTTTGGAGGGTAAGCTCTCTCAGTCCCCATACTAACCGTCAAAGACCAACTAAAATGAGCTAAATTATTATTCTGGCTCCAAAATCCAATGAAATTAGATGAGTGTGGTGCATCCTATAGGTAATGTGTGCTCTTATCGTGGACAACTCTCTGGGTTCTGTTCTCTACACTGCAAAATTAAAAAAAAATTCTACCATGGAATTGGAAATACTTTGGAATAGGGCACCAACAGAGAGTCCCCCACTTTAACTCCTCTCCTCACCCTATCATCACTTCAAATTCTGTGTTCCAAAGCACACGGTACTTGTTCCCGCCACTCCACACCCTTGTGAGCTCCTACTTCAAGACCATTAAGACTCAGATCAAGTGTCACTCTCCCTTCAAACCTCCCTGGCATCCCAGTGGCAAAGTAATGTCTTCCTCTTCTGACCTCTCACGGCTTTTAAAAAAAACTTCCACTTTAATCTTGGCACGAGTTTCACCACAAGGTAGTTATTTATTTGCATACCAGTCTCCTTCAGTGTCTTTCTCAATTTGTTATTTAAAAAAAAAATCACTGATGGGGTGAGCAGGCTCCTTCTCACTGAAATAAGTTCATACCTTGGAGGTTTGGCACAGCCATAATATTCAGAAGTGATATTCAAAATAGTTGACAGTTGTATGGCATAGGCATTGACTAGTCAAATAGATACATGGCTGTACTGTTAAGTCCCAACTAAAGTTCAACTTTGGCCTTAGCCCAACAGTCAGGCTTTCAGTGAAGGGTGCTGTTCCATATCTGATTCAGTCTAAAGATTGCTCAGGTTTCAAGCTGATCAGGTCAGCCAGGGTCTGGGGCTTTGGAAGCTGTTCGTTAAATCCTTCAGGATCCAAGGAATTGCCCTGAGTATAGATAGAGGGGTTTTTTAAAGTCACTATCATAATTATGTTTAGAAAAGACTGAAGCCAAAGCCGAGATGAACAGTAGCTAATTGTGAGACTGTTTTGTAGCAACAAGGGCTTCAACACACACACACACACACACACACACACACACACACACACACACACACACACGCTTTAAAAAAAACGCTTAGCCATTGTCTCTGCAGTCACAGTATAGCCGCACAAAGCAGGCTTTCATTTATGACTCTCTCTCTGTCTCTGGGAAGCCAGACCTGAGAGTAAAGGATATCTTAATGTTCTCTTTCAAGGTTGCTGAGAACCAGAAACATAGATGGGCGGGATGCTACAATATCCCCCTTTCCTTCACCACCCCTTCCACCTTTTCTCTCGCCTCCTACTTGCCTTTTGAGAAACAATCTTTAAGTATCTCCTGTCTTGCTTAGCTACCCGGAAATGTGTTTTTCAACGTAGGTAGCAATGGCAAGGGGGACTAGAGACATGGTTTTGCAGCTCAGCCTTGCGGATTTGAAGAAATTTTACTCCAACGATGTCCATTTGAAAGCTGCAGCTCTGTTCACCTACTCAAGGTTTTGTTTTGTTTCCTTTGGTGAAATTGAGAAACGTTAATTAATATCACCTGGGTCAACTTCAGCCACTGAAGCTGGACAGATCCATGCTTTTATTGTGAGACCCAGAGGGCTAAGGTATCCTAGCAGCTACACACGCCAATTCCAAAACGGGACTCTCTGAATGTAAGTGTATGGCCTCTGCTACCTTCAAAGCAGTGTGGCCTTGGTAAGTCACAACTTGCTGTGTGCCTCAGCTGTCTCATGTTTTGTATGAGGAAAATAAGTAGTAGTTTCTACCTTATACGGTTATTGATATCTTTATACACACGGGAGTACTTAGTACAGTTTTGGGTGCATAGAAAGTACTCCACAAGTAGTAGCTCCTGATCCTCTCCTGCCAAGATCAGCCTGTGAAACAAGGAGTCTCAATATGATTATCACCAATAAGTGCACAAATAGCAGCAGAACTGAACATGTTTAATAAAGTGGAAAACTGAAAACATGCTCCAGTCATCTGAAACATATATGGTAGCAGGCTTTGGTGAGAGTCAGCTATTTGAGATTTTAAAGCAGTATGAACCACCCCATAAATAGGAAATGTAAAACGTTTTTCAAACCTGGGAGTGAGAATGCTTTGCAGCCTTTCCAACTGCTCACTCCTGTTCGAAGATGCTAAATCAACAAGTCATTTCTAATGGAAATGGACCCTTCCAACGACAGAGAAACAACTCCCTGCAAACTGTTGTTTAAAGGATTAGACCAGCATGTGCTAGAAAGCAGGATAGGAAGACCACATTCCATGTCAACCCCAGTGAGTAGAGAGACCACACCCATCCTCTTCTGTCTACTGGGACTCCTTGGATTCAGCAAAACTCTGCAACTCACAGGCCACCATAGGCCACCAATGGTGCACATCTACTGAGAAGGAAAGTGGCCAGGAACCATCCTGATCAGCAAGGCAGATTTGGGCATGTGTCCTCCTCAGAGAGGGTCTTTCTAGGAGGCCACATCCATCCAGGTGCTCATCTCTGGATCCCCAGGTAGCAGCTCAGAAGCGAACAAAAATGATGTAGAGAAAGTATAAGGTGCATCTTGGCTTAGAATCCCCAGATCCCACAGGATGGTGTATTTTGTAAACTGTAGTTTCCTGGGGTCATAAGCGTACCAAGAGTTGGTTCCACAGTCAGGGAAGCCCAAAGCTATGGCTTCCTGCCAGGTATTTAGATTCATTTACAATCCTGCAGCACCAGAAGCAATTTAACAATTGGGTCATTTTTACTATAAGCAATATTGCCTGGTAACACAGCTGACATTCCACCTTCACCACGTTTCCAGGGCAACAGAGCTGGTAAGTTAACAACAGGACAGATTTCCACAGAGAAGGGAAAAAGGCTGTGTTAACCCTTTGCCCATAATGATAAACTCTTCCGTAGACAGAAGCTTGTCAGTTCCTGCTAACGGGAATGGGTTGGAATGCAGAGAAGCTTGACCCCAATCTAAATCCTGAGGGCAGAGAGCAGCCATGAAACTCCAAAGCGGAACGCTGTTTCCCTGGTAATGGATGCTTAGACTTGGGCATAGGACTGGCTATTCCTGTGAGAGAAAGACCACAAGAAAGGGGTCTTTAGGAGTCCCATACTTAGGACCTATGGGAGCTGACCCATGATGTGGAAGCATCATGATTACCACCACCACCAGGGAAAACATCCTGAGCTCCAAAGGAGAAGGGAATGTAAGTTAACTACACTACTCACTGACCTCAGACAGTTCCTGCCTTAGCATTTGCATAGAAGCTGCACTCCCTTAGCTTTTCTTACAGCCCCCTCATCATTTCTGTTCCAATAAGACACATATGTCTGATGGTGCAAGCATGTGTGATTTTTGGCAAGCAAGCTGTTTTCTCTCTCACTTATGAAAGCCTATCAAACTGGGAGTCAAAGTGAAGCTAGCTGCAGCTTTAAATGTGCTCTTATTTATATTTGGAAGTAAAACATTCCCAAATGTCTGCCATTAATAACACAGTACTTGAGGCTCAGCTTAGGGGTGACACACCACTATATCAAGACATGAGTCTGAATATGATGGCCTTTTGTGACAATACAGGAGCATAGGTTATCCCATGTGCTGTGATGAAAACCCACCTCAGGATGTAACCAGACATGTTTTCACCTCTTTTCATATCAAACTGGGAAGCTATCAGGCACCTCCCACCCTAAACTGCCTTGTTCTGGATTATTTTATTCTGGGACACTTGAAGGACACCAGCTACTTCTTCACCCATTTGGTGGTTTATCTACTATGAGGGACCCCAAATCATCAGGAAAAAGTATTTTTATATTATTGAAAGACCTTGAGTCAAAGGATAATTAGGATAACTGGTACTGGGTCACTAAAGCTTAGAGAAAGCATTTGTTCATCCATTCATTCATTCACTCAGCGATCAAGTATCAAATACTAATGCTACATGCTGAAGGGAGTGACTATAAAGAGTACCCTAGGAGTTGCCGGACTCAAAACCTTGATTATTCAGATACAGGATCATGTTCTGTCATTGGCTCCTTTCATTCCCCTCACTGAACCTTCCCAGAAAGCCTTTCTTCCTAGAGCCATGACCGGCCTGTCAGACAAAGAATCATTCTTGAAGAATTATTTTCGAAATCAGCACCTCTCAAAATGTGCTTTATGGTCCAGCTACTTACACTGTGGATCCCGAACCCACACAGGGTAACTGAACGTAGAAGGCTATGAACAATCTGGAAATAGTAAAAGGTTTCTGCGTGTACAACCACCAATTAGAACATCAAATGGTAATGGATCTGAGGTGTTTCTGGTGGCACGTGCCCTTGCTATGTCACACAGTTTCACTGTCGCCTCAGTTCTGCATATACAATAATGTGCACTTGGCGGTGGACATGCCATCATACCACACAATGCCATAGGACACTACCTGAAACACCTTGGCTGAGATTTGAGACTACCGTATGTTATGGACTGGAGTGTTGTTACTGTGCATACAACGGTTTTTGCTCTCATAGAAACATAATGGTTTAATTACAGACAGGAAAGATTTTCAGTGTTTTCCTGCTGTCATTCATGGAAGTATCAATTTGGTCTATCTTGTAATGTATTTTGTTTGGATATTTGATTTAAAATTCTTCTGTCTGAGTTACTGACTTGAATTTCATTTCAAAAAAGAAAAGGCCTTCAGTGAATTTCAGTTTGGGATTAGAACAGAATTTCTAACAATTTCTGAAATGGTCCCAAATGTAGTTCTGCCATTTTTGCACGATGTATTTGTGCAAAGCTGCATTGGCAGGATTGATGATTGATTTTAAAATCAAAATATTAGTAAATTCTGAAAGATGTTGAAGATGCTCTGTTTCCTACAGTATCAACCATTCAGCCAAGATTTAATTCTTGATATAAAAATAAGTAAGCCCATCCATTAATATGCAAACTTATTTTCATTTCTAGTAAATGATAAAAATGATAAGTATACCAAAGAATGGTTTTGAAATAAATTTCTCCATGATTTATTATTGCTAAAATTTTAATTTTGTACCTCTTTTGTATGCAACCCAAAGTTGCATTAAAAACTCATCAGGCAAAAGGGAGTTGGAAGTGGAAAATTTAAGAAGTTTTGCTGTGTGGAGTCCAAGTCCCAAATGTGACAATAGAGAGATCTGATCTAATAAGTTTAGGATACTCCTCACTTTTACAGAGGTCTCTATATACTTTAGGATATTAAAAACCCTGAAAAGTCTTAACTCATCCAGTTTCTTTTCCAACACTCTTGACTATAGAAATGTGTATATGGGTATTATGTGACCTAATAATATCCTAAGGAATGCATACCCTTGAAGAAACATTTTATTAAACCATATACTCTTTAGCTGAGTTCCTACTTGACAGAAGTAACCCATGTCTACAGATATATTTATTAATATATTATTTATACTGTATAAACATATTTGTGAACTACTGACTACTTTAACAATGCTATTACAAATCAAATCTGAGAGGTGCCTCAGCAGGTAAACATACTTGCTGTCTAAGCTTGACAACATGAATTTGACCCCCAGAAACAATGTAAAGGTAGAAGGAAAGATCCAGCTTCACAAAGCTGTTCTCTGACCTTGGCAGATGCACCCCGACATTCACAGACACATCACACACACATGCACACACACATAAATTAAATAATAGTAACAGTATTTCATTCTAAGTTTCAGTGACATTCTTAAGTTTCTGAAGTAGAACCATATGGAGTA
The DNA here is from genome assembly GCF_949786415.1 of Peromyscus eremicus. Taxonomy (NCBI): domain Eukaryota; kingdom Metazoa; phylum Chordata; class Mammalia; order Rodentia; family Cricetidae; genus Peromyscus; species Peromyscus eremicus. The sequence goes on along the minus strand of NC_081439.1, from coordinate 27,388,366 downwards.
GAGATAAGAGGTCATTTGAGATTCTCAAGCAGCGGACAGCCTTCCAATCAAATGCCTCTAAGAGATCAAGAATCACTCTTTTTTTGGTCGGCATATGCCAGAGACCATGGCCAGGTGCTTACTGAAATACAGGTTCTTCTCTTCTTGTCCCTCTAGTTTGGGGTGCCAATCAGAGTTGGGGCTAAAGAGGCTTAATGATTTGGGCCAGGGAAAGAGTGACATTAGGCTGGTGTGCTGTGGCATGAAGTCACAGGAGCATCATCTAGTATTTAGGTTTTTTCATGCTCTTTGTTTGACTCAGTAGTAATGGGAAATGGGAGAGAGTGAATAAATGGCGAACCATTTGGCAGAAGTTGATGAGAAAATGTAGACTCTGGAAAGACAGAAAAGAACGTAAATTCCTTTTGTGTGGTTTTCCGGGCTTTGAGATATCTTGGAGAGAAGTTTGGTATGGTTACAAGTATCAATTCAGTGTCCCCAAATGAAATCGGTATGTTTTGTCCAGATTGCTCTGGCTCTTTGCCTGTGGATTTCTTGACTTTTACTCTTCAGAAAAAGGAAAGCAGTTTATCTTCATCTAAATGGCCCAAGCCTGAAATCACTGTTTGTAAATTCCAAAGGGAAGAAATGCAAACATGTGTGGAAAAGTATATGAAAACGGAAAATCAAAGGTTTACAGATTTATCATGTTAACTGCAGCTGGGTTGTTTCCAAGTAGCCCCATGTTCTAAGACTTCCCCCACCACACAGGGAGAAGAGACCCCATTTTAAAGAAATGAAAAAGATATTTTGTTGTCCTTGAACTTCAACTTTTCTGAAACACTGTTCTCAGAGGAAGAAAAGTCAAAGTTCACTTCCTTAGTAAAGCAGTAGGGACCTTTAGCATCCATGCTAAACTATTCCATACTGGCTGCCATACAAGGTAATCTATATACCATAAATATGTGTCCACTGAGATGTGCAGCAAACCACCACCTTTCTCCATTGCGGTCTCAGTGGTACTTGCCTCACTCTACTTTCTTAAGAGCATAATGGACTATCTCCAGTTGAGTAATCTCCCCCTCTCTTCCTCAGAAACCTCTGTTCTACCCCATTTTGAGACAATATAGGAGGCACCTGCACGGTCTACCATAAGCCAGAGCCTCACGGGGAAGGAAAGTCTGATCCTACATCCCTTCCTTACCTCTTTACCGATCTAAGTATCCCACTAAGGAATGCCTCAGAGTCGTAGACATTTGGCAACCCTCTGTTCTCCTCTCTCTCCTTTCCCTCCCTTCTCCTCTATGCTCCGCTCCACTCTGTGTTTACCCATGCGTGCACATACACTCACAGGCCTGCAAAGTCTTCACTCCTAGTCTCACTGATGCTGTTCTTTAGGAACTCTGGCTTGCACTGCTTAGGAGGAACTGCTTGCTGTTCTAGCCAATAGTTCCATGGGAGTTCACGTCGGAGGCCTTTGGTTCTGATCCTCTCTTCTTCCTAGCATGCACTCATACATCACATTTATGTGTTCAAGTCCAATTTATAAGAGAACATGGTGGAAGGCCACTCTCAAAGTCAAAGAACAGTAGTTGGGAGCTTGATCTGGGTTTTTTTTTTTTAATAAGCTTTGTGACTGTAGAGGGTGACTTAACACCTCTGAGTTTAAATATCCTTTTATGTAAAAGAGGCTGATCTCTCTCATGGCGCTTCCCAGAATACTGACAGTGAGATCAAAGGAAGCAGCAGCTAAGAGAAAAATGCTTAAAAAATAACTACTAGTTCGCTTCCTCCCCGACTGAAATGTTTCTATAAATCATCATTGTTTGGAGACTGTGTTCCTTAGCCACTTGAATTTGCTTTCTGAGACTGCCAGCATCCCCAAGCCAATCTGGGTAAAATTTCTTAAGACACCAGAGAAACAGGTTATGGGGCTCCAGACATAATGGTCTTCTTCATCCAGTCATTATGAAATCTTGTAGGACAACTGCTCCTTTCCACCATCCAGTTCATTTATCTTGATATAAGATGTGCAAGCTGCCCATCATAAACAATTCTCCCATGCCCAGAATCTTCTAGCATTTTTCTTCGGTGTTTACTTCTGTACTTTGATGATAACGTAATATTCATTGTCTGCTGTTATCATTCCACTGGATAGCCTTGCTGCCTCTCTGTGCCTTTTGAGAATGTGATCTATCTCACCAAGGGACTCACCTAGAGATCTGCTGAGTCCACATGTTTGGGTTTTCCAAACAGCTGTTAAAAAATATATTAATTCCATACTTGTCCTCTCTTTGGTGACCTGTTGCCACCATCCCCCTCTGGTGCCACTTTCATTGGCTTTACCATTTTTTAATTAGTTCTAACACTATCACCCATAATGGCTTCCCAACTGTTTCCATGAGAATTTGTCAGTGGCCTACTTTCTCCCTGATTTCTTTATGCCTGTATGTACCCCGAACACAGTTTGACAAATTGCTTGTTTTAGAGTCCTTCTATATTTGTTCCTGGAAATTTGATCTTGGCATTTATTATTATAGCACTGGCACCTTGCCTTCCTAATGCCAGTTAATAGTACCAAAGTGAAAAAATGTGTAAATTCCTCCTCACAGTCCTCTTTCTCTCCCCTTCTCTGTCTCCTTTCTCCCTTCTTTCCTTCCCCATCCCCTTGCCTTCCTTCCATCAGTCCCTGCTCCCCTCCTCATCCATTGAATTAACTCTCTCTCTAAACCCCTCTCCATGAATAGAACCTGACAATACCAGACAGCTGAGATCTACTGGAAACTACTAAAAATAATTGCCTTTTGTTATTAAAGTCCCATTTGGGGCTGCCATTATTCCCTCCCAGGAATTTGTAGTTTCCTGAAGGGATTCAGAGGTCTGCACCCCCCCCGTGCTTTTTTTAGAAAGCAAAGGGTTATTTCAACAAACATGCCACTAAATTGTCTTAAATTAATGTGTATTGTCTATTGTCCCATTTAGCTCTGGCTGCTGCTTCTCTGGAATTTGCCATTGGAATATTTTACTCACTGATCTCTTCCTGCTGTCCTCCACACCCCATCTAACATTAGAATTCCTCTGCAGATCTCAAAGGAGCCTAGGACCCCAACTCCCTCTGTTTCTACTTCCTCATTCACTGAGGACCAGCTGCATCACTTAAGATTTCCAGTGTAACCCTTTCCCCCCAAGGTCATGAGAAAGCTAACCTGACAGTGCTTAGAACTATGGCTTTGACAGGCTTCCTCTGTATGCACATATCCTTTTTCTTATTAAAACAGGAACTAAGAAATCTCGTTAGCTCATGGTAGGTAGTGCATGGGTCTCATTTAAAAACAAAAAGAATTAAATGAGTATGTTTGTATTAGCTGCCAACCCCTTCCCCCAAATGCCATATCCACTGGACTTAATATGTCATAGGTATTGTTTGCTGATCTTGCTTTTTAATTTCTAAGAGAATATAGGTTATCATTTTTGGGGTACATTACATTTACCTGAAGGTTTTCTTTTCTCTTTCTTTTTTTCCCTTTCAAAATGGTGCATTCATGGCCTGTATCCCTAGAGGTTTGATTTTTAGTGAGAAATGGAATCCAAACATTGGCATTTTAACAGAAGCCCCATATTCTTCTAAGGTTTACCTTTGGAGACTCTCTGATCCACAATGATCATCATCATAAAGCTTTATGCCATGCAGCCATCTGCTTGCATCATCTAATGGTTCTGAGTTTGGTAAAGCAAATAATTGTGCTAGAAGTATCAATCCACCTTGGTCTATTTGAATAATGAAAGGGAAACTCTTCCCTAACAGTTTTCCACTTGACAAAGGTAGAAGACATTAACATTTAATGAGTGTCTTTGAAGTTTAAAACTATGAATAATAAAAAAATAAAGAAAATAAATAAAAACTATGAATAATAATGTATTAATATTGGCTTATGAGTTGTAAGAGACATACCATACTAACATAAGATGCTAATAATAAGAGAAACTGAATGTAGGGTACATGGAGCTCTCTGTTCTATCTGCTCAATGGTTCTGTAAGTCTAAAATTGTAAAATCTTAATCTTAATTTTTAGAATGAATGAAAATAAAGAGAAAAATTCCAAGTGTTAGCAAGAGTGTGGAGCAACTGGAATTCCCAGACACTACAGGTGTGATTGTTAACTGTTACATCCACTTTGGAAAACTGCACAATATTATCAACTAAAGGTGAACATCTGCATACACTACAGTACATACCAAATTGAAATATGCAGTCATCAAAATAGATACAAACCAGCATGTACTGGGTAGCCATTCCAGCTTTGATCTGGAAGTTCCAACCCCCATTGAGGCTTTGGTAACTGTCATACCTACAAGGCGGGGCCAAGGGAGGACCCTGAAGACCCGAGATCTGGATGGGCCGGCCCTCTTGGTTCCTGGACCCTGTACGCTGGACGTAGACCAAGCAGAGTTCTCCAGAGAACACCGCCAGACTGTGCCACACCTTTTCCAGACCCTGTAAACTATCCCTTCACTTGTAAGTTACCCCACAAAATAAACCTCCCTTTTAACTATGTGGAGTGGCCTTAATAATTTTACCAATATCAGCACCATTAGTATAGTCTTAAACTAGAAAATTAGCAAATTATCTATCACTAATAGAATTGATAAACCAATTATGATATGATCCAAAATGAAATACCATACAATAATAAAATCTGGGGTTGGGGATTTAGCTCAGTGGTAGGAGCGCTTGCCTAGCAAGCGCAAGGCCCTGGGTTCGATCCTCAGCTCAAAAAAAAAAAAAAAAAAAAAACATGAAATCTAATCAATTTGAACTCTACTCCAAACAAGGATAAGATTGAAGGAAAGAAATCAGACACAAAAGAAGGCATTTTGTATGATACTATTTATATTAAATTTTTTTTTTTTTTTTTTTTTGGTTTTTCGAGACAAGGTTTCTCTGTGTAGCTTTGTGCCTTTCCTGGAACTCGCTTTGGAGACCAGGCTGGCCTTGAACTCACAGAGATCCGCCTGGCTCTGCCTCCCGAGTGCTGGGATTAAAGGCGTGCGCCACCACCGCCCGGCCTATATTAAAATGTTTAAAAATTTAAAATTGTTTTTAAAAATTTAAGTAGTTCAAACTGACCCATGCTGGGAAAGGCAGAACAAGGACTTTGCTTTAAATATGGAGGTAAAGGTGCTCTTCTGGGGGTAACGATGGTCTTAGTTTCCTTGGAAGCATAATATCAGATACCCAAGTGCTCAACCTGTGAAAACCCATTGTACTACATACATTTAGAATCTGTGCATTTTTCTATATATATTTATACCAACTTATAAAAATCAACCCACACTTTCTTTAGGGAAAGCACATAAATATCCAAATTTTCTTTAGGAAAAGAACACAGAGTCAGCTGAGCAAATAGACTGATTGCTTTGGTTCAAACCCCAGCTTTAGTCCTAACCTGTATTGCCCTCTGTTACTTTAAACCACTAAGCCTTTCTCACCTCTATGCCCTAATCTCTAAAGTATGGATAAAATCTGTACCTGTGTCACAGGGTTGTTGTGAGGATTGAATGAGCTAATGTTTGTTCAACACAGAATATTATAAAGACAGTGTATGGGCATATGTAACACACATATTTGTTAAGAAAAAAATCATTTTCTTTGGAGGGGAAATGGCCCACCTAAAGTCTCTTTTAAAAATCATTGCCTTAAGGAGACTGATGATGAGATAAGAAAGTAAGGGAGCTAAACTTATTTCCTAGGTAGCATTCTTACTTGGGAAGGAAACTATTACCTTGGCAACTAGCCAGTTAATTCTGCTCTTCTTGACGTGGAGTCTGGACTTCCAACAGGCTCCTGGGCACTGGTCCAGAGGCTTGACAACGAGCCACATTTGGGACTGCCAGAAATTGCCACAAAAGAGTCTGCCCCAGAGGGCCTGTCAGAATCCCTGGGGCAGGATAGCACGGTCCAGCAGGATTCTGGCCAGGCCAGACTCCTGTGATGCTACGTGCTGGGTGGGGCAGGCCCCCAACCCCACCTTTCTCCAGTTCTCTGCCAGAAACTTCCCTTCCTTCACTGATCTCTTCCAAAAAGAGTTAGACATGATTGTGTTCAAAAGCAAAAAAGGGGGGCAATAAAAGAGGGAGATTTAAGCGGGAGTGTCCTCCCCTCCCAGAAAGCAGCCTGCGGACATTCTGTCATCCTCTGTCTGTCTGGTGGCTTTGTTATTTTCAGCACACTCTTAGTGAATGAGGAGTCTGAGGAGGTGCTCAGTTCACAGCCAACCTCCAGAGACCACCACAATCAGGTACCTGTGGTGAGCTTGACCTACTCTGCTTCTTCCTGTCCCTTCTGGGCACAGCTGGCTCCTCAGTCAAAAAAGACTTCCCTTGCTTCTAGTCTTTTGCTTTAGCAACTTTCACTCACCTTCTAAAGCCTCTGCTCAGAAAAAATAAAGCCAAATGAGAAAACTTTGCTCTCTCATTTGGAGTGCGAGTGAATCTATAACCCGGCAGTGCTCCAGGAGCATTCCACTAACTTTTGAGTCCACGCTTGCCTGCCCTCTTCCTTTCCTCTCTTTCTCTTCTAGCTACTGGGAAGAAGATCCATTTCACCTCCATCCCCCTCCCCTGCCACCAGCCTCACCTGTCTTTCTAGTCTTCTTTTTCTTGGAGAAATAGTCCCATGTTCTTGAAGTCACATGTAGCAGGGACTGGCTAGTTCTACACTCAGCCATTTCATTTTTCTATCTGGGGCACGTAAATGACATTGCTCCCAGACTTTCTCACACAATAGGCAACCATCTGACCATTGTAGTTAGAGTATGTGTGGGCCCATAAAACCTCCCATTCCTCCTTTCTCTTTCCCTCATCTGTTGTCTACATGCAATAGCTCAAGTGGGAAACCACAAGGCTCTTGCCATAAAACTGAAAGGGGCTGGGTTCCTGAATGCCTGCATTCTCCATCTCCCACGGAATGTGACATGAGCAAATAAATAAGTAAATAAATCTTAATTTGTATGAAGCACATGGGACTTAGAGGTCAGGCAGCCGATCTTGAGCAGTCTAGTTTAAATTCTCCAACTTATTTCTACAAGCCAAGGCAACCCTGGGCCCTCTCTCACTTGTACCCTATGCAGGCATTTTTGACCTCTGCATGAGAGGCCACACCTGGAAATATTAGCATTAAATTTTCAAGTCCCAGCCCTTAACCTCTGACCTTGGTTCATGTTTCAGTGTTTAAATTTGTTTCCTGCCTGTTGATTACAATTTACTTCTTGAAAGTAAACTGAAAGTCTGGGAAGTAGTACTCAATAGTCCCCTGATTTCTCAGGCCATTTACTCTGTGCATCCATATGGACATGACAGGGACATTTGAACTCAGTGTAAGCAAACAAGAAATGAGATTGGAAACTGCTAATTCCTTCCAGGCTAGGAAAGTTCACTGAAGTTATTATCCTCCTTTTCCAAGGAAGAATAATTATAAGCACATTACAAAGGACAAGTCGCTCAGCATCATGGCTTTGCTACTGCCCTGACTTGCATCCATAGTGGCATAATGGCAAGTAGAGTCTGACACAAGACTACAGGCTAAGACACTGAGATATTTGTTACTATTGACTTTGTGAGAGTTTGGGTTACCAGGTTTCAAATGGAGAGAAGTGAATACAACAAATAGTAGCTTTTTTCTTTTTAAGGAAGGAGTAGGTAAGTAAATTATCTGTAATTTAAGCCCAATTTAGGGATCTGAAAAGTGTCCATCTACTGATTATTTGATTCAAAATTGGAGCTGATAAATACTTTTCCGTTGTTAAAGAATGAACACAAATAACCATTGACTCAAGTTGACATTCACTCTTTGGAATAGATGAATAAATATTTACCCACTGGCACGGCTGTTGAGTAATTGTTCATTAAGGAAGTTAAATGTTAATCACTTTTTTTAGGATTGAATAATTTGAACACAATCCTATGGCAAATCCTTCAGGTCTAAAGGCAAGGAAGAAAACCTACATCCATTGGTTTCTTTTAGTCTTCACCACACAGGAAAGGAGCACTCTTAGGAATTTCTCACATTAGACACATAATCACTTTTCATTCCCTCTGCACTCACAGCCAGCTAGATAATGGCCTTTTCATTATTCTTTACCCAAAGACATCTTGAACCTTCTCCCCAGTTAAATATTAACAGGATCTGAAGCGGGGGAAGGGTTGGACAGAACCTTAGAAGGGATATGGGGGGAATATCTGAATTAAGAGGAGGAATAAAAAGTGAGGACAGACACAATCTAGATGTCATGAGAGAGGCTGTCCTATATTAAAGGTAACGAAGTATGCTAAATGCCATTGAAGTAAAAGCCTAGGCTAGAGTTCACCAAAAGTGTTTAATTTCAACTGGCATAGGGGCCAGAAAATAGAGACAACCAATGGGAAGAGTTCTGCTTGGTACCCTTCCCTTTTAGAGCCAAAGAATGAACTTCTGTGTGAACTATCACTACCTATCAAGGTTTTATATCAAGAAGAGTCAAAAGTTCTGAAGAAGTTTTGCATGCATCCCATGCTACCAGGAACCAATGTGGCAGCTTGATGGGTATAGTGGATGCTGTTGATGTCCCAACCCAGATCCTTTAACTGGGCTGGCATCCTTTTCTTCAGCAGCTAGGAGGGTTAGTTACCAATGTCAGTGCACAACTGAACCTTTATCTGGATAATTGAACCTGTCAATTGGAGTCACCTAACCCAAAAAGCACACCTCCTTCTTCAAGGGCAGCCCATAGCTAATGACTACCAGAAAAGGCTAGTCCCCTTGTTTCAATGTGAAACTGCCTCTGGGATGCATTTCCTGCTCCAATGAGATTATGTCCAAACTAGTTTCTAGCTAAGACTACAAACTTGCTTAGGTCTTTTTCCTTGCCCCAGCCTACTTCCCTTTTCTCCCATTCTCCTGAGAGCTTGCTGTCAATAAAGCATACAAAAAAAATCTGTCTCTAGTTGTGCTTCCTTTTCTGGACCCTGAACAAGCAGGCGGTACAGGTTTGATTTTGTTCTCTATTGTAGAATAATCTTTGTGTACACTGTGAAGATGTGTCACTCTGATTGGCTTAATAAAAAGGTGAATGGCCAATAGCTAGGCAGGATTTCTGGCCAGAGAGGAAGCTGGAAAGAAGAAAGACCGGGTCACCAGCCAGACACAGAATAACCAGGATGGGCATAATGGAGATGAGGTAATGTGCGTGTAGAAGAACATAGATTTAAAAATATGGGAATTTTGTATGTTGATACAAATTTAAGGTTATTTTTGTTATACTATATATATTTTCTGTTCTTGTTTAAGATATTGTACTTATGCTGCTCATTTAAAAATGTAATGTAAAGTTTTAGTCCTTGAAAGCTATTTAAGATAATAAAGAAATATAGGTTAATAGTCATCTATAACAATCAAACTTATAGTCATGCTATGTATGTTTTCAAGGTCATATAAAGATATATTTTAGATAGACAGTTAGTCTTCAAACACTTCAAAGACCTACAGAATATAGCATTTAAAATGTTATAATAACACAAGGCTTTTCATGACAGACACTTCTGCTCCTGGCAGCACCAATCTACTTCAAAAAAGGATAATGTGCATCAAAGAACCTCCATATGATATTTACTTTCTTTGTGGCAAAAACTAGCCTTTTAGGCAAGAAACCACTTGCCTCAGCTGCTTCCAGTATGCTGTCCAAACTAGACAAGCAGAACACAAGAAAGGGACTGCCAAACTTTGCCGAAACAGGGTGGGGCAGTCAAAAATTCCCTGCTTCACAGAAAAGTCTGTCATATATTCAAGGCCCATAGGCTGAAGATAAATACCTCAGCATTCCAGAGGAACCCTGGGGTTACTGTCTAGACAACCCGATGTCTATGTCATTTCATAGTCTTGGAAGTTGCTTGCTCTGCACTTTCTGTTTATTCAGGTAATATTATATCCTTCTCAGATCTCTGATAGCATTGAAGACTAGATAGTTACAGTTTCCCTTAGTCATGATAGAAAGTAAATTATGTACAAAGCTTTGGACTAAGAAAGGGTAGATAATGGAATATTTTCTTGAAATTTGCCAAATGCAAATGGACTGGACTGGACATTGTAAATGTAATTCTCACCTGATAATTATTCTTACTGTATATAGTTTTACTATGTTAGAATTAAAACTTTTCCTTTTTATTTAGACAAAAGGGGGAAATGTGAAATAATCTTTGTGTACACTGTGAAGATGTGTCACTGTAATTGATATAATAAAAAGCTGAATGGCCAATAACTAGGTGGGATTTCTGGACAGAAAGGAAGCTGGGAAGAAGAAAGGCAGAGTTGCCAGCCAGACACAGAATAACCAGGATGGGCATAATGGAGATGAGGTAATGAGTGTGTAGAAGAACATAGATTAAAAATATGGATTAATTTAAGCTATAAGCTTTAAAAGTTAGTTATAAACAAGCCTAAGCTAAGGCTGAGCTTTCATAATTAACAAGTCTCTGTGTCATTTTTTTGTGAGCTAGTGGCCCCAAAAGAAAAATCCATTTACAGTTTTCCTCTACTGCCTCCAAGGTGCCTGAGACATCGCTGATAGAGATTGCTCCTGTGGGCAGATAGAGCAACCCGATCCTAGAGGTGCTCCAGACAGGATAGAAACAGAGTAACCCACCTTAGGAACGTCTAGTTTTCACCCCCTTACTACTCACAGCCAGCTAGATAATCACCTTTTCATTGTTCTTCAGCCTGACTTCCACCTGTACAGAAAGTTTAGGAGTGCAAGACCACCAGGCATCTCTCTCCTCCCTTCGTTGCTTCATGTCTTCCTTTTACTTGTCACCCTCCTTCGTAACATCTAGCAAACTCCCTTTTATTCCATTGGGTTCTTTTCTTTCTAGTAACCATCTGTCTCTTAGAAATGTCTTTGAGGTAGCAAGCCATTTCCTCATTTCTACACTGGAGTGAGCATTTTTGCTACGGGTGTTTCCACATTGCCTGGTTCACAAGACAAAGTGTAGACTCACAGAAAGTCTGAACATGGGCTAGTTCTTCAGTCTGTCTGAGCTCAGATGTCTTCATCTGTGTAGTGGTAATGGTAAATAAGGCCTACCTCTTAGAGGTTTTGTGAGAATTAAACGGCACGAAAACTTGCTGCCATTGTTATCCTATCTGGTACACAATAGGTTCTCAGTGGTACATTAACTGACAGTCAACTCTTTTTAGTGGGTTTTTCTAATAAAACTAGATAAGTATATAAACAGAAACTGAAAAAGAAAGCTATTTAGCATACAGAGACACACACGAATTCTTCCTTAGACTAGTTTCCTCCCTCCATCAGTGTGTCCAACCATGAATCCATCTAAAACAAGACTCCAGTCTCTTTTGTGAACCATGGGTTGTACATACAGAAGCAAATTAGACAGTCTCCATGTAAGAGGCTTACAGCTCACTGCTAATGGAAGCTGCATGTATCTTCCGCTGGGAATCTGGGGGCACCTAGATACAGAAGAAAGCAGGGAGCCAGGGACTCAGTTCTATATTAAGAAATCATTTAGGGGGCTGGAGAGATGGCTTAGCACTTAAGAATGTTTGCTGCTCTTGCAGAGGACCACAGTTTGCTTCACTACACACCAGGTGACTCAAAACTGCCTGTAACTGCAGTTTCAGGGGATCTCACTGTCTCCTTGCCTTCTTGACATCCAGGTATACATGCATGTGCCCACATATACATATAACATGCATGAATAAATAATAATATAAATCATTTTTAAAAGTCATTTAGCTGGGTGTGATGATATACACTTGTAATTTCAGCATTTGAAAAGTAGAAACAGGAGGATCAGGAGTTTCAGGTCATCATACAGTGAGTTCAAGGCCAGCCCTGAACTACAAGAAAACAAAAGCAAAAAGTAAAGAAGTCACTTAATTTTAATGTCCTTCTTATGTGACTATTGTACTTTCTAAGGGCCATTTTAAATTATTTCTTGCATATGCTTTCTTATTAAAAGCTCACTATCAGGGCTATAAGGATGTGTCAGCAGTTAAGAGCACTGGATGCTTCTGCAGGAGACTCAGGTTTGGTTCCTAGCACCCATAAGGTGGCTGACAACCATCTGTAACTACAGTTCCAAGGCATCCTATATCCTCTTCTGGCCTCCTTAGACACATATGGTGCACATACATATGTTCAGGCAAAACACTCTTTTTTTTTTTTTTTTTTTTTTGGTTTTTTGAGACAGGGTTTCTCTGTGTAGCTTTGTGCCTTTCCTGGATCTCGCTCTGTAGACCAGGCTGGCCTCGAACTCACAAAGATCCACCTGCCTCTGCCTCCTGAGTGCTGGGATTAAAGGCGTGCGCCACCACCGCCTGGCCAAAACACTCTTATACAGAAAATAAAAAATAAATCTAAGTGAAGAATTTTAAAACCTTATTATCAACATGTATAAATTTGATAGAACATTCAAATTAGCTTTAGAGAGTATTTCAGGGCTTATCCTCAGAACCACATTTACCAAAGTTCTCTGGTGCCATATACTACCTTTGTGACTGGTGAGACATGGCAGAGGGAATAGATTTCTAAGTACATTGGTTTCAACAAAATAAATATAACTAAACCACTGGCTTTACTGCTAGGAGTGCAATTTAGTTCTTTTCTTCCCCTTAATTACCTCTAAATGGGACACTCTAGAGTATCCACAGGGTAAGTTTCCACTAATCATCAGGCCTCTTTAAATGCCAGTGCTCCAAAAGTTAAAAGTAGAACAGTATTCTATAAGCAAAGCTCTAAGTCTAAGACCCCAAGCAATGCAAGTATTATTTGCCTTTATGGATGATAAAAAACTTAATTTGAATTGGACCTATGGTTGCAACACCTCTAAGTAACATTATATTGAACCTCAAAAGTCATGCAAGATTATCTTCAAGGAATTTACAGTCTGGTTGAGAGTATGCACCATATCTAAAAGAAAAGTTAGAGATTCCTGTGTAGCTAGTTGTGTGGCTACATACTATTACAAATACGTGCTACATGGGTCCCCCAACACACATACTGGCTGACCACCCCATTAGATGAGCTAAAGTCACAGTATGACACAAACATAGAGACATAGGAGATTACCCAGGAATAAGTCTGAAAGGTCTGAAACTTGGTTCTGACTTGGTTTCATCTATCCCAGAAAGAAACGGCCTGAGGGAAATGGAGAGGAAATGGAGGGGCCTGATGTCCTAAGTTCTAAAGACTGGAATGTATTTCACTGTTGGTTCAGCAAATGATAATTTCTTTCAGCAATCTGTTTTACTTCCATGGATCTCAGTCTCCTTGTTACTAGGGTTTTTGGTTTTTGGTTTTTGGTTTTTGGTTTTAAATTCTGTGACGATATGACAATTCACTGGGCATATAACTGAAGACATCTTCCACCCACTTTGGACTCATAGGGCAGATATGTGATTGGGAGCCACATGTTAGTTGGCTCATGCCAAGCAATTTATTACAGCATTATTACAAAACCAAGCAGAGTCAGGTGTAATTTAAAGGGCAGGATGAAGGATTCTGTCTTCATACAAAATACTTGTAAGGATAATGGAGATAGATGTTTACATACCGGTTATGAGGGCTTGAAATTTAATCTACAAGTAGGCAGTGGCCTTTGAATGTGCTAGTTTGGCTTCTAGATCTTGGATTTGGTTTGGGAAGTGCAGAAATTACTGCGTTGACACCTCTTGGCCACCAGAGAGCTCCATGCATCCAACCAGAGGAGCATTGGATCAGCAGTTTACAAAAGAGAGTCTGCCCCCCTGCAACCCAGAGCACAGGTTCCATTGTGTTTTTTCTACACTAGTGACATTCACTCATTTGCCCTGCCCCATTAACAGTAACCTCACTGTGTGTGTCCATCTGCCTTTCACAATGTGTGACTTGCTGTTTGGGGGAGGCTGTTTGGGGGAGGCAAGGGATAACTCTGAGTATCAATAGCTACACAGGTCAAACGATTCCCCAGCTCTGGCACAAGAAGCTAAGGTCCTCAGGCTTAATGTTTTGTTGACATCTATGAGAGCCAGGGATCACATGTGCCACGTATTCAAGAAAATTTCTTTCTATGGGTTTTAGTTGATGGTCATTTTCTTTTTGTGCTCATCAAAATAATATGAGCTAGTCCTAGCAAAGTTGAAAAATACAAAGTAGTATAAAGAAGAAAATGACAGTAATCTATCATGTCGCCATCCAGAGAAAATTACTGACAAGATTTGGAGGAGCTGAAGAATTGGCTCAGTGGTAGAGCACTTGCCTGGCATGCATAATATGCTGAGTTCCATCCCAAGCACTGCAGAAAGGATGTTTTATAAAAAAGATTTGGAAATAATTCCTTTCAGCCTCTTTTTGTTCCTCTTGGGATGCATGTGTATTCTTACACAGTTGAAGCCAATTTGTATTCTGTTTGGGTAATTTTTCTCACCTGATATTATCTCTTAATTTTATAAGCATTTTCCATGTCATTACATGTGCAGCACAAGACAGTTGGGAGAATTCAGAGCAGCACAGAAGAAAATAAAAGCTGTTTTTCTAGTACCCAGAGATAATAACTGTCACATTTTGGTATTTTACTTCCCAGACTCTTTTCTAAGTATGATATTTATTTTTGTACAAAACTAGACCTATGCTGTGCATATTGCTTTATAGACTATATAATGTCATACCACAACCATTTCTTCCACATTATTGAACATATTCCAAACATTTTTCATATTAAAATTCATGGACTCCAATTCACTTAATAAATTATCTATTACTGGCCATTTACACTGATTCCAATAGTTTTTTATCCAAATGGCATCAAGATAAACAACTTTACACTAATTATATTCTATACAAGCATCAGCCATTACCCACCTAGCATACATTCTTGAATTTTGAGTTACTGAATTAAAGGGTTTTAATATTTTTAAAGAAGACATTGTCACACTGTTCCCAGTGAACATTGTATCAGTTTATATTCTCATTAACAGCCTGTGAGAGTCTCAGTTTCTGCATACCCATGTTGAGAATCATTAATTTAAAAACATCATTTTGTCTATTTGATACACATATGTGTGCACACAAGCCCATTTCTCTGTTGTGACTGGAAAAGTTTCCGTGAAGTCATCCATCACCTCTGGCTCTTACAGTCTTTTCACCTCCTCTTCTAAGAAGATTCCTGAACCTTGGGGGAGAGGGAGATGTGATTTGGATGTCCCATTCAGGGCTGAGTATTTCCCAGTCTCTTATTCTCTGCATGTTGAACATCAGAAGGGTCTCTGTTAATTTCAGCCTACTGAAATGAGAAGCTTCTCTGATAAAAGCTGAGAGATGCACTGAACTATGGGTATAGCACTAAGTCATTAGGAGTCATTTTAATACTTTGTCCACTTAACAGAGTAATAGTAGTAGGTTCTCCCCTAGAGAATACATAGTCACAGGTTCATGACCCATTAACAATGAAAAGTATGGGTTTCATCTCATGGAGCAGCCCTAGTATACAACCAGGAAATGGTTGGTTACTTTCATAACATCTGTGCCAACATTGCACCAATGGGCATATATTGTCGGAGTGATTGTTGTAGCTCTGAGGAATCACAGCTGGGTGGTACTAATGATTATTCTTCCCCATCAGTAGTATATGTAGCACATTCTAACACTGTGTTAATCTTGAAACCCCGAAGAGTTAAACAATTCCCTACATACAGAGACTTGACCAAAAGATGAGGAAGGCTAAGAAAACAGAGAACATGATAATCTGATATATTAGGTTTCCTGTTTGCATTTTCTCCCCTGTCCACTTAGTGATGCAGCTAAAAGCTCAGGTTCCATCATTTTTCAAGAACTAATGTACAATCTCCATCTTCTGAATGCACCTGTATTATGTATATTATGTATGTATATTATGTATGACAGGGATATCTAACTGTATAACACATTTTTTAATAAAGTCCTTTCCATAGTGGTGTTGATGATGGAAAAACAGTAGCCCAGACAGATTGGATTTCCAGGCATGACAGTCACTCTTGGCATCTATGTGTGACTTATTTTGGTGAATGATGTCTAAGAGGTTGTGATCGTCTACCATACTCCCCCCAGTCCCTGCCTTGCCCACTGCTTTTAAGTTCTGCCATCTGAGAACATGATGCTTGGAGCAAGGCAGCTATATTGCAATTATGTGGCAAGAAGCCTAAGGACAAAAAGCCAACATGGTAAGAATGACAACATAAAAGAATAGGAAGAATAGATCTTAGAACTCTCTACCTTCAGGCCTGGTATTCCGTAAGACAATTAGCTATATTTACCATTTAAGCTACCATGACTAGGACATCTGCCCTTGTAGTCAAATGGAACTCCACTGTTGACTATGATTACCTGTCATGGACTTCTGTGACATTATTAACTTTCAATACTATCCCCTGGGCCGGAGAGATGGCTCTAGCAGTTAAGAACACTTGTTGCTCTTGAAGAGGACCAGAGTTTCATTCCTAGCACCCACATGGTGGCTCACAGGTGCCAGTGACTCCAGTTCCAAAAAAAATCTGACACCTTCTTTAGACCTCTGCTGATGCCTGCATGCACATGGTGCACAAACATGCATGCAGGTAAAACATTCATACACATAAAATAAAAATAAATAAATCTTCAAAAATACCCTTTAGTATGAATTTATCTTTGTATTCCTGTATCCTCAGGCCTGTCATGGGGTCACTCAAGATTCCAAACAATGTCTGCTTAACGGAGTCCACAAATAGTCTGCAATTTTGATATGAGCTAGTGCTATGACCAAATAATTCTTAATTCTCATTGATCACTTCCTATAGGCAAGGCACCTACTTATTTAAAACCAAACTTTTCCATTTGCGGCTCCAGGAAGCATTCTGCCCGCTATTCACACAGCCTGGTACAGAACTTGCTAGGCAAGGATTCATTTACCGCTTGTTAATTAGTCAAGTGCTGAGCACACCACAGGATTCATTTTTACATTATTCGCACAATCGCACAATTAGCATTTTAAAAGGTTTTTCTAGGAGACTAGCTCAAGTAAGTTTATCTTGAAAAATGTCACAAAAGGAAACGAATAATTAACAAATCAGTTCCCAAGCAGATTTAGTGGACCCTTGGCTTCAGCCTGAAAGGCCCTGAGTACAGAACTTGCTTCTAGTACCTTATAGTGTGTGCACAGAGAACTGATCTTGGCTGGACTGCGTCCTTGGAGTCCTGTCCCTATCTGTAAGGCAGCAACTCTCCCTGGATGGGAGGGAAAGGACTGCACTGTGCTGGGCAGGGTGACACATGATGTGGGGTGACTCATGATGTAGGTTTAGACTACTCAGTTCAACGATGAACCGAGGGCACTGTTCATTATCTTTCAAGTCCAATTAATTAGACACCTCCCCCCTGTTTTAAAGCTGAAGAAGCATATGAGGGACACCTCATCTTTATTAAACAACCATATTCTTAAAGATCTATGTCTACATCTATATTTACAACTATATTCTTAAACACATACGTTTACAGGGCTGGAAATTTCATATGGTCGTGGGGTTGGAAGTTGAATGCAGAACCTTGCACATGCTAGATGCATGCTCTGCCGTTGAGCTATACCTCCAACCTCTAAGCTAGTTGCTTCACATAACAATAAATAATTTAATATGTGTCAATATACTTGTATCTTCTAGAAACCTCAACTTATGAAATCAGTAATATTCAGGATATTGAAAAATACAGTGTTTAGGCCCCTTGTCTGCACCCAGAAACTACCAGCGTCCTAGGAGGTGACTACAGGCAGATTATCTGAGAAAAGAACTATTTATTCAGTTATTTATTTAGCATCTCATGTATCCCATGGTCTTGAACTTACTATATAGTCAATAACCTTGAACTTCTGATTCTTCTGCCTCCACCTCCCAGTTCCTGGGATTGATGGTGTGTACTACAGTGCTGTTTATGCAATGCTGGGGACTGAACCCAGGATTTTAGGCATGCTAGGCAAGCATTCTACCAACTAAGCCACATAGCCAGCCCAAAAGAGAACCTTTTGGTACCTTTCCTTCCTGCCAGCTCCACAGGACTCAGAAGGCAGACAGAGGAAGGCGGCATAAAGCCTACAGTACAGCTAAGACAGGGTTTCAGGGCTGCCCTAGTGTCCTGGCCACATAACAGGAGCATCACACTTCTCACTGGGATTTCCACCAGAAGTCCTTGACGTAGGGCAGGTCAATTAACCTTCCCAAGGCCTTGTGAACAGGCAGTATTGAAGAGGCCTGGTAAGCCCAGGTTTAAAATGGCACCGATTTCTGACAGCATTTAGCAGCACTGTCAACCAAGACCCCTAAATATCAGTTTTTGCTCACTCAGAGATGGTTCAGGGTGTGTGGGGGTTGGGGGTAGGGGGTGGCTTGTGGCTAAACTGGAGAATCTGAAAAAGCACCTGACTGGGTGTCCTATCATATTGTTGACTTAGTGTAAGCTCCAGGTGCATCTTTCTCTGATATCTTATTATTGAATACTGTTGATGGATTTGTTTATGTTATCCTTTCTCTATAGATGGCTAATCACTTCTTGGATGTGTGTTTCAGGTTCTTTTGACTTCTAAGTATCATGAGGTCAGTGGTTTATCTTCTGGTGCTCTTTATAGACATTCTTTTTTTTTTTTTTTTTTGGTCTTTCAAGATAGGGTTTCTCTGTATAGCTTTTGTGCCTGTCCTGTAACTCGCTCTGTAGACCAGGCTGGCCTCGAACTCACAGAGATCTTCCTGGCTCTGCCTCCTGAGTACTGGGATTAAAGGCATGCGCCACCACCACGGGGCTCTTACATGGCTCTTATGAGGTGCCTTCAGAAAAGGGAACCTGTGGCATAAAATGGAGAGATAAGCCAGGCAGTGGTGGCGCACACCCTTAATCCCAGAACTCGGAAGGCAGAGCCAGGCAGATCTCTGTGAGTTCGAGGCCAGCCTGGTCTACAGAGTGAGATCCAGGACAGGCACCAAAACTACACAGAGAAACTCTGTCTTGAAAAACCAAAAAAATAAAATAAAATAAAAAGAAATAAAATGGAGCAATATGCCCCCACTTCCTGAGCCAGCAGCACCCCATTGTCTGCTCCCTCATCTACTTAGAAAATGAACCTACAAGTTCATCTCGGGCAAGTGAGAGCTGTGTAAGAGATTGGTGATCTTAATTATATCTTGTTACAAGTAAATAACTGTACTACTTTTATAGTTACAAAGATTACAGACAAGCTATCAAATAAGCCTAGTTGATACCAAATTCAAAATAAATAGTAAATTTGCGGATAATATGCAAGATTATTTTTTAGGTATATCTTCCCATCTTTAAACCTTCAAGCCAAGGCAACCAAGCTTCACCAGGAAGTCTCCCAAGGACCTTGGGGCTGGGATTTGTTTGTGGGAAGTATATGAAAACCCCACCCTCCGAATGAAGCACAAGTTAAACCTTCCCTTGGTATTCCCAATGTTACTTTTTCTGATTCTTGATGAATCAACGTCTCCAATTCCCCACTAGTGGCCTCTAGTCTAAAAAGTTTTGTTCATCTTACAGGGACAGAGTGGGTGAATAAAATTCACGAATGACTGCCAAACCTAACATTTGCGGCTGGTGCCACCTCCGTTGCTAAACAGAACACTGTGTGGCAGCTGCCTCGTAGAAACTGATGGGGAACCAAGACCAGTGAGGGGCCCACAGGAGCATCTGGCAAGAGGAAAAGGAGAAACAAGATACCTGGCTTCTCTGTCCAGGAAGCCAGAGTCCCAGGCCCTGAGCAGAGCTGTCTGTGGGCTGGGGCAGCTGCCCCACACAGCACATTTACTTCCTCCTCCCCCAGGGGAGGAGTGGCCTAGCCTTTGTCTTGCCTCCTCAGAGCCTCTGAGGGGTGAAAGTCGAAACCCAGAGGAAGTTCAAGGGTGTCAGGATGCAATTACTCAGGAAGGATAGACTTCCTTTGAGTCCCTCGTTTTCCAATCAGAGAATCTAGAAAAGTCAGCAGCTCCACCCCTCCTCAGTGCCCATCAGACCCCCCAAAGGAAAGCTTCCTGCCCCCTTCCAGAGACACAGTGCTGCCTGTCTCAGCGACAAACTTATCTGTTTTATCAGGTTTTCCTGCATGTTAACTTCCAACCCTCTGAGTTGGTGGGGGTGGAGAGACAGAGAGGGGAGAGGAAAACACAGCCTGGGCTTGGGAGAGTTGGGAGAGTTGGGGGAGGGGGAGGGGGAGGGGGAGGAAGAGAGAGAGGGAGAGGGAGAGAGAGACAGAGACAGAGACAGAGACAGACAGAGAGAGGAGAGGAAAACACAGCGCAGGCTTGGGAGAGTTGGGAGAGGGAGAGGGGAGGGGGAGGGAGAGGGAGAGGGAGAGGGAGAGGGAGAGGGAGAGAGAGAGAGAGAGAGAGAGAGAGAGAGAATGCACATGCATGGGGACATCTTGTTACCACATACATACATATAGTTACATAGTTGCATCAATAATCACTATTTTAGAAATGGCCTTAATATGCTTTTGTTTTGAGACATTGTCTGACTATGCAGACCAGGCTGATCTTGAACTCACAGAGATCTACCTGTCTCTACCTTTAGAATGCTGAGATTAAAGGCATGTACTACCACACCCAGCACCTAAATATAGTTTTACATAAATATTGTTCTGAAAACTCATTATGATTCAATTTATAGTTCATTACATAGCAGAAAATCATCATTAGAGATCTATTAGCCTCAATCAACTTCAACAAAAGAAAGTCTTCAGGAAAATTCTACAATGATTTGTGGCTTGAAATGGAATAAGGTGGGACAAAGTGGGGTAATGTGAGGACCATCGGTCCCTCTTTTCCTTTAGAACTCCTTTATTTGCTAGAAATTCTTCCCCTAAGCATCAGATCAGCTACCATAAAATTCATCTCTGTAAATCTTTCCTAAAAATAGCTGGTTTGGGGGCCCTCCCCAGCAGACATGGCAGTACTGTATGATTTGGAACACGAAATGAACTAGCTCATATCATTCCTTGCACACAAGGTGCCTTGTTTGGGCAGGAAGTGGAAAGAATTGATTTGGATAAACATCTGGAGGTCAGAAAGCTCTTTACATCATCACAAGCTCCATCAGTAACTGTCAAATAAATGGACAGATGGATTCGGAGGCATTACCTATTGATTTCTTTTCCATAGCAGTTATCACCACCGCTCATCGTCTGTCTTGCTTCCTAGAATATAAGATCTATGAGGCCAGGGATTTTATCTGATTTGAATCTTGCTCTTGTCTCTAGAGCCTAGAATTGTGTAGTAAGGTACCCAATAAATATTTGTTGTCTATTACTGATTAATGGTTTCTTTAAGAGATATCATTGAAAGATGGCACTTCAAATGACATGTGGAAACATCCTGGTGAAATATTCTTCAAGCACCTTGAGATTCTTCCTAGCACAATCAGGTCTTACTCAATAAGTGCATGGCCATGTGATACCAATGAGAGCCAAGTTACGGCCCCAAATCCATAGGATCTTGATCAAGTCATGGTTGGCAATAGCCTCTCCTAACATGGCAGCTATCATGTACGCAGCCTTGTGCAGGCACACATGCCTCCCCACAGGCACACACTTTTATGACCCTGGGTTTATTATCTTCATTTACTGAGAAAGAAACTGAAGCACATGGAAACTGAGTGACTTGACCTGGGTCACACAAAAAACTGCAGAGGCATGATTTGCCTCTGAGCACTTAGCCATCTAGACTTGAGAGGCAAAATGCACAATGTTCCCAGTAGCCCTCTGTGTAGAGCCTAAGAATATGTTGTCATTCACGTCTGAACAGCCCTGGCACACTAGAAAATGGTCAAAGGCCCCTCCCTTCTTCAAGTCACTAGAGGACCAGTTCCTACCAGCCTTTCCCCCACCCCTCAGCTGGATAGAGTCCAGAGTGAACATGACCACACTGCTTTGTTTTCATTCCCTAGAGCTTTTTGGCTTTCCTCAAAATAGAAATTTATCAATTGTTTTCTCTCTCCTAACAGATAAGACACAAGAACAGGCCCAGACTTTTCTGAAATCTCCACTTCCCTTTTTGCCCCAAATAGTTCTCCTAGAAACAGCCCCAAGCAGCCAAAGAAATGGCAGATGTGATGTGAGTTTCGTTTTTTTTTTTTTTTTTTTTTTTTTTAGATTTATTTATTTATTATGTATACAGCATGTGCCCTCTTCTGGCCTGCAGATCTCATTACAGATGGTTGTGAGCCACCATGTGGTTGCTGGGAATTGAACTCAGGACCTCTGGAAGAGCAGTCAGTGCTCTTAACCTCTGAGCCATCTCTCCAGCCCTTTTTTTTTTTTTTAAGACAGGATTTCTCTACATAATCTTGACTGTCCTGAAACTCACTACATAGACCAGGCTGGCCTCGAACTCACAGAGATCCGCCTGCCTCTGCCTCCTGCGTGCTGGGATTAAAGGCGTGTGCCATCATGCCCAGAGAGTAGTTTCATTTCTTTAACTTGTCCCCCTCCTGGTAGGTTTAAGAAGTAGTGAGTGACTCAAGGAGCAAGCAGTGGAAAGAAAAGGAGGAGGCGAAGGTGGAAGTGAGTGAAATTAGAGCCTATTAGATCCTCCCTGCTCTCTACCAGGAGGAGCCCAGCAGCCACAAGCCCGAAAGTGAGACCGCACCACACACTGGATCTGCTGCCATCTTGATTTGGACTTCCTAGCCTGAAAGAGGATGAGAAACGAAAGCTTGTTGTTTAAAACAATTGTCTTAATACAGCTCCTGAAAGAGCAACTGAATTATTGACCGTAACATGTGCAGGCCTCACCGAGCCAGCTCGGTGGCCACATCAAGAAAAGGAGTATGAAGGCGGGGGCCTTGACAACTTCCAGCAGTGAAAAAAATGCAGCTTCCTTACTCTGCAGTTCTGGAATCTTTCCTCGTCGGTTTTTGGAAGGGAGATTAATGCCACTGAAGAATAGAAGGCCCACATTCTTGAAAATTGAATGACTGTCCCACATCAAGCAGCTGTCAAATGTATTTGCTTGTTGTCCTGACAAAGTGTTTCATTCCCAGCATTCACAGGGGGTCCAGCCTTTATCAGTCACATGGGGAAAATGAGAGGAAATCCTAGAAGGCAGAAATCCCAACTTCCTAATGAATCTATCAATCCCTGAGGCCTGAATCAGCCTGTGTTTCCCTAAACAATTCCACAGAAAGCACAGAGCAAAGGATAAACCATGTACGGGTCTCTCATTTCAACATGTTAGAATTATTCACCAATTCCAGTAACACTCGTTTGTATATTTGAGTTGTATATATCTTTATACAGTTCATTTCATGGTTGGTGGTCCCAATGTCCAGAAAACCTTCCAAAGTAGCTCCCCATTTTTTCAATTGCCTCTTTAACATCCTCTCTCCCACCCTGAGTCTTCTTTCTGTCTCTAGAACTCCTGTGAACCCTCTAGTGCCAGACTTTAATTCCTTCTCCAATAATCAGTCCCCTGCCTCCCTCCCCAACAGTTAACTAGACTCAGTTCTCTTTCTATGCTTTCCTGGGATGGCATTGTCAAGGATAACCTGAACTGTGTCCTCAAATACTCTGAAGATGCTGTGTGGGTCTAAATATCAAAACTGTACCTTGCTTCCTATCTCCCTGGTAACTTCATCCATTGTTGCACCCTAGGGACCAGCCCTTTGTTCCAGTATCACATCTGTAGGACCCCAAGGGGCAAGAGAAGGTGAAACTCAAATTTCTTATGCCCTTGAAACTAATGATTAGCCTCATTTTTAATTACAGGAGAATTCGAACTAGGCATGCCTTCCAATTTCCTCACTGCTTTCCCCACTCCAGTGGTCCTGGCTACAAGGTTGCCCATTAAAGTTCAACTGAATCTCTAACAGAGAGGTAGTCCTGCCGTGCGTGCCTCGTTCATTGAACATTTACTTCTCAAAGTCCACTGTGAGTCAAGCTCCAGTCATGAGTAAAGAAGTCAATGTGAACAAAGAATTCTGTCTGCAAAGAAGACAGACATTTCTTTCCTGCCCAGCAACTATTAATAGCAATGGCTTCTCCCAGGAGACCGACTGGGGCAATGCAGGGGTGTGTGTAGAGCTCTCTGGCAGGAGCAGTGCATCCACACTCTGACCTCTACAAAAAAGCTAGAGACAACTCTAACTAAAATGCCCACATCACCCGCCATGAAGCTCACCGGCTCAGCTGGGTTTTCTCAGTCCACAGCACTTAGCAACTTCAGACACACTAGCTACTTACATATTCATTACACTTGTTTGTTGTCTGCCTGCTCCCACTAGACTGTCATGAGCACAAGGGCATGGGGTTTGGCTGCTTTGCTCACTGACACAATTCCACCACCTAGAATAGTACCTGGTGCATAGGTGCTCAATAAGTGTTTGGGAAAGTGGGAGTGATAGCACATGCCTGCAACCCCAGCATTTTCGAGGCTGAGACAATATGATTGTGAATTCAAAGTCAAGCTGGGCTGCAGAGTGAACACCTGTCACAAAGCAGAACAGAACAACAAAACATAGCTAGTTCATGCATGTTTATAATCCTGCACTAGCACTATTTAGGAAAAGGCAAGAGGATCATGGGTTCAAGACAAGCCTAGGCTCCATAGAAAAATTGTGTCTCTCCCTCAAAAAATGTTGTTGTTATTGAATTATCTAATGAAAGCTAGCAGCTGAAGAAACCTTGTCACCAAGAACCTAAAAAAGACCGTACATGTCAAATTAAGGTATGGCATAAAACATGCTCAACTGAAGGTTTTCATCATAGCCGTACATCTTTTCCTTCTGTTTTCTGACATCAATAGAGATTGAGGAAGAGGCAGGGATAATGACAAAAATTCAGAAAATATTTTTGAGGTGTTTATCTTATTTGAGGTCCTTCCAAATAGCAGAATCTGAAAGGCTAATTTGGATGTAAGAGGTTTTTCTTTGAAAAGCCAGTAAAAGGGAGGAGGTGAGACAGTGGGTAGAAAATAACAGCCATTTCTGTGGGCAATAGGCAGGGCTCAGTGCTGCTGGATACCCTCTGAGGGAGTGTGCAGAGCACATCTCACCAAGGGAGGGGGATCTAGGGAGCCTTCCACCAAATCTCCATCCTCGGTTGAGGGTTATGGGCTGGGGGGATGCTGAGCATTCCCCTGCAACCTAGAGAAAGATTCAAAGGTTGCAGAGCTTGAGGCAAGAGGCTGGAGATGCAGGACGGATTGCTCACTGACCTACAGGTGACCTCTTGGTAGGCCAAAGGGATAGGGGCAGGGACACTGAGAGCACCTGCTACAGATCTCCACTGTTTCCCTTTAGACCTCTACACCTGTGTGAGCAGAGGTAATTGGTTTTGTTCTTTGTTAGTTGTCACGTCAGCCTGTCTCTCATTAGTCTGGTTGCCTAGTGTTTAGATTTTTTTCTCTCTCTCCATCAATAAAAGCAATTGAAGTGTTTCCCCTGGGAGAAAGAGGAAGCGGGAGCAGGAGTGGGAGAGGGAGAAGGAGAGAGAGGGAGGACTTGAAAATAGAATCCTATAGTGTTTGAAAAAGACAGAAGCAAGGCTGCTTTCAAATCAAAACAGCGTCAAGGAAAAAAAACAACAACGGGAAAATGCCTACAAGAAAGTTCAGGTTTTTTTTTCTCATTCATTGTGAACAGCCTAAAATAAAGCACGCGAGAAATACGAGGCCTTGTGATGTTTGGAGAACATCAACCTACTCAAGTTTAAAACATGACATACATTTCTAAGGAGGTAACTGTGACTGGTGTCATATAGTATGGGTTAGTTTTTCAGTCTTTCCTTGCTTTTAAAGTGCAAGCCTTCCAGGCTTAGCCAAAGAATCTGATTAAGGGAAATGTTTCTTGCCTAGAAATGGCAATAAATGTTTATAAAGGGAATTTGAATTGCGCCCTGCTTACATATCTGAATTTGGCTCCCTGCAACTGAACTTTCTGCTGAGACAATGTACTGAGTGAGTTGTTTGCTTTTCCTCTAAAACACATCATGTCCACTGGCACATGTGCACATGCATGTACACACAAGTGCACAAAAATAGATTCATAGAGTAGGGAGAAGTAGCATCATCTCCGGGTTATAACAAAGCTATTACAGCCTGTGGATGTGGCTCAATGGCAGAGCATCTGCCTACAATGTGCAGAGCCCTGGGTCCCATCCCTCCATCAAAAATTGCTCCTAAAATAAGACCGCCAGTGTTGCAGGAAATGGAGAAGTTCCGTAAAATCATAGCCAACACTTACTGAACCCTTACTATATGTCAGGAATACCTGTAAATAGTTTTTTTCTTTCTTTCTTCATGGAGATACAATCTACTTAAGAAATATTCTGGACTGCCAGATCCAAGAATTTACCATTGTTGATTGCTTCACAGTGTCAGGGGATTTTCTGGTGTATGTTAGAAAACATTGTGGTTGTTATTGACTGTTACTATATATGAGGCTATCTTGTTTATGCTCTGCATATTTTGATGTGTGGGAACTCATTTAATCCATATACCCTATACAACCCATTATTCTTCCAGTCCCATTTTTACAGAGGCTGGGACTAAGACAGAGTTAATGACTTGCTCAAGGTCATTTAACCAGTTCATAGTAGAGACTGACTTTGAACCCGGACAACTTGGGCTCCAAGCCTATTTTCTTAACTATTAACTAACCCAAACCTGGTATGAAAAATGCCTTCATGCTCTACCTTTGCCCACATGGAAATTTAACAATGCATATACCCTTCAGGGACTTAGTGTCTGCAATGAAAATCCCACAGTATTCTTCATTGTTATTGAGTGCATATTCTTTTCCGGATCCTTTCTGACAGCTAGAAAATGCTGAGTCTTTAGCATGAGATATTGAATGTTGGCATAATTAAATAAATCATTCACCACAGACCTGTTCAGGAAAGTCATTCTAGCCATTGATTTGTATAGCCTGTGACAGTATTTTAAAAAGTGCCTATTAGCTAGTTAGCATACATATTTCATATTAGAGCTTTTGTGGGTTAGCACAACAGCACCTAGCTGGCACAGAAAGTGTGTTGAATGAATACATGGCCCAAAGTTTTAGCATGGATGTATAATCCCTGATAAATTGCAGAACTGTAGTACTAGGACAGTCCCTAGGAAGATTGTACTTTAACCTCCTACTCTCATTCCTTTCTGGAGATGAGGAAGTAGTACAGGAAGTGGAAGAAGTGGGGGAGATAGGATGAGGAAATCAGGTACGCTTCTCGCTCTACTTGAATCTGTTTTCATCTTTCCCCACTACTATATTTTTAACTATAATCTAAAACCAATTTTCAACATGTCAACTACTAAACCAGGAACATCTTCCCAAGTCAAACGTGATGATTCCTAAGTTGTTAATAATTAGGGGGCCACATTCTGCTAGTAAGAAAAAAAAATTGAACTTGGGATAATATTTAATTTACCAAAGCTCAAATTGTGAATTTCAGGTGCCTGAGGGTGTATAGGTGTTCAAATCCCAATCTTGTTTAATATATTCATCATATTTCATTCTCTGGTTTAGACAATAATGTAAGGAACATTTGGTCTAATTAAAATGGAGATGATATGAGATTGAATAGTCATTTACTGGCAACCTCCAGAAAATGTGTGGAGGTACCAAATGGCTGCCATCTCCTTAGAAGGTCATCCTTATTTTCTTGTGCATCTGAACCTTTTCTCAAATTAGGTCCACAAGGATTTCAACGGATCCATGCAATTCCCCAGGTTCCTACTTATCTTTGGTGAGTGCTAATTGTGGGGTATAGAATTTATAAAGTCACTCACTGAAACACCAAGGAAGTTGATGAACCCTAGGAATTTTGCATGTGGGGGGAAGAGGTGAAATCCTGGCTCCACAAAACAGCTGGAAGATACATGTCAGTTCAGTTTGTCCTCCTCGTTGCCTGAGGAATTGGAAGAAGGAGGAAAAGTCAAGCAGGATGTCAAGCCCCAAGAGCGAACCTTGAGGAACTGGGCTCACCAGATAACATTTAAGGCCCTTACTCTCTTTCTTTGTTTGTCCTCCTGTCTGTGGGCTGAGCTGAGAATGAATATACTGTTTGTTTTCTTTGAAGATTGCATCTGATGAGAGATTTGAGGACCGCATTGAGGCTGGCCAAGTGCCCATCCCTCAACTTTAAGATACTGTCAATGGAACAGACCTGGACAAGGGCCACGAAGTTGCCTCTCCCCATCACTGCTCTTTGTGAAAGGGAAGGAAAAATAATCATGTGTTTATCCTCCCCACTGACAGTGCACAGATGTGTTTTCTTAATGGCACTTGCGACACGTTTATTTTTTTTCTTTGGTGTTTGGAAGCAGAGCTTTTCCCATCTTTCCCAGCTGCACAGGGCAATACTGTTGGTAACCTCTTGTTTTTTTCAAACTAATTCTATCACTCTGACTGTTTGTTTTGTTTTTTAAGTAATTTAAACCACACAAGTAGCCCATGGGAGAAGGGTTATTTAATCAAGGGAAAGCTGTTGAACAAGGGGAAGATCTTCCTGTAGATCATCCTCTGGCTGAGACAAAAGGAAATGAATGAGGAAAAGATGAGGTTTGCTTTATAACACCCCTTCTGAGAAAAATTCAAGGAATCTGAGAAAGGTGTAAAGAGACCAAAACCCAGCCACCTCTTTACCTCTGTCAGAAAATGTCCTGAGTAACATAAAGAAGAAATCAACTTCCAATGGTGCAGAGGCAAATTCTTAAATGCACACCGTATTGCCTTATTGACTCACATTCCATAATATCAAATTATTTAAAGGTGAACATGTGCAAAGATTGATTATGCTGTGAGTCGCAGATCCAACTCTCTCAGGTGGCTAAGGATAGTGAAGGAATTACATGCTAGGCATTTTCAAGTGCTATTTAAGGAATGGCATTCCCTGGATACTCTGGATAACGAGAAAACTACTGAACTAATCACCTTCCACCTTTCATTCTGTGCCCTGCCACAAAGCATAGAGAACCAATTGTAATAGACATCATCTTCTTTTTTATGCACTGGATCTTAGCCATGCTGAGTTGTGTTGAGATTCTAATGAAGGTTCAACTCTAGAATGGGACGGACCCTACTTGAGTCACAAAATGTCAGGCAATGAAGTACAAATAAGACTTTGGGCTGGGTGCAGTGGCGCACGCATTTAATCCCAGCACTCAGGAGGCAGAGGCAGGCAGATCTCTGAATTTGAGGCCAGCCTAGTCTAAATAGTGAGTTCCAGGACCACCAGAGCTACATAGTGAGAGCCTGTCTCAAAAAAAAATGACTTTGGGAAGTGAGAAAAGTAGTAAGAGCTTACCTATAGTAATATCTTGGCATGCTTCCAAATGCACATCCCAGATGTTCCAGATACAACAGCCTTTTGTATATCAACAAATACTTATTGCCCATCTACCACGTGCTAGAAATACGGTCAATAGTGTAGACATCAGGTAATTGTTCTCACAGAGTTTATAGTTTGGGGGAGGAGGGAGTAAAGAAATGGTCCAGCCAAAGAATTGAAAATGCTTCTCAAGTGCTGAGAAGATAAGTTCACAAAGAGTGGCTAGAAATACAATAAAATGAGGGAGAGAACTCAAATATGCAAAGGCAATGTTAAGTTCAGAAGGCTGAAGATAGTTCAGAGGCTGAAGAACTGGACGAAAGAGCAGAGGAAAGAACATGCATGCATTCTGCGAGGAAAGAAAAGATTGTGTTTACAAAACAACAAAACAAAACAAAAAACAGGCCAGGCCAAGGTGGGGCACGCCTTTAATCCCAGCACTTGGGAGGCAGAGGCAGGTAGATAGGCAGGTAGAGTTCGAGGTCAACCTGGTCTACAAAGGATGCCAGGACACCAGGACTGTTACACAGAGAGACTGTTTCTCGAAAAACAGCATACATACACACACACACACACACACACACACACACACACACACACACACCCCAAACAATAACAACAACAACCAAAAATCTGGGGTGGGCCATTGTTGTGAGGAATGCTGAGCTGAAGCGTGTGTGTGTGTGTGTGTGTGTGTGTGTGTGTGTGTGTGTGTGTGCTGGAGTGGGAAGGGTTGCCACAGCATGAAATTGGAGAGGTGGGAAGACCTTTCCAGATTATTCAGGGCCCTGTATTTCATCCTTAATTCAGTGAGAAACAAGTGAAGACTTTGCCTTATCTATGAGGTAAAAGATTAGTTTCACAACTATCTGAAGAATGAAGTGTAACCAATAGGGATAAAAGGGAGAAACAGGGATAAAAGGAAGGAGAAATTTGCAGTGTTCAGGCAAGAGAAAGTGGTGATAGTGGAGATCAGGAGGAGGAGTTAGTGATGTCCCCCACCCCCATCCTGCCACCCCTGCCTTGCTCCATGATCACTCTCTGAAAGCTGGACACCATGTTAAAACAGACTTTCCAATCATTTGTCTGGGTCCTAGGTACAGTGCCAGTCTATGCCTCACTTCTCCCAGCTGTGAATGGTGGACAAAAATAGGACCTAACTCTTGAAGTTGTATACGATTTGCTTAGAATTGCACGCTAACAGTGCTAACAAAAACAAACAACTGTAGGCTATTATTGTTCCATCAGATGATAGCATTATTTTGTGATAGTTTACAATGTTTCATATGCTGGCTATCACTTAGTTTTTACCTTCAACTGTGGTAATACATATGGCAAACCATATGGTTTCTTTGTCACATACTCATATAAACATTCCATTCAGGTCTCATGGAAGATGAAATGTCTCTCTGGGGTTGCTTCCTACGTGGGATAGCTCACCTAGATGCCACTCTGGGGGGGCACAGAACTGAGCCATTGTACAGTTCTCACCAGCATACCCAACAACAGCTAGTCCATGGTTTTCATGTGCGCTGACACAAAACAGTAAAGAAGGTAAGAACTGGCCTCTTTGTTGGTCATAAGCACATCCATCGCAAAGCTTACCTGACTGACTCTGAGGACCAGTTACCAGAGGCCTGCACTGGAGCAACCACCACAGACTGTGAAGTTAGGTGGGAGGGCTGAGGGAGGAGTAGTTAGCCCTGTGTTTGGAAAGAAGGAAGGGAAATTCGCCAAGGGGTGGACATTCTGCATAGCTTTATTCACATTACTGCTCTATCTTCTTTTTCATCTAGTCCCTCACATTTTCTCTTGGTCTCTTATTTTGCTATCGCCAGCTTTTCTCCCTCGCTTCTTACTGCCTCCCTTCACTTTCTTCTCTTTTTTTCTCCTCATTTATTTCTTTTGTCCTTTACATCTCCCTGTCTCCCTCCTTTTCCCTCCTTCTACCCTCCCCCCCCAATAAAACAGCTTCTTTTCTTCACTTCTGGCTGTTTTTATCCAGGACTGTGAGGCATGGGCAATGTGTAGGGGAGGTAAAAGCCCCTGGAAGCCATCCATTTTCCTTCTAGACAAAGAGCAGGGGTCGACGCTGCTTGTTTATTTATTTTTTCCTTCCATGCTATAGATCATTCTTGAGTGAATGAGACAGCACATAACCCCAGTGCAGTCTACAAGGGATGCAGCCTGTGTGTCTTCACGGGGGGCTGGGCTGAGTGGGAAGGAAACCAACTGTCGTTTTCATTTAGGTCATCCCCCAAAATGAAGTGAGCGGGTGGCAGGGAGTGGGCATAACTATTCCTAACCACAGTGACTGGAGAGTGATTCCAGCCTAGCTTCACCTTCTGCCCAAGGCTTCAAATGCATTTGTCACATCTTCATTCTTTCAAGCACCCGGCACACAGCTGGTTACTGAGAAACACAGTAGCAGGCCACTTTGAGCCCTGACTGAGATGAATCA
The DNA here is from genome assembly GCF_949786415.1 of Peromyscus eremicus. Taxonomy (NCBI): domain Eukaryota; kingdom Metazoa; phylum Chordata; class Mammalia; order Rodentia; family Cricetidae; genus Peromyscus; species Peromyscus eremicus. The sequence continues at coordinate 27,356,565 of NC_081439.1, read as the reverse complement.
TTTACAGTTCTGTAATTATTTTTAAAATAAATGAATTAACTATGAGCCTCACCCTAGAGGCCAAATCTTCAGTTCAGTGTTAAGTAGAATCAAGATGAGAACTATTATTAGCTTTATATGGGAAAAGGACATTTTGCTTTTACATTCTGGAGCACAGAAAAGGGCTGAGTTTGGTAGGCAGATTAATAATAATGATGATGATGAAACTCAGAGATAGATTTGGTACCCATTCAATACCTATGTTGGTATAGAGGCCCCACAGGGTCAATCATCATCACAGAGTGGGAAGAAGCCTTCTCTCAATAGCATGAGGCCAGCCCAGTGTCCAGAGTGTTTATGGCATATTCCAAAGACACTAAGAAGGAAAAACCATCCTTGATATTTCCTCTCCCATAATCACAAGTTATGACAAATCAAATAGTGAGGTATGACATGTGGCTTTTCAAAGGGAAAAATTCCATGAGTTAAAAAAAATTGCTAATATATACTTAGAATCTCAGTGTTGTCACTCATCAAGCAGGGCAGAAGATGGAAGATAAAGAGTTTTTAAGGTCTGTTTTAGCTCTCTGCCCCCATAGTTCATTCATTCACCCAGTAATTCATTCTACAACAGAGTTACTGAGAAAATAAACCTGGAACTTTATGCTGGGGCTGTCATGAACAAAGAAACAGACAAGATTTCTCTTCTAGGTAGGTGAAGTCCAGTGAAGGCTGGTATATAGAACATAAAAGAAACAACTCACAAATAATTTTGAGACTATGAGCTACAGTTCAAATTCCATACCCTCACCCCAAAAAAGGGAATCCTGGGGCATCTGTTGTAGATCAGAAGAAATGGTCAGTGAACTCTGTAAGGTAGAAAAGTCAATGAATGCTCACCATTTGTAAGGATATTCTTGGCTTGGAATATTCCCTTCCACACTGTGACTGTAGGAAAGGTAGGGTAATGATGCCTAGGAATTACGTCATGGTTGACTTGAGTGTGAAATGGATGCATGAGGAGAACACAGGAGGTAGGTACCTACCACACATGGCTTGCTCGATAGATAATGATAATGTACAATACAGCCACCCTGACCTTTGTAGCTTTTACTCCTAAGTTGTCTTCATTTTTTTATGGCCTCCAAATGCATAAATCATCAGTTTTCCTGTAGAATGTGACTTACTAGTGCACACTTCAAGGCTGGTTTAAGGACACGAGGGTCAGCTAATGAGAGATGCTCACCCACAGTCCAGCAGTCCAAGGGTGTGTGGCTTCACTCTTCTTCACTTGAAGTTGCACCATAGTAAATACATGAAACCTGGAAAGCTGCCATAATGTGCATCACTATCTACTACTGATACCAAACTGTCTTCAAATCCAGAGGCTTTTAAACAATGATAACATCACTTCTCAGGGTTATGTGAATTTGCTGGGTGGCTCCTCTGCTAGTTTTGCCTGCATTGCTCATTTGACTGACTATATACAGGCTCAGCAGACTTGAAGATCTAAGATTACCCTGCTTGAGTTTTAGTTGGTGGTGCTGGCTGTGAACAGGGTGCTTGGACTCTCTTCTACACAGTCATTCATTGGCCAGTAAACTTTACCAGCTTCCTTCCAAAGCAATATCTGGAGAGCATGCAAGGAAGATAAAGAAGACACTGCAAAGCCTCTTAAAGATTCAGGCTGTGGAATTTGAACAGAACCCCTATCTGTCACCTTTTGATGCTCAAAAGAAGTCAAAAGTTTAGCCCTGATCCAATGTGGCCGAGAAATACATTCCTTCTCTTAATGGGAGTTACTGTGAAGAATTCATGGCTGCATTTAATTTGCCACAGGGATGAGAAAGAAATCTTGAGGGGAATTTTGCAATTGGGTTAGCTTGAGGCACAAGGCTCTGCATGGAAAACATTGGTTTTGCCTTAGAACTGTGGCTGCGAAGACTTATGAGCCTAAATAAACATTTCCACATTCAAGAATCTGGTGGGAGGGTGTTGGAAGGTGCACAGGATATATCCCTTAAAGTCTGTGTGTTTAGGTTAAACCTACGAAATTGCTGATATTCAGCAATTTGGGCTAAAAAGAAAAGTAATTTCACAGATTCTAATGTGACACATGCTGAAAAAGCAACTTCTGATTTACAGCTGCCAGAGGAAGGAGGGTCCCAGGAAGACAAGTGTGCTGCTTGATCATTGCCAGTTCTACCATACATACCACACACATTTAAATGTTTGTATGAAATTCTGAAGCCACAGAAAAGCTTTTATTTGAAATCTTCAAATGGCACAGGGTGGTACAGCCAGTGAAGGATTCTGGAACCAACAGTCCTCTCTCTGAGCCAATAATAGTTCCTGATCCGAAGTGACTGTGCCTCCTCTGGGTACTTGACAATGTCTGAAAAAGTTTTTGGTTATCACATTTGGAGGAAGACACGACTGGCATCTAGTAAGACAATAAATAAGATGAAGTTACATACTACTAAACATCCTCCACTGTACAGTACATTCCCAAAGTGCCTGGCCCTAAGTGTCATGAATGCAAAGATTCTGAAAATAGGTCTAGGTAGATGAGAGGTCATTCTACGTTGAAGCCTTCTTTATGTCAACTTGAGTAGGAAATGGTGTTATTGCTTTTAACACCTCTGCCTGCCTACAAAATTCTACTCATGCCGGGCGGTGGTGGCGCACGCCTTTAATCCCAGCACTTGGGAGGCAGAACCAGGTGAATCTCTGTGAGTTCGAAGCCAGCCTAGGCTACCAAGTGAGTTCCAGGAAAGGCACAAAGCTACATAGAGAAACTCTGTCTCGAAAAACCAAAAAAAGAAAAAATTCTACTCATTATATATCTGTGATAGGACATCTCTGAGTTTTCTGATTATTTAAATTTTACATGAACGTGTATGAACATGCATCTAAATGGCCAGATAGTATTGGGTAATATACGTAAGTTAGAGTATAAAAACACACTGAGTCTGGAAGAACGTAACCTTTTGGGAGAACACATGCCCACACCAAGGTTTGTAGATTAAGCATACCACTAAAGTGAAAAATCTGACTCACACCTACATACCACCAGCCCTACTTGCATAGATTCCCTCTTCGCCTTCCTTCCCCATCCCATAATACACACTTGCCACCCACAGAAACCACACAGCCCTTTCTCTCATCATACACTAATCCCAGAGAATGAGAAAAATCTTCTGTGTGACTGATTGGCCCTATGTGGCTTTGTGGTTATGATATAAAGGTCCCTCCCAAATTTGAACAGGACTGAAGTGACATCAACCCTTTTCGTTTTCAATGTCTTTCATCTTCTTCAACCTCTGGCCCCCTCTCCAGCAGTGTCAAGACAATTATTCAAGAGTCATTCAAAAGCCCTTCTGCTGCAAAGACCCAGTTCATCAACTCCAGACCTCGGTCCTTCAGGAAAGGATAAAAGGTCCCAATGCTGTCCTCTTTGTTGGTGTTTTCTCCATCTCTACCTTTCTCTGTTCTTAGCAGAGATCTCAGCGCACTGAAGGAAACCTGCTCAGCCCATCCCACATTCAGCAAACATTCACCATATGCCAAGCATTAAGGTCAATCCTGACCTAACATCTACTTTATGGCACTGCCTTATCCTCCTTTCCCTAGTCAGCTATGTTAGGTGAACCTAGCTAGTTTGACCAAAGAAGCCATGAGAGCAAAATTTTTCTCTCAGTTCCTTCTGCATTGCAGGTACCTATCTTATGGTCTCAGACTTGAAATCCCTAGTCATTTCTCTTAGAAAAACAAAACCCATGCCACAGTCACAAGAAGAAAGTAGTAAGAGCACAAACAAACTATGGCATAGAATGTGAGGGAGCTTGCTTTCTTGCTGGGAAGTCACTACTCAGACTACAATGGCTTGACTTGCCAGTGCCCTATGTCAACATGTTTTGTCTAAAAAGTCTACAAGAAATGTTTCAATTGTTGGTCCATGAATGAGATGGAATTTCAGGGATTCAGCCAAGTATATTTCAAATATATAGGAATGTGGGACTCTACTAAAAACTACTAAAATCATACGTGCTTCTTCTAAATTTTAAGTGTGACTTTCATTCAGTAAAATAAGCAGATTTGTATATGTATAACATGATTAAGTTTGATAAATGTGTATACCATGGGCCTCATATCTCTATCTTATGGTTTTTGTAAAACTATTCACAAAATATTAGTCATTATTTTAAATATCCCATTTGCCTTTATTAACAGGTTCAAATATTTCGAGACTATAACAATAGGAAAATGCCCTGCTCCAGCAATCTATACATACACACACCCCTTTTTGTTTCCAGCATCCACCACGGTCATCCTCCCTAATGACAGTCCTTTTGCCTCTCACAGCCTCAATTCCCCACAATTCCTTCTGAAGGTCACCAGCTGCATCTTTATGTCTGGCTTTCCCCCATAACTGAGGAGGTCCACTCTGCCTACAGGTTTGGCTAACCATGTCATGGAGTTAGAACTCTCCAGGAGCCACTGTCAACAAACAGCTCTTGAGAGTTGGAGTGTAAATACCTCAGCACTCTCCCACCTCAGCTACGACTCTGAGCACTCTGTTCTCCATGTTCAGGAGTCTCCCCTTGACATTCAGCTTCAGTTAGTTTCTCACAGTGGTTGTTGGTGTACTGGCCTTTTCTTGGCTTCATTACCTTTCCTAGCTCCATGCTCTCTGCTCTACCTGTGAGTATTGCTTTCACTGCACTAACTGCTTGCACTTGGGTTTGCTTATGAGGGACCCAAGCTAAAATGACTATCCCTGCCCGCATTGAATCTTTCACCTCTAGATAGTATGTAGGGTTATGCTGCACATACATGTGTACATGTGAAGGCTAAAATCATGTATCAGGAAAAAAAGCAGAAGGCAGAAACTCCATACTCTGGTTCATCCAGACTAGGAGTTCATCCAGTCTAGCTACACATTTAGATCTCTCACATCATCTTCCAAGATGAGACAAATGTGTCCCAATTCCTTAATCTTCCCTCTTGCAACCCTTTAAGACCTTTCGCTATTTTTATTGCCCTATTTGGGGAGATTAACATCATGCTTTCTGTTCCCAGAGAAAGAGTATCTTCCCTGAACTGCTTCAGTGACTCTTAATTATTAGAAATTTGCCCATGCGCCAGGCTGGATCAGTTTTTTTTTTATTTTCTAAAAGTAATCACCAGGCAGTGGGCAGCTCTCCAAACCCAATTCAGCAGCCCTGCCAAGCCAAGCTAGTGCCTTGGAAAGGCACGATGTGGTGTGTGTGTGTGTGTGTGTGTGTGTGTGTGTGTGTGTGTGTGTGTGTGCCTATGTATACTTATGGTCTTCAGAGTGACTCTGCCTACCATCTTGAGGAGTTGTAGCTGGGAACACACACGCAAAAAAGAAGGCTGTTCTTTGCTTTCCTCCCTTCAAGTTCCTATAAGAGGGACATTTGTTTTTTACACCAATTGGATACTTGTATGCATCCTACTCTCCTTAGACAATGAAGTAGAGACAGCATCTCCCAAGTGGGTGGGTGATCTGGCCTGCCTTGCACATGGAGACTTCTTGCTCCAGCCTCTTCTCATTTCCTTCCATGGGCTGCTTTGGCCTTAAATCCCAAGAGAAAAGCTCTGGCCTCAGATAAGACTCCTCAACCATCCTGCTATAGATTAGAGAGAAAACCCTCAAAATTCTAGGAATAGCCTTTCCTGCAGTCCAGATGTTTCTGTCACACTCCCCCCCCACACACACAGTCTGAATCTAGGAAGTATTTTCAAAAGCAAGGCAAAATTAAAAATAAAACCCAGACTTGATTATTCTCCATGGGTTAACTCCAAACCCCTTTAAATGCAAGTCTGGGATTGGAGGCCAGGTTCAACAGAATGTGTATTTTCTCCAAATTCGTCTGCTCTTCTCTCTTGCCAGCAACACATTTTTTAAAATCTAATCTCTGTTTTCTTTACATGAATCTAGACCAAATGTGATTTCTCCCCTGCATGTGAAAATAAATTATTTCAAATGTAATTTTCTCCTCCAGTTTGTTCCTGCTCCTCCAGAGACCTTTGAAGGGTGTAACTCCAGATGCAAACTGCCTGCTACTGCAATGCTAGCAAGAACTTCCCAAGCCCTCCGCGGCTCCTGGGGTGTGGGTGAAAGGAGAGAGTGTGTGTGTGTGTGGGGGGGGTAGCCAAGCTAATCCTTTAGCACCTAGGATTCTTGCTTCACACTCCAAGATGGTATCTTCACAGTCCCCATAAACAAGGATTGAAAGAGTAGATGTTAGGAGCTAGGTTCAAAAGGGAAACTATGAGTCACCTTGATTTCCTCTTTTCTGGATGTGTTCAATCTGCTAAACAGTAATAGTATTTGGTACCTCTTCTGGCCTGCTGCTACTCAAAGTGTTTCCCCAGACCAGCAGTGACACCATCACTTGTACTTACTTATGAGAAATGCCAATTAATGGGCCCCACACCAAACCTGTTGAACTTACATTTCTAGGGATAGCATGAAACAACCTAGATACTGCCAAGCTTTCCACATGATTCTATGCATGCTCCAGTGGGAGAAGTCCTGCTTCATTTAGGTGATTAGCTACATACATACATACATACATACATACATACATACATACATACATATATCCTCCACAGTCTTGGAACTCTGAGCATCATGGTGGTCTATTTAGGGGACAGATGTACTATGGAATGTGATACATATCTAAACCAAGGTTTGAAAAATTATCATCCATTCTTAAATCTCTGCAAGTTCCTTCACAGTAATCTTCTAGCCCCATGAAGCATCAGTACAAAAAAAAAAAAAAAGAGTAAACATCACTGCAGTTGTCAACATAACCACTGTCCCTCAGGAAAAAAAGACATTCATTACAGTACCACAAATACAAACATGCATCTTCCAGTTGCGTTTCAAATTCTTGGCTACAAACTCAAGGAAACCATTTGGTTCATACAGCTGTGCATCTGGACATATATGGGGCTGGCGAGCAGTGGCTTCTGCAAGAATGGTTTTGTCGGGTCACCCATGCTGTAGTTCCTTAGTCTCCACGTGGAAGGGATTGCCTCAACTATGACTGGCCCAGAGAGTTTTCATAGTCCAGAGCTAAGACTGGAAGGCACTGCTTTGATTTTTTTTCTGCTCAAGGTGGATGGTCCTATCATCGTTTTCCATTCAGCCTGTCATCCTCATCCCTGCCTTCTCCTTGTCATCACCTATGCCCCCGGTCATCTCTGCCTATGTAGATCCCTTAAAGGGGCTCTGTGGAAAGGCACTGGAAAAACTCGATAACAAAAGACGGAGATGAGACATTATATGCTGAAATGCTCACAGCTCTCCTTAAGGACTGTGGAAAAGTCTAAAGCAGCCCAGAAAAAATCTATGGTAAGGTTTCTATGGTTGACCATTTCTCCAAATACAAAACATCTCTCACACACGAAAGTACAGTGATTAAGGGGAACAATGTGTGTACACTGGGCTGCAGAGAGTTGCCCAAAGATCCTACCTCTCTATGGGCAAGTTTCCCAAAACACTAGAGAGTGACCTGATTCACAATCAAAATAACCAAACTGAAGGACTAAGTGGAAGTTCTCAATGTAGTACTTGCTCCAGCTGCTCTTGAACTTCTTACTCCTTTGTCTGTAGGGAGCATACAGCAATTTCAGACTGCTGTTCCTTGCTGTTTGTCACGTGGCTTCCAGCCACCCAGGCTCAAGTGACCAGGCTCTCTTTTCTTTCCCACTCCAGGGAGCTCATAGCAAGCATTTGTTACTGGAACATGAGGCCTAAGGAATCAATTGTCTCACAGCCCCTGCAAACAAGGCTTTCAGGACAACCATGTGGGCGGTCCAGGACGTGAAGAAGGATAAAAGGAACCTGGGAGGCTGGGGATAGGCAGTCTGGGAGCAGATTACAGGTTAGGAAACGAGTGTCTTCTCATTATTGTTGTTTTCACTAATAAATCTGATCGCTCCAGCTCTTTCCTGTTTCGGGCTGGCAGGGCTAAAACACAGCTCTGAGTCATCAGTGCTACTCAGGGCAAGTGCTTCCTGTGTGGGATTTGGGCATTTTCTCTTCTATTTTCTTGGCACAAAGAAGAAAGCAACATGAAGGGATGGAAGAAAGATATGAGAGAAGAGTTAATCTGCTTCGTTAATATATCATTAAAGCCAGGAATGATGCTTCAGAGCCACCTGGACCAAAAGCCCACAGGGGCTTTTAACTATCTCCTTGCTCACTTTCTACACCTCCCACCAGGAGGGGGTTGGCTGGCCATGCTCTTATTTGGTAAGACCTGGCTCAGATCTTGTTTGAATACCATATCTCTGTAAAAAGAGTCTGTTAGTGTGCCTGGCTAGGTAGTCAGCAATAGTAGTATGACTGCAGACACTCCCGACCCAGAGCTCTCTTCCCACACTCTATGCCTTAGCATCTTCCATTTTAAAATTTTAAAAATGTAACATCTAAAAGGTCTATGACAAAGTTCTACCAAATTTTAGTTTTTTCAATTGAAAAAAAAAAAAGGACCATTCATATGATGAATGGTTCCCTTTCCACCTTTTTTCTTCCTCAAATACAGATACAATGTTTTGAGCTGTGGCAGCCACCTTGCAGCTATGAGGAAAGGCCAAGAGAGTTTCTGACACACAAAACTCAGCATTATTGAGCTGAACCAGTCCCCGAAGCCACCCACTTTCAGACTTCCTTTTGTCTTAAAAGGAAACTCAACCTCATTTCATTAATTTCCCCACCTGGAGTTCAGATTATCTATTCTCTGTAGTGAAATTCATCCCTAACTGAGACAATTGCTCTCCCTAAGGAAAATACTATTCCCAGCAGATGGCCAGAGTGTCTATGGGCAGCCGTGCAGCTCAGAGGCATCATTCATGATATGTTTGGATGTGTGCAATACAAAACCTGCATTTCCAGGCACAGCATCCATGACAATAGTATGGTACATGATCGATGGAGACTGACCTTGATAATACTTAGTTCTATTGTTGACTTTGGCCCTGGTTCAGTTTATGTGACCTCTCTGGGTCTCAGTTTCCCCTCTTCACAGAGAAATAACAATACTAACCCAGCAGGATTCTTATAAAACTTAAAGATACATATAAAACATCTAGCACATAGCAAATAATCTATAAATAGTGGCCAAATACTATAACGGAAACCGTTCTATGAATTGAGCTAGCAGCTGATTGGAGCATCCTGCATGGATAGGCTTCAGTGATCTGGGAGTCCCCTTCTCCTACAGCTGCAGGGAACCTCAGAGAGTGGAGAAGCAACAAAAGCAAGGGAGCAGCATGAAAGAGAAATAATTATCCCAAGGAGCCACCCCACTCCATTGGGGATTTGCTCCTGTGTATTATCGTTATGGGATAAGTGGTTTCAGCCTGAACTCTGCCATGGTGAAGCTGCAAACACAGGCATTACTAGACAAGAAATCTCACATGCCATGGAAATAGTTTATTCTCTTTGTCTTAAGTAGTGTGTCCACGAAGGAACAGTGGATTAGGTGTAAGAGTTGACATTGAGATGTTGAGGGAAGAGGCACTCTCCAGAAACATTCATCCACTACTTCTTTTCATCAAGGCAGAGAAAGGGTGTAGCTTCTTATAGATAAGTTGAGGCACCAGGATTTGAATGGCAGTTTGGGCATCACACTGGAAAGCATTCTACAGTCAAGGTCTGTGTGTTCTTTTCATGAATAACTATTGAGCTCCTACTGTGCGCCAATGGCTGGTTGTTCTAGTCCCTCCAGGTACACTGATGAAGAACAAGAAGCGTATGTGCCCTTAAAGAAGCTCCTGGGACACGCACAGACACAAAACAGAGAGGGAAACAGCACAGACGGGTAGATGGGGACAAATGTGGTGGAGAAAGCACAGGAGTGTTCCCAGAGCCTACCGGGTGGCCACTTTAGATGGCGGTGTTCAAGAACAGTGAGGTGGAAGGCGATGGAGAGAGAGCACTGTGTATACCTAGTGGGAGCGTTGCAAGCAGAGGAAAGGTGTGAGTGAAAACAGACAGCTATACTTGGGGCCGCTGGATGGGTGCTGTCGCTGGAGCAGAAAGAATGGGATGAGAGGTTTTGGGGGCCAGGTCACATAGGGCCTTATGGGCTGCTCCAAGACCAGGACTTTGCCTTTTACCAGAGTAAGAGAGGTGACCTTTGGATTGCTTTGAGCAGAAGAAGGACATGAATTGGCCTCTTTTCAAAGTACTTTCCCAACCGTTGTATGTGGAATAGAACAGAAAAGGGTTACAGTGGAAGCAGGGAAACCAGGAAAAGGCAGTTAGAGTGAACAGCTGATAGCAGCTTGAGTGATTTCTCTAAGAACCAGATACTCAAAGTGTGTCTGGAAAAGAAATGAGGCTCTGTGGGCACCTGGCCAGATTACCTCCATCTGCACCTATGTGACTCAGGCCCAGGCCAGCAGGACACAAGACCCAGAACTCAGCGTCCAAAGGCTGCTTGACAGCTAAGTGGTGGCAAATCTATATGCTTGCCACCACCTCTCACCTGTTTGTCGTGGTGCAACCTGAGACACACATCTGCCTGCCTCATCTTTAACCCTGCAGTTTTGATCAGTACTCAAACAACACCACATTTGTTTCCCCGGGATAATTCTCTGAAAGGCCTATGAGGGTTTAAAATGCTCAAAAAGTAAGGGCTAAGTATGTGGTCAGGAATAATCTCAGACTGTCCTGTGACAGGGGTGTGTGTAGGGGGAGTATACAATCACATGACTTTGGATATTTAGAGTATCAAGAATTCAGCACCCGTGCCTTTTTAATTTTTTCTTTTTTAAACATCTTTTATTGTTTGAGAATTTCAAACATGCATATAATGTGTTTTGATCAAATCCATTTCCCACTCCCTCTCTCCCTATTCTTCCTCTATTCCCCCGTCACTTTCCCCTCCCAACTCCATGGTTTTTTTTTTCTAAACCCACTAAGTCTACTTAATGCTATCAGTATGTGCATGGGTAGAGGACCATCTACTAGAGCATGGGTAGTCTTTCAGAATATCCCCGAAGGAAACTTATCTCCCCTCCTCCAGTAGCCATCATTGCCAATAGCTTCTCAGCAAGGGATGGGGCTTCATGAGTCTCTCCCCTATCCATGCTGGGATTTTGTGCTTGACCTTGCACATGCTAGTTTATGTGTGTCACAGCAGTGTTGTGTCCAGCCAACACTGTTTTGAAGTAGTCATCCACTGAGACTTAGAATGACGAGGTGAAGTACAGATCTCCCATTTAGGGATGAGCACTCCAGTCTCTTGGTCTCTGCATGTTGATCAGTTACGAGTTTTGATATTAAACACTATCTACTGCAAAAAGAAATTTCTCTGATGAGGGCTGGGAGATACACTAATCGATGGATATAAAGATAAGAACTTATGGGACAGTTTAATACTATATCCATTTAGCAGAATAATAATAGTACTAGGCTCTCTCCTGAAGCCTGTGACTTGGCCAGTCATGGGTTTGAGGCTCAGTTAATGGTACCAGGCATGAGTTCAGTCTTGTGGAGCAGACTTTATTTAAATCCAATCAAAAAGTAATTGATTACTCCCATACATTCTTATCATGCCACTATTACACCAGTGGGCGTATTTATCAGGCCAGTTGTTATTGTAGCTTGCAGGATTCACAGCCTGGGCTACATGAGACCTTTTCAAGAAAAAAAAAAAGAAACAAATAAGGAAGGAAGGAAAGAAGAAATGAAAAGGAAGAAAATTAATAGTCTTCACTACGGTTAGTTAGCAGTGCAAATAACCTGCATTTGAACTTGAGTTCCCCATTAGAAATAATGAATTCAGTCTCCCTCCCTAATCTTTTGTGGTTCTCAGAAGGGCATCCCTTTCTGACCCAGGGATCCTGTTCAAGTCTCCTCCTCTAGACCAAACATGTGGCTGCATTCAAACCAACGTTCTTTTGCAGAGGCTAGGGGTTAAGACTTGTAAGGTCTTTCTCTATCCCTCCTCCTATTATCTGGCCTTCCCATCCCCTAGCTGTTTTCTGGGAGCTGCCATCAGCTGTCCTTTCACCTCAGAGAAAAACCACCCCAGCTTCTTCTTGGAGAGTAAGAAGCAATGCCTGTGTCTGGGAAGGACAGGGCAGCAGCTGCCGCCCTCCCCCCCCTCCTCTTTCGGCCCAACGCGAAGGGCTTTTCTGCCTGACACATTCTCACACTCACCGCTGTAAAAAGCTGCCTCTAATGCCATTGAGAGTTGGGATGGAAGCTGCCACTCCTATCAACTGAAAACCTCTAAACATAAACAAGAGGAAAGCCGAGCTGTGGGGAGGGGCTGCCAGCCTGGCTTTCTTTCTCATTCAGTAGGCAGAGGCCCACATTTTTGCTGAAGCCGATTGCCAGGGATAGAGAGAGCTGGTTAACAATGGGTGGCCAGGACCAAAACAGAACCTACAGGAAAAATTTCCTCCCTCCCCCAAACCGAAAGGCAAGGGTAGTGCTTGTGCGCTTCCACGTTATCCAAAAGAGCCTATTAATTCACAGCCACTGCAGGAACTGGCCTCTAATGTGGCAGGCCCCAGCCCTTGCTGAAACGGGCTGCTTTTCTGATGCTAATGTACAGCCTTTCCTTTCTATTTTATTTCTTTTAATGAGAGGCCTATTCATCTTACAGTTTTTAAAAATAGATCTCTCCCTTTTTCCAGCCTCTCTACTCTTCACTCAATTCTGTTTTTAACAGGAAAACTTGTTCCCCCAAATACATCCATAGAGATGGAAAATTTAATTTAAAGAGACATGTGTCGACATTGTTTTTTTTTTAAAGGAACAAATATGATGTATGAAATTGTACTTTAGGAATCATGTAGAACAGAGCACAGTGGCATTTTGAGTCACCTTAGATGGACCAAGGGAAGCATTCTTCTGCCCAAATCCTGTAACCAGTCCTCTATTCTTTTTCTGTGTCCAGCCTGGTTTTCATTCTGTAATTCACAGCCCTTGGGACAGGCTTCTGGGAATCCTCTGAGGTTGTTTGGAAGATCATACACATGTGTGGTGTGCAAGCATGTGCCTGTATGAGTGTGCCAGCATGAGTGGATGCAAACATGCGTACATGGGGATACATTGCATACATATATGTACCTACAAGCATAGGTGTATGTGAGATCCATGTGCATGGGGTAAATGTTCATCTATGTGTGTCTCTCATTTCCACCTCCTTCAGGATGCTCATCTTTTCTCTGATTGTCTCCACATCAAGAACTCTTACATTTCTATCATGCTATTAGTCCACCCTCACCCCAGCCTCTGTCTCCTCTAGGGATTTGCAGACCTGGCCAATGGATGGAGTTCTGAAAAATGAGTTAAGTGACTACAAGCCATCTGTTAGACGGCAACGAGGTGTGACATCTCAGCACCCAAATCCACACAGGGACAAAATATTGATAATAAAATCTGGTCTTCCTCCCTATTTCCTGGTTCTTAGTGGCCTCACCATTCCTCTCAACAGCCTCTACCTCCCAGGGCCTCACCGTTGACCTCCCTCCAGCTGCTCTACAAGTAAACAAGACTCTGAAATAGTTCTGGCGATGTCACTTTGGGTCATCCCCACCTATGCTGATTCTGGCTGAACTTTGCAACTTTCTTTGGTCTTCTGGAGCTTGGAAAATGATACCCCAAGTAAAGGCCTCATAAATAAAAACAAAGTTTCTCTGTGACCTTCCCTTCCATCTCTCTTTCCGCTTTCTTGCCAGAGGCGAATAATAGAACTGAGAATTTCTCTTCCCCAAGGCAGTCCATAGAAATCAGAACCCCTTTACCCAAAGCAAGCCGTAAAGCCTAAAAATATTACTCTAATCTCCTTTCTGCCTTGGAGCCAGCCATTAAAAAATTATCTGCATTTCCTTGAATGATAGTAGGTCATAAGACCCTGCCCATTGGAGAAAGGATCCCATTCCATCCCCAGGAGGAAAGAATAGTGCACACAGAGGCGGGAAGAATCTGAACAGACAGGCCTGCTGGGTTTTCTCCCTCAGTCTGTTTTTATCAGTTCATCCTCTTTCTGCCCAGTTGTCTTTCTACATGGCTTTCTCTGCTTCATTGAACGCAAATATGAAAATAGGTTAGTTCCCCCTTCTCCTCTCTCTCTGGCTCTTCATTCTTAAGGCCACACACGTAAAACTGGTTAAATACATTTCTTTTGGTGAGCTATCTTTGCCTGTGGAGGTTTCATAAATGACCCTTGATGTTGATCAGGACAGAGACTGCCACCTTTTTCACCCCTATAGTTTACGTGGGGCAAAAGTAAGTTTAACTCAAGCAGAGACAAGAAGCATCAGTTCTTCTCTGCTTCATCTTTTATGCTGCTGGGGACCTCCTACCTCCACATGAACAAGCCCAGGCTAGCCTCCTGGACAATGAGAGGCCTCAGGAGAAGAGGGTGCAGACAACACAGCTGCTCAAGCTGAGACCCCCAGGCACAGGAGTGAAGCCATCTAGACCTTTTACCCTGGCTGATTTGAATCAGACCAGATGGTCTGCCCAACTGACCAACAGGATTACGACAAAGGATAATTATATGTGGCTGTAAGCCATTAAATTCCAACAAAAGATAACGGATACACCTCCATCACATTCCCACAGCCACTACCTTTAACACTTGACCTCATTTCCCTGACTCAGATTAAAAAGCCTAAAGAAAGTAGAAGACATTAAATTATACTTGGTTATATAATTGAGACAAATCGAAGTACAGGCAGTCCTTGACAATGCTTTGATTTAAGTTTTCAACTTTACGATGGTGGGAAAGCAAGATGCATTCAATAGAAACTGCCCTTTGAATTGTGAATTTGGATCTTTTCCCAGGCTAATGGTATGTGGTACAACATTCTCTCAGGAGCCTGGATAAGTCATAGTGAGCCACGTGATCACAAGGGGAAACAACCAGTAGGCAGTAACTGTTTGTCAGTCTAGGCTGTTGGGTAGGTTAGTTGCACCAAATGCATTTTACATTTAGGACATTTGAAACTTACCATGGATTTCCTGGGACATAACTCCACCATAAGTGTATACAAAACCAGGACTGACCAGGAAGCTAAGTTAAAAGGACAACCATTGTGCTAGCTTAGAAATATGCAGATCTTGGGACAAAGAAAGCCCACTAGAAGTACTTGCTAGATTGCTAACCTAATAGTTTTGTAGCTAGAGTTTTTTCTCCGGGCCCCGCCAAGCCCCAGCAGTCCAACAGCCCACTTATAAAATAAACACACAGACGCTTATATTATTTACAAACTGTATGGCCGTGGCAGGCTTCTTGTTAACTGTTCTTATATCTTAAATTAACCTATTTTTATAAATCTATACCCTGCCACGTGGCTCATGGCTTACTGGCATCTTCACATGCTGCTTGTCATGGCAGCAGCTGGCAGTGTCTCCCCCACTGATTGGCCAGTGTCCAGGCAGGTATAGTATAGACAAGTCAAACAGAGAAGAGAATTCTGGGAAGCAGAAGGCTGAGAAGGGGAGACCCTGCCAGCCACCGCCATGACAAGCAGCATGTGAAGATGCCGGTAAGCCATGAGCCATGTGGCAAGGTATAGATTAATAAAAATGAACTAAATATAAGAGTAAGAGCTAGACAATGGTAGGCCTGAGCAAACAGCCAAGCAGTTTAAATAATATAAGCATCTGTATGTTTATTTTATAAGTGGGCTAAGGGACTGCTGGGGCTGGGTGGTAACTGGAGAGAAATTCTCCAGCTACAGAGTCTGACTCTCCATTTTACAGATAAGAAAACAGAGACCCATGGAGGTTCTGTAGCTTCCCTCAGGCAGATAACTAGTCACAGGTTTCCCTGCAACATGATGCTCACTGTGTGAAAATGAGGGTGCCAGAATGACTCATAACCTGTTGCATCAGAGTAGCCCACTGATTCAAATCCATGGAGTCTTTCCTGTTGCTTGGGAATAGCACACAGTAGGTGCTCAGTTAATGTTTTGTTAGGACATGCTTCTGTAAAATTGGCCACACCAAGAGAAAAACAAAACAATTAAGTTCATACTGCAGAGTTCTTCCTCTCCACTCACAGAAAATCACCACTTTCCAATGTTAGAAAAAGTTCTGAGTTAGGTGCCCTGTAGCAAAATCCTAAAGTGTACAGATAAAAAGAACAGATCTCCCCCACAAGCCATAGGGGAGAAAGGCAAGAGTCTCCAAGAAACCAATGGACATGGACAGCTCTCATTTATTTTATACTTTTCTCATTCTTTTCAGTCAAGGTGAATCTATCCTTGATTTGCTCCCAATTGAGAAGGCTGCTTGCAGGCAGAGCAAATCCAGATAGCAGAACAATCAATGATCACCATGCTAGGTCAAGGACTTGCTAAATGCCAATGTCTCCTCCTTTTATTTTCTCCAACAAGAGCTAAACTCATTTCCATCTAGAAGGAAACAGTTCCCTGTCCAGCTATTCTATGTGTCTCTATTCCTTTTGTCATTCATGTTCATGTACATACCTGTATGTTGTGTGTGCACATGAATAGTGTGAACCCCTTGTCGACAAGAACTACCTTATTCACAGCTCTGCTCCCAATATACCAAGCACATGCCTGGGCATCCAAGATATGCTCAGTGGACCAATGACCATATTCTTTTTGTTTGTTTGTTTGTTTGTTTGTTTGTTTGTTTGTTTGTTTTGAGACAGGGTTTATCTGTGTAGCTTTAGGGCCTTTCTGGGACTCACTCTGTAGCCCAGGCTAGCCTCAAACTCACAGAGATCCACCTGCCTCTGCCTCCCGAGTGCTGGGTTTAAAGGCATGTGCCACCACCACCTGGCTAACCAATGACCATATCTTACTCAGAGGTCTCTGACCAACTCCTTGCCTTGGGACTTCAATGTGGCTATATCAATTAGCCAAAACATATGTTGTGTGAATTTACATCAAATGTTCTTCCAAACTGACCGTTTCTGCACTCTGCTCTGTAATGCTGGAGCCTGAACTCTATATACACCTCATTTCTGCTTTGCCAGTGACACCCTGGTTATCTCTGCCAGTAGATGAAGTTGGAGTGAGACCAGCAGGATGGAGGAAGAAGGCAGCTTGTGCCTTTCTTCTTCCTCTTCTTCTGAGAATCCCCTTAGTAAGAGCCCTTCACTGTGGCAGTGCCAGGTGGTCCTCGATTTTATCCCCCCTCCCCTGCTCTTCCTTCAGAGATAGAGGTTGCAGCTCCATGGCTTAGTATAGCCAAACTTCTAATGCTTCAGAACCCCAAGCTCCCCCAGTCTTAATGGTGGTCACCTCCCTCCACAATTCCTGTCTCTTTTCCCTTACTGTCTTTTCAGTCTTCTACTATCTGCTGAACCTGTGCCTTCACTGAAATACTCTGGAAATGGTTGGCATATTGCTCTTCTCCTGGCTGAATGTTGACTGGTATAGGAACTATGGCATTTGGAGGAACAATGATGCCTTGTTCGCTCTCCCTGAGTCAGGCAAGCATAGGAACAACTTAACTCTGGACCCCATTTGCTTTGAATTATATACACATCGTTTTCCCAACAAAGCGTTCAGTAAAGTAGGACCCTCACTAGCAGCTGCACACACACCCCTCTTCAAACAAAGCCATTGGTCACTCCAACTTATTTCCCATCAGCCAACCCTTACTTCCTCCTCTTTTGTAGCTAAACACATCTTGAAGAACATCCTGGAGCTGGAGGCAGGTAGCTAATCCAGGCGGGACTAGTTTTGGGTTCATGAACAGTAAAGGCAAACTGTGTCCTCTAAGTGAACTTTTAGGAAAAATTGCCTGTTTACCATCCTATGCCGATGCTTGATAGAGCATGCATATAATTAAAATCAGAGGTATTATGGGAAATGACAAGTGCAATAAAGCAAGGCTTACATGACCCAAGCCCATCAATCAAAACAGAAAACCACCCACGCTCCATCTCTAGCAACCAACTCCTCCTCCTTTTTCTGGACCCACAAAAAGAAACCCCAGCAATTTTTACTTGGCCCTACTGCTCCCTTCCAGAGTATCTGTTCTATACTCTCACTGTACTTTTAAATGAAATTCTTTGTTTCTTTGTTATTTGTACGTGCTTCTTCAATTCTTTAAATAAGATACTGTGTTAGCTAGGGTTTCTATTGCTGCAATGAAATACCATGACCAAAAAACCAAGCTTAGGAGGAAAGGGTTTACTTGGCTTACACTTCCATATCATAGTTCATCATTGAAGGAAGTCAGGACAGGAACTCATGCAGGGCAGGAACTTGGAGGTAGGAGCTGATGCAGAGGCCATGGAGGGATGCTGCTCCCTGGCTTGTTCCTCATGGCTTGCTCACCCTGCTTTCTTATAGAACCCAGGACCACCAGCCCAGGGGTGGCACCACCCCCAATGGGCTCAGCCCTCCCCCATCAATCACTAATTAAGAAAATTCCCTACAGGCTTGCCTACAGTCCCATCTTATAATGGAATTTTCTCAATTGAGGGTCCCACCTCTCTGATGACTTTAGCTGTGTCGAGTTGACATAGAACTATTCAGCACAGCTACTAAGAACCAGAAAATACCCAATACAGAGACTGCTAGTAACACTCTCAAGGGTTATGAATCAACCTCTACTTAGTCTTAGAGTAAGGCCCTTCCAAATATTGTTTTGACCTAGAGAAAAGACAAATGCTTCTTGCCTATAGCAAATAGGACACAAACAATGTCTATGGTCCTAGCACATAAAAGATACTCTATAAAAATATGCAGTAAGTGAATGAATGAACCTATGGCAGAGATAGCTGTAAGTTTCTCAGGCAGGAACTCCTTCCTTTTCTGTCTCAAAACATAGTTAGACACATTTTCCAGTCTATTTTGCAGACACATTTCACCATGTGATTGCATTCTAGTCAATGAAATGTTTCACTGTGGTGTGTGAAACCTCCAGGCCTACCCATGAGACCTTTTCCAAGTACAGCACTCCTCTGTAGGGTGGGTAGATTTAGAAGATCAAATGTAATATTCTGGAAGAACCACAATGTAAAGGGTCTTGGTTTCTGAATAACTAGGCAGAGGACTTCCTGCCAAAAGGTGAAATACAAAATGTTGAAACAGAACTATTAGCTGAGCAAACAAATAATGCCTACTCTGCTGAGATTTAGGGATTACTTGCTTTAGAAGTTAGGTACCACTGATCAACCAAGAGGCCAAGGACAAGAATTCTATCTCTAGTCCACCCAATCAGATTCCCCAAGGTAGTCTTTCGGTAATGGAGGTGGCTAAGCAGGAATGTGGATGATCAGCACAAAACTAGAGAAATAGTTCAAAGGGCAAGCCTCCTGACCCTAACAGTAAGTCTCTGACTACTGAGAACACATGACTACTGAGAACTACAAGGAGTCATTTGGTCCAGACAGTGGAATAGGCCACATTAGGGGGTCTCTTGCAAGTAAATATACAATAATGATTAACCAAATTGGCAAGCTCATGCAGAGTTTGTGCTCATGGAACAATTCACAGAAAAACAAATGATGAAAAATCATCTGCCTAGGATGACTTTAGACATTGTACTTGGAGGAAAGATCCCGAGCTAAGTGATTTTTGTGGTTAACAGAGTGTTCTGTGTGAGTGTACATATTTGTGTGTACCTTAGTGTAGATGTATATTCATGTATGTGCTAGTGCCAAGGACAACCTCAAATGTCACTCCTAAGGCCAAGTTGACTTGTTTATCTGTTTTTTGGTTTTTTTGAGGTGGAGTCTCTCATTGGCCCACAATTCTCCAAGTAGGCCAGTATTGAGAATCTTCCTGTCTCTGCCTCACGAGAACTAGGATCACAAATGTGGGTCACAACACTTGGGATTTCCTAAAGCAGGGTTGGGTCCACATGCTTGCCAGACAAGCACTTTACTGACATACAGTTATTAGGAATGTAATTCAAACAGAATAAAATATCCATGCTTTTTATTTGTTTGTTTTGTCTTTTGCTTTTTGAGACAGGGTCTCTCTACATATCTCTGGATGTCCTGGAACTCACTACGTAGACCAGGCCAGCTTCACAGAGATCCACTTGCCTCTGACTTCCAACTGCTGGGATTGTAGGTATTTACCACCATGCTCGGCAGAATGAAATATCCACGTTTGCAATATAATACCAGCCAGATAAATAAATAAATATGTTCGTCCATTTCCCTTCAGAACTTTTGTTTGTTTAAATTTTTCACATGCTTGAGAACATGGTTAAAAAATGATTCCCAAATATTATATATGAATCCTGTGTCTGTTCCTTCCTAGCCCTATAACCTTGAACAACTTACATTTTATCCTTGCATATACACTCATTTATTCATGTACAAACTTGGGACAATTCTACTCTCCTTCAATTTACGTCAAGAATTAAATGTATCATACATGAAAATACCTGACTAAGATAAAATATGATTGAAAGAAAATAGTATCTAGGTTTATAAAAGTCGGAAGATATAGAAAAGTGTTAAAAAGAAACCATGATTGCTTCGATATCCTTCACCTCTAGCCGTCTATTACATTTTGGCCTCAAGGAGACCCAAATCCAGGAATTCCCAGAGTCTATGAAATTTTGGGTAAAGGAGCCTCTGGTGTTAAAAGAAAAACAGGGCAGGGGGCATAGAAAGGGGAGTGAAATCTGGAACTCTGAAAGAAGACACTGACATATGAAGGTGGAGGGGAAAATTGGAGGGACCCAGAAAACAATAAAGCCCCTTATTTTGATAGCAACCACGCTTGTTTTCATGTCTGATAACCATGAAAATATCAAGAACTGCCTCAGGACTCTTTCTGAAGCACCCATTTTCTTCTCTGCACGAGTGCTGTTCTATGGAAGAGAAGCAGAGAGTATGCACAGTTCTCTTACATCAGCTCCAGCTGCTTCCTGGAATAGGGCAACCTACACTTCTCTGTGTCTAGAATACGCTCTGACTTCTAAGGGGTGTTCAGTGTCATCAACTTTCAAGCCCCATGCATGTCTGCAGCATGTCTGTATTTCTAGGCAATAGCTCCTGCCTTCTTGTCTTATCAATGTTTAGACAGCTATTGAGCATTAATTCTAAAATGAATGGAATTGGAGTTGCAGGCAGGTAAATCATATGACTACATGGAGCTTGTGACACCAGCTAAAATGAAGTGTTGTACTCATCCCTCAAACACATCAGAAGAGCTGCTGCAGAAAAACATTGTTGCCCTATAGCTTATAGCACTACTACCAAAAGAGGGAGCCATGGATCAGCAACATTAGGGTGTTCATTAGAAATGTATGGTGGGGCATACCAGAGATGCTGTAATCCCAGGCAGAGGCAGGCAGATCTCTGTGAATTCAAGGTCAACCTGGCCTACACAGTGAGTTCCCAGCCAGCTAAGGCTACATATTGAGACCCTGCCTCAAAAGAAGAAAGGTAGACCTTCTGAATCAGAAAGGCTGAGGGTAAAACCCAGAAAATTGGTTTGACCAGCTCTCCTGATAATTGTTATATACATCTGAGTTTGAATAACACTGGCTTATATCACTTGCTCAGAGTGTCCAAGCACACATGATGATGCCGTTCAAGACACTGTACAAGAACATCTAACATTAATTGGATATTTACTACATGCTAGAAACAATGCTTATATTCATATCTCCGCTGTTCATTGACATCACACAATTGTGATATATTCCATAGCAAGGAAACTGAAGTTTAGAAGAATTACAGCACTTACCTGACCTCACCTAGGCTGGAAATGGTGAAACTGACCTTGAACACAGGTTTGAAGCAAAATATATACATGTCCTACCCACACCCACACCCCTCTCTATATAGCAGCTATCTACATTCAGGCATGTGAATAATGAATACTTCTGAAGCAGACCCAGAAAACCACAACTGCTTGGAGGAAGGAAACTGTAAGGAAATAGCTAACTCCCCCCAGCATCTTAGGCACTACTAGTAATGATACACAGGCAGGTTCATACATCCTCAGGCCACCACTGCAGTGGAACGAGTCGGCACAGCCACAGTAGCATGCTTGGAACTCTCCTTGTCCCTGCTTTGTCATTGCCAGGAAGGAGTGAGCACCAGAATCTGGCAGGGTTGCCAGTCTATGCTAGTGGGCTTCTTTGCCACGGCAGGTCAGAGGAATAACAGAAATGTTAAAACTACTTCTAGTGGCCTAGGATCAGGCATGCACGCACATAGAATCCTGGCAGGCTTTCTGCAGGATGCTTCAAAGATCAATATGAGCAGAAGTTGTGATACAGGCCACTTGCAGAAGGCTCAACTTCATAACAGACATCAAGAATCTCAGACCATGACTGGCCCAGCAAAGAAGACCAAGTCCTCTTTGCCAGAACTTTTTCAAGGTTTTAAGTGCCCCTACATATTTGCTTTGCAATGTTTCCTCTTCTTAGCCTTTCCAAATGAAATTGAGATTAGAAGCTACTGGGTAGAGGTTTTGCAAGCCTTACTATTTTGTGAAGAGAGTTATGAAAAAGATATCCATGTAGAAGAGAGAGTAGGAAAAGCTAGGCAAGGTTGGGTTCTAAGGCGAACTCTATAGTATGGATGACAATCTCATTTTTGCCTCAATTTGAAGTGAGGGAGTTGGCTCTTCTACTCATGAATCTTTTGACTAAGGAGAGAGAGTGGACAGAAAGATGGAGGGAGGGAAGGACAAAAGTAGAGAGGGAGAGGGAAGGAGAGGGAGAGAGAGGAAGAGGGAGGGAGGGGGAGAGAGAGAGAGGAAGAGAAAAAGAGAGGATTCATTCACATACATGCAAATTCAGCTCTTTTGTGTTCTTCCAGCACGTGAGAAAAGAAAGTCCTATAGCACAAAGACAGCTCTGAAAAGATGAGCTTCAGGCTCTGGTTACTGACTGTCCGAAAAGATACAGTAGGGGAGAGATAATAAAAGGATTCTAAATGTTCTGGGTAAACCATTTACTTTCTTTGCCACATAGCCCTTCCCTTATATTCTATGAATTTGCAATAAACGCTACCTGTGACTTGAGTCAGCATTCCCATTATCAACACCTCTAGCCATGAACACTGCACTGTGATGGACAGTAACCACTACCCCTATTCCCACCAACCCACTAAACTGGGCATCCTTACAGTATATCTCTGGGGAATGGGGAAGGTACAATTAACCCTCCTTCAGAAGGAAACAGGAGCCATGTGCCCACTGAATCATCTTATACTTCTAGAAAGTCTTCAAGGAACTTGTTATTTTCAAATCTAGTTCTGAAGTCCGACTGTCTGCATTTGAAGCCCAGTGCTGCCACTTGACTCCATGTAAGTCATTCAACATCTCCATGCCTCCATTCCCTCATCTGTGAAGTAGGAATAATAGCAGTCTCCATCTCACACACAGCAGTGTGGAGAAGGTTATCCGAATCCTAGGGGCACAAAGTCAGCATCAATCAGTGTAAGCTCTTACAACAGGGGTGATGATCATTATCTGTGGCTTTGTGGGAAATGCCCAACCAGGTTCAGAGAAATGACATTAATTTTCCAAAGCTCTTCAGAAAGCCGAGAGCGAGGAAACACATTTCAACATTGCCATTTTCCTCTGCCTGAAATCAAGTGCCTGGCAATGTTGGTCTGATTGGGCTTTCTTCTCCCTCAGCCTGCCGAGTCACCTTCTTAAGTACCGAAACACCTGCTGTTTCGCCTCAAGAGTTCACACCTAACCCTCCTGACCCCAGCTGTTCAGGTTTTCTTCCAGTGTCTCCCACAATCACATCTTCCTTTTCCCAGTGCTAAATTTCCTCATTCAGAAAGACTCAAGTTAAGAAGGCCTGAACTTCCCAAGTACCCCTTGATAGCCTTTGTTGCAGAATTTGCTTCCCTATGCAACCATGGCAGCAGCACTCTGCGTCTACCTGGCAGAGGTATTGCATCTATGAGAGAGATTGAGTTCTGAACAACTCTTCCATAAGACTACTATGGAAGTCGTAAGTTAAAGTGGGAATAATCATGTGCATATGAGCGAGTGTGTGTGTGTGTGTGTGTGTGTGTGTGTGTGTGTGTATCTCCCCTACATTGAACATATGCCCTATGATAAAAATATTGTTAATGAACAAGAGAACAATGGGCTCAAGGGAGAGGTTATGCATAGCAAAATCTCTAGTTCTTAATCATATTAGTTAGGGTAGGCAGCTATGCTACAGTAACAAATTATCCTTAAATCAGAAGCTTATCACATGTCCAAAGCAGGACAGAAGCAAAGTTAGGGTAGGGTACTCTATATCACATGATCATCGGAGACCCAGGCTAGCAAAGGCTCTAAAACCTACACATAGCTTGAGTGTTGGCTGAGGCTGGTCAGAGGAACAAATGAAAGACTCACCTGCTGTTCTATACTGAATATCCATTAGAAATACTCTTGGGGCTGCGCCTCTTTGAAGAGGACTAAGGAGTGTGATATTCCATGTGCCCAGAAGGACAGGAGAGTTGGATATGGGTGAGCTTCTAATGGAAGTCTGATGGCATCTAAAGTCTCTGGACTACCTACAGAATGAGGAGAAACCTTCCTGGGATGTTTAACTTTTAGCAGAAAGTTCTCACTAATCTTCCAGGGGCTGTGCCAGGAACCAGAGAAGGGAGGAAAAAGGAACATCATCTAAATGCTGACAATCTCCATTAACTAGTTAATGAATTTGTTCATTCAACGATTTTATATAGTGTCTAGCATATGCCAGCCACAGTTGTAGGCACTGGGGATATAGCAGTGAATGAAAGAGATACAGACTCCTACCCTCATAAAGCTTATGTTCTAGAGAAGCCAAGCAGACAAGCAGATATGTAGCATAAAACTAAATAAATCATTGACATGATGTGCCTCAGGTCATTTGGGATTCCAGAGAATCACCAGACAGGGAAAGAAGACAGAGAAGGTGGGATTTGTGATATTTTAAATGGAGTGTCAGAGGGTCCGGTTGACCTACAATTTAAGATAGGGGTGGACGACACCTAAAGACTAGAAGGACAGAGCCCTTTGATTATCTACAGAAGCATTCCAGGTGGCTGGAACAAGAAGGGCAGAGGTCTTCCAGCATGACCTTGAGAATGGTACGCTGTGAAGATGGGTTGTAGTGAGAAGAAGGACAGGGCATAGCACTTGTATGACAAGAGGGTTGCCCATGGTTAGAGGGCATGTGCCCAATTGTAGACCCCAGGCCCCCAGGAAGCTGCTTTGGGTGCTGGCTTTTACTTGGAATAAACTGTGGAGGTGTAAATCTTGGCTGACAGAGAAGGGCAATAGCTAGACAGGATGAACAAGGTAAAGGGAAGGTCGGTCTACATGTAATTTGGATATCTTGTGTGCTCCCAGGAAGGAAAGAAGCATGCACCCTTGTTTTAGATCCAAGAAAGGGAGTTTAACCTATCTACGTGTTGTTGAGCACCCGGAGAAATACTTGCCTGGTCTCTGAACCATCAGCCTCCCTGCTAATGGAGAGGGCTGACTTTAAACGGAAATCCCTCTGGCAAAGTCCTTTCCTACTCTACACATGCCCTTGACTTCCTGTCCCGTGCACCTGTGAGCCTCTGCCTGAGGTGATTTTTCTGGCCTACTGGGGCCCAGAAGGGCTGCGAGCTTCACATTTCTAGAAGCGACCCTCAACCAGCAAGAGACAGATTGTGAATGAACACCCAACTTCCTCACTCCCTGGGAAAGAAATTGCAAAGTGTGTTCTACCCAGCTGTCCAGGGTCCTCAGCAGGACTGAGCCCCAGGTGCCCCTGCTGGGAACTTAACTCATTAACACACTAAGTCAGTTTTCTGGGTTACCTCTCCAATCTTTGACTGCTGCTTCCTGGGATCACCTCCTAAACAACAGCAAGGAAGCACTCCATGCCTCCCCTGCTTTCTGCAGAAGGCCTTCTCAGACACTGAGCATTTCACTTTCATGGAGCTCAGTTTCGACACCTTGAAAAGAGGCTATCAGACTAGATGGGCCAGGGAAGCTTTAGCCGCCTACAAATGAGGAAATAACAGATCTGAAATCAGAGCTCAGGGAAAAGTTCATGATCTTAATCTGCCTCCATCTCTGCCTTTCTCTCCTCTCTGTGAAATGGGCTAAGCCCCCAGACAGCTCAGGGACCGTTGGTCTTCTACAGGGCCCAGTCTTCTCCCAGGGGCCTCTGGAGCCAGGCTGAGCAGGAAGCCCTCCTGACTGCAGCTGGCTCGGCAATTTTCCCTTCCTGTGGATGTGCTGGGAACAGCTTCCCTTTTGTTCTTCCCCCTGATCCCCATCTGCTCAGCAACTGCCCAAATTCAATTCAGGCGCTGAGTGCCCACAGCCCCTAGTCAGGCATTGTCTCTGAGGAATCACTCCAATCCCCCCAAACAAAGGCTCTCAAATCTGAATAAACCCTCTGACGTCAGCCTGGCAGGTCAGGAAGCTGAGCAGGGCAGTCCTCTAGCCGCCTCTTTTAAACCCTTTGCTTTTGCTGGCCTTTGTTGAACTCTCCACACAACAGTCACCTCCCCAGT
Source organism: Peromyscus eremicus (assembly GCF_949786415.1). Classification (NCBI taxonomy): domain Eukaryota; kingdom Metazoa; phylum Chordata; class Mammalia; order Rodentia; family Cricetidae; genus Peromyscus; species Peromyscus eremicus. The sequence goes on along the minus strand of NC_081439.1, from coordinate 27,330,109 downwards.
CACCACCACACCAGACTCAGTTGGCTCAGCAGAGCGGCTGAAGCTACCTCCATTTCTGAGGTCCTGGCACCTTTCTTTCTTGAAGTTCATCTGAGTCCTGTGGAAGAAATTAAGCTTCAAAGGGTCTGGTTTTTACTAAGTGAATTCCATCAAGAGGAGCACCAGGCAAGACTCCTTTTTTTTTTTCTGCCTGAAGAATCAGGAAGGACATTACTGGATGTTCTTCAGCTGTATTATTTTGAATTCACTTTTCTTTCTCTTCATGCAAAGAGATCCTATCTTCCTCTAGCTGTAGACTTGCCCTAGTTTGAATCTGTAATCACAGCCATCTCACTCTTCTTTATGCATGGAATTAAATGTAAAGATAAAGGTCCCATCTCCTTATGATGTATCTGACGGAGCTAAACTAGTCAGTTGTTCAGGTTCCAAAGCTCAAACAGAATAGGCAAAATGTCTACTGGTAACTCCACTTCAAAGTCCGTGCCACAAGCACGCTTGAAGAAGAGACAAACGCGTCCCATTTCTTCTTGTTGTGGGTCTTGCTTGGACATGACAAAAGTCTCTCTTCACTTTGCACCTGGCAAGTCTTCACCGCCATCTCAAGAAGTTTATGACTCATATTTCAGTTCACCTCCCTTATTTGATCGCCTTCTGGCAAATCAGGTTCAGAATTCACTTAGACTTTCCTTCCTGGAAAAAGTAAGCTCAGTAAACACCAAGGAAACATGATTTCCAAGTACCTTCTGGGAATAACAAGAAAAATAATTTGCAAAGAAACGTTCTGAAATGTTTTACGCAGTGAGTGTGTTGGTTTCGTTAATGCGGCACACATTAACAGGAAGCTGGCTACTTGCTAGACAGCCATTAGGTGTGTGACATAAGTGAGACAAACCTTTCCCCCGTGGAAACATACTTCCAGGTTTCTTTCTTTTCTTTTTCCAAGAAAAAGGAGCAAATTATCAAGCGCTTCTAACCTTTCCATAAGAAACAAAGGGAAAATGGCGGTTGCCCCAATTCACCCCATTATCAGAATCAGAAAAGGCTCAGAAATAAATCATAAATCCAACTCTTCTTAGGACAAAGCGAATCTTCCAGAACATTTTCTTTCACTTTATACACTATGCTGACATAGTGAAGATAACCAGAGACATTATTCCCAAGGGATGAACTTGCTCTAGGAAAGAACAAATACTTTCAAAGTACACATCTGTCTGAATGCAAACTTATAAACTTCATCATTAAATGCAAAGGAGCCCTGTCAAAAGGATAAAGGGAAAACTTGACCAAGTAAAGTAGAAGGACGAAGTTTGTTTAATGTTTTAGAAAAGAAAACCAGTCAGTGGTCATTTCTAACATTATACAATCAAGAGTCACCACTCAACAGGGTCCCTAAAACTAAGTAAGTGTTGCTCCACATCTGAAGCTCTTGATCAATAAACTAATCTTGAAATGTCAATTGCTTCACACAAGCAATGTGTTAGCAATTATCAATCAAGGAGGGCTGCCTCCTGAATATATTTACAGCTATGAAGGAGATTTTTCTAGTTGTTACCATTATGAGGGCAGGGCATCTTCAACTGGTTTTAGTGGGTATAACTAGAAGTGCCAGATGGGCCAGAATGTTCATTTTATTCCATGTATTGAATCACTGTCCCACCCATAGCATTCATAATATTCTACTTGAAGGAGCCTGTGGGCCCTATTTTTAAAGAAAAAGGGAGACCACAAGAAATTAACTGAATTTTCCAAGATCAGAGACAATATTAACTCAGCTTTTATATTGTACTTCTGTGAATCACATTATTGTTGTTTTGTTTTGTTTTAAAGGGCACTGAAATCTTGTCTTAGGATGGATTTCCTTCAAAGCCAATCCTGGTATGAAGATTCAATGCAACTAGTACATTATGTTTGGTATATGATTCCAGGAAGCAGTGGAGAAGTGAGTGAAATAGGGAAGGGAGCCATAAAGTATAGATTACCAAACAGCTTTCCATCATGGGCAACTGAGGTTCAATCCTGTTGCGAAATCCTACAAGACAATAACACAAGCTAGGGTCATTCCACCTGAGGACTGAGGGAGCTAGGGTATTGCTGTTCCAACTTAGGTCCTTCACTGAGTAAAAACTGCTCCTAAGAACACTAACTTCCAGATGCTTCTAGCCAGCTCTGTTTGCAGACTAAGATAATGCCTTCAGGCAGAACATTGTGACTGCTTGAAGTGGGGGGCACTGTCTATGCAGTCTATGTACGTACTAAGAGGCCAAGACAAGGTAGGTAGGCACCCCTAGCTTTGTTTCTGCTCAAGCTGCAAAACCCCAAAGTGAACAGCCGTCTAGTTCGTTATTTAGTTCATGAATCAAAAAACTGGAGCTGTGGAAATTGTTGGAAAAAAATTTCTAAACAGTTGCCTTTATGTTTAGAAACAGTTTATACAACTGAATTCTGGGCCTCCAAAGCAGCTTTGGCCAATAGTCTCTCATGAAGCCACAGGCCCTGGAGAGTTGCCAGTTATGGGGCTGCTAGCACCGTATCTGTGCTTTGTATTTTTTCTCTTTGAAGTGATTGCTGCTTCAGAAGATCCAGTCCTTCTCTAAAAAGGACAGATGCAGCACTCCAACAATCTACCAAAGGTCACCAAAGTCTCTAGTTTGGATACTGAGGTGCAGGGTGAACAATAGCCATAGGCTGTGGTGGGGACAGAAAGACAGCGTGACCTCCCAGAAGTCAGTATCTCAAGAACCACTAGGCATTCTGGCCTTATTGGCTTGAAACTCTCATGGGGAGGCATACTTTCCTGTTCTGTCATAAAAACAATTTTAGCTCAGGAAGTCAACTGATGGTCCAATTCTATGAATTCCTTCCAAAGCCCCATTAGCTGCTAAGGCATTATTAATGCACTCTGGGAAAAAGTGTATCAACATAAAGTATACACACACACACACACACACACACACACACACACACACACACACGACTTTTAGACCATACATTCTGAAAAGGTCTCCATGTCCCTCAGTAGGTTAAAGAACTTACCATCAAAGGGAGAAAACTGCAAAATATAACTCACAGACTCTTAATTGGTTTTGTAATTAATTCTGTTAAGTGCTGAAAAGACTTTTGCTCAGAGAAAACGCAAGTTCGTGGAAAGAGAAAAAGAGAAAGGAAACCAACATGGTGTTGTCTATGCTATCAGGCATTTTGTATTTATGTCATTTACTCTCTGAAACAGCCTTCAGCAAGGGCAGTATAGTATAGGTCCCAACATGGTGACTGGAAAAGCCACAGGGCCTGCTGAAAGTCATAGCTCCCAAGGGGATGCAAACCCTATTCACCAGACCCAAGATGGTATCTGAGACCACCAAGCAGTAAGTTTGTTCCATGTGCTCAGTACTAGAAAGTGAGGGCTCCCTGGTTGTTTTAAAAGAATTTTTAAGCCCATGCTTTTAAATAACTGTGAGCTTTCTTGAAAAAAAAATGTAATTGCTGAAAATTATATGGAGGACTGTACACACCGGAGAAGATTCTGCATTAAACTGAAGTGAATGACCTTCAGTTTCCAAAGAGCTTTGACCTTCCCCTATGTCTCTGATGATAACCACTGCACCTTGCTTCTGGATATGAGTAACCTGACAGAAACTTCATAAACCTTTTCTTAATAATCATTGTTGTTTGTTATAGAAAATTGCATGTATATCTTTGGTGGGTACCGCTCTGCGGGCTCAATATACATCATAACAATGAATCCAGTATTTCTCCATTAAAGGCACCATGTGGAGTGCACTGTATGCCATTTACTTTATTCTTCCTCATGCAATCTAGGTGAATGTTATTGTGATCATTTCATGGATGAAGAAACAGAGGCTCAAGGAACTTATGAACAGGGCCTAAACTGCCCATCAGTGAGTAGCAGAGCTAGGATTTGAACTCAGGTTATCAATTTGTTTTCTTCAGACTCCTAGCCCCACCTCATTCCCTGGCCTGAGCTCTTCTACTACAATGCTGGAATTTCACTGAAGATCCAGGGTTTCACTCTTGCTTTAAAGATGTTTTGTAGCGGATGTCTCAGGGTGCTGTCTCAAGTTCAAAACTCACTGTCTTTGAAAAGATGGAGGGCTTCAAAATCCACAATGAGGGGAGGTTTCTGTTGAACTTGGAGCACACTTTGGGTGCCATTGTCTGCACTGCTGCTGAATTCTGCCATTAAACTCTCTGGAGGTCTTCCACATGCCTCCCACCTCTCCTCCCTTCAAGGGCAGGTGCTGCATCATGCAACTCTGCTTCCCTGGGCTCAGATCTGCTGCCTGCCATATTTTCAAGGCAGAAGTGTGGGTCAGTGGACTGAATCATTTACATAGAAATGGCCACCTTCCTCTTGTCCTAATTAAACCCAGAGCAAAGCAGCCTTCCTGACCTCCCAGGCCAGTTCATGCTACCAATTATCAAGATACTTGGACTCAAAGTCTTATATATTTAAGATGCCATGTGAAAGAAGTTGCTAAAGCTTTAGAAGGGAGTCGTTGTCTGCCTTCATATTTTTAAGAGACCTTTAGTTCGCCACACCTTCCGTGCCTGGGTCTTGCTGGTTTGTGCATCACGACACAGAACTTCAAGGAATTCCACTGGTTTCATCAACAAGTATATATTACGTAAATTCTAGAATCGAGCTCCTGGAGATACAGAGATCAATAGAAACGAATCAGGGACTAGAGAGATGGTTCAGTGGCTAAGAAGAGTCAGTGCTCTGCCAGAGAAGTAGAGTTCAGTACCCAGAACCCATGTCACATGACTTGCAATCACCTGTATTTCGTTCCAGGAGGTATGAAGTCCTCTTCTGGCCTCCATGGGCAGTTACACTTATGTGCACATACCCACATATAGACACACACACACACACACACACACACACACACACACACACACTTTCTTTTAAAAGATTAACACAAATGAATCAGGTCCTGCAAAATTTATAGTCAAGGAATAAAGACAGACACTGATCTAGTTTTCATACTTTGAATGTGTAGCTAACTCAAAAGGGCAGAGAGGACTGTGGGAATAAGAAAGCAGATCAACAACAAAGAAATTTCACTGATTGGGGAGGGTCAGGACAGTGCTCTGTAGGGAAGCTTGGTGAGCAATTGGAAGGATGTTGAGGTACCAAGGAAGTGAGGTGGGTCTGAGAAGTGGCTAAGCTCAAACAGATACCTGAAAGAGGACCCGAGTATCTGGGACACAAGACTACGGGAGGGTAGGGAGGGTAGCAGAAAGGCACAGTCAGGTAGGATGCCTTCAGAACCATGCTCAGGATTGCCAGTGGAGGTCAGTGAGTGAAGGGGAGAAGGAAGTGATGAGGAGGTGGCCTGAAAAGTCACTCAGCCTGGATGGTGTATGAGTCTGAACAAAGTCAGGAGAGGAGCCAGGAAGACAGCTCAGCAGATAAAGGCCTATGCCTTACAAGCCCAGTAATCCTTAGAAAGTACATGGAGGTGGGGAGGAAAGCCTAGTCCACAAAGTTATCTTCTGTTTGGCTTCCCTCCGTACATGCACCATGGTACATGCACATCCACACCCACACATAATGTACACACAACACCCAAAGCAGTAATAATAAAAACAATAAAGCCAAGAGAGGCCATAAGGAAGCCACTTTGAGGATACCTAGGGAAAAAGATGGAGGCTTGGGCCTCAGAGATCGTGGTCAGGGTAGAGGAAAGAAGAAGGTTGAGGGATACCTGAGACTTAATAGGTTAGATGTGGGTGTGGAGGGGAGAAAGACCGAGGGGAGGTCTTGGAATCTACCGGGGAATACCAGGAGCAGAGCTGAACAAAATGGAAAGGTCAAGGAAGAGAAGTATGAGTGTGAAATCACCATGAGGTAAGCGAGGAAAACTCTTAGGGAAGGGGAACAGGCCTCCCCAACGGGAAGAGTCGTAAACAATGAGTGTATGGACGCCAGGAGGTGAAGGGAGCTTGGTTGGTGTGGAAGCTTTACATGGAGAAAGGAAGTGAGGACTGTGAGCAGGAACAGGGATCTTCTAAAGCAGTTGTTTTCACGTGTGACTGACCCACACAGCACCAGCGCTGCAGAAGGACTTGCCAGCAAGGCAGAGCCTTAGGCCCACCCCAATCCAATAGCCATGCACCTGGAAACGTTGACAGTAGAGCCCAGCAGTCTGATTTCACCAGCTCTTCCAACAGGTCTCCCTGATGTACTGTCAAGTTTGAGAATCACTGCGGTGCCGGATCAGGGTTTTGGAAGCACCAGGGTGTGTATGAATAACCTGCGGGTCATGCCAAACAGCAAAGCCAAGTTCTGGTTCAGCAGTCCAGCCCCGATCCTGCATTTCTAATGTGCTCCCTGGGGAGCAGCACTCCAGTCTAAAGACTACACATTGAGGAAGCAAGGGTTTTAGCCCTCTACCTGGTTCATTCCGAGAAATAAAGGTCCTAGTGCTCTGCTCACCAGTGGCAAATAAGGTCAAGTGGTGCTTGACAAAAGACCAAAAATCATTTCTCTAACAACCTGAGATACGGCATGCTCCTTATGAATTTTTCCACGTTAAAGCTTGGCATAGGTATCTTCTTTGGCAGAGCTTGGAAACCTAGTTAGTAGCTAAAAAGTAAACTCCTTCCACCTGAAGAGCTGCCTGGAGAAACAGAGGAGGAGACAAATCCAGACAGCACTACCTGTGTTGGCTGAAGCATGCCTTACAGTTATGTGCGGGCTGGTCCGTCAATAAAACAATTAGGCCCATCCAGAGGAAGCCTGTGAGATTGAGTGGAGAGTCACTGCAAGTGAAGCATCTCAATTTTTTGCTCTCTGTGGCCCCCCAAACAGAGAAAGGGGAAAAGAAGTCCCCTTGGCTGCCACAGGAGAGCCCAACACCAGGCAGCGACACGCCCATGCAAACAGTCAAAGCGAAGTGAAAGACATAGATCAACACAGGCAGCAAAGTGAAAAGCAAACCGCCAATGAAAAAGAACAGGCTGCAGCAGGCTTTGGTCTCCATCCCTGCCAAGGAACTCCACGCTGTCATCCCAAACGTGAAGCCTCCGAAGAACGAAACTTCAAATCTCTCTCCAGGGATCAACTGAACCCTGAATGTCCCTTCATGCTTTTTAAGAGCTATGGAAAACTGATTTCCCTGGCTTTTTTGTTTGGTTTTGTTTTGATGTTTTGAAAATGTGCAAAATGGCAAGAAGTTGAATAAATAATTCTCTGTGGACTCTGGGCGCCTCAGTCTCGTTCCTAGTTTATGCTGTTGTCTGTACTGCCAGTGTGGAGGGAGAGCCGTTTTTTCCCTAGAAAAACAACATGTCAGCTCTCTCTGCCAGTTTCAGTGACACTAAAGGCATTGCGGTGTGAGCCAAACTGGGGCCAACTGAAGCGTACACACGCTCCTGAGCAGGAACCAAATCATCTGCCACATCTGCCACCTCCTTGTTTCCCAAGCCCTCTGAGTTTCACGTTTGATCACTCTTTGTGTACACGCATGTGCTCTCCTCTGTTTCATATACATGTGCACACATTGACATCTTACTAGCAAGTTTTTTTTTAGCTCTTTGACACATAATAAAGGCATCTGTTCTCAGATAAATCAGGCCTGCTGTTCAAAGTGTTTTCCCTAGAAAATACAACGGCTTCTAATTAAATAACTCAACAAGCAGCAGGAAGGGCCAATGTGAAAATTGGAGCAGCATTTCAGCTTACATAGCACCCTTTCTGACAAATAGCCCACAGTAACTGATGGACTTCAGAAAATCAAGCTGTGCTACCTTCACACTGCTGATGTGCTTTGGGAGAAAGGGAGGGAAGGAAGCATGGATGGATGGAGAGAGAGAGGGAGGGAGGGAGAAGGGAGGAAAGGAAGTTAAGATGGATAGTTGATCATGGGTTAGGTGAGGCCACATGCTAGGTAGAAAAGTTGTCACTACGGAAGTGGCAAGGAATGAAGCAGTGGTATGAAGTTGAAGGGATGGGTGAAGAAGCAGAGAGAGGAGGAGAGGGAGCGAGACAGGAGCCCTTTCAGAGCCTTCATCAGCCCTAGCCCTTCCTCGGAGGACACAGACACTGCTGAGGTTCTTGCTCTTCCAGCTTCAGAACACACTTCCCACATCTGGGCTACTTCTTAAGATTTTGTCTTCATTCTACCCATGATGACATTTTGCAGATGGGTGGAACTGAAGACAACCGCCCAGATAGTAAAGAAGTACTCTACCTCTCTCACTTCCTTTACCTGGAAGGAGTCATCACCTAGGGATTACATTGGAAATAGACTGGAAGGTTGGGAGGGTGGGCAAGTCCAAGCCAGCAGCATCACCCTCATGGGCTATAGATGATCTCTCTGACTCCTTGCATCAGGCCTCACTTCCGATAGTCTTTCCGTGGTTCCAGAGTTGTCCTGTAGAGATGCATGGCACACATGTTTGTCTTCTTCCTGGCCTTCACAGGTCAGTCTTACAGTCAACACCTAAATTCCTGCCATGATGTGATGGGTCCCCCCAGCTTCTCACCTTTCTTTCGTCCTCTGCAGCTTGCTGCAGCTTACTGTTCTTCACCCTCCTTGCTGTTTCTATAACTCACCAAGTACTTTATGTCTCAGGACCTTTGCCCTTGCTCTTCTGTATGCCTGGAATGCTCTCCTCTCCCAGACAGCCTCACAGGACTGGTTTCTCTATCTCGTTTGGTCTCTGTGAAAATGTCACTTAGAAAGGCCTTATTTACAACCTCTTCATGACTTTGTATTGTTTATCTTCCAAGCACCGGTCCTTCTCTTATCTTTCCTACATCTTTCATAGCCTTATTTTGCATTGTCTGGCTCCCAGACTGGCGTGTCCATTCCAGGACAGAGCCTCTGTTTGCTGTACTCCCTGCCACTTCTCTAACACCTACAACAATGGCAGGCACACAATAGGTACTCAACAGACAGTGCTAGTGTTGAGTCAAACGATCCCGAGAAAGGCTGACAAGACCTCAAGGAGATGCCTTAAAATGGGCATCTTGCCAGTGACATTCTTGCAGCTCTGAGTCTCAGGCCTGGTACTTCCCGGGTACATAGAAAGCAAGCAGTCACCCTTCCCTAGACATTGCTTATTTATCAGTCTGGTGTTCATAACAGAGAATTTTGCTTATAAGAACAATAGTGGAAAATGGCAAAGCTGGAACACTCTATGGAGACTACTTATTTATAAATATCTAAAAGAAGACGTATTCCCAGAGGAATATGTATTTATAGGGATTTACTTCAAGTGGGCATGTTTTAATTTTTTTCCTTTTTTTTTGAACCCAGCAGTCCTATCGAGAAGCCACAGAATCAAAATCTATGCCAAAGAGTCATCACTCTCAGAAATAGTTGGTTTCTTAGAGAAGAGTCATTAGCTACCAGGAAGTTCCCCCATGAGTAAGCCCGGAATGGCTGTCACCAAAAGCAAAGCAGACTAGGGAGGTCTGTGACTATTTCTCATGTGGACATGACCCAGTTCTCCATGTGTACTTATGTATTTGAGGATCAGATGCTGGGGGATGTCTTTCTGTATGCTCTGAATATGTGTGGCTCCCATTGGATAATAAATAAAGCTGCACTGGCCTATGGCAGGGCAGGATGAGGTTAGGTGGTACATTCAAACTGAAGACGAGATGAAGAAGGGTGGAGTTGGGAGAGAGACACCAGCTGCTGCCAAAGGAGCAACAAGATGTCAGCAGACTGGTAACACCACAGCCACGTGGCAACATATAGATTAATAGGAATGGGTTAATTTAAGATGAAAGAGCTAGCTAGCAAGAAGCTGAAGCCATAGGCCATACAGTTTACAATTAATATAAGCCTCTGAATGATTATTTTATAAACAGCTGAGGGACCGTGGGGCCGGGCAGGGCCAAGAAACTTCTGGCTAGAGTCAGAAAAACTCCCTCCTTCTCTGGGTTTAGTTGCTTAAAGGCAGGGTTAGATAGAACACTCTTCTCCTCCAGGGTAGATGAAGGGAGGGGTCACGTGAGAAGTGGGAGCACCCCACCAGAAGGCAGTTTGTGAGTCCAAGGGCTTGCCACTGTAGCACTGGCTGGTCACATTTAGGACTGTCCTGGACATTGTAGGATGTTTAGCAACATCCCAGGCTTCTCTGTCCTAGATGGCCTCTACCTCCAATGGTGTCAATCAAAACTATCTCCAGACATTATCAGATGTCCCCTCCAGGTGGAAGCAGAATCGCTCCTTCTCACCCCACACCCACCACAGACAAAGCCACCAGAAACAAGAGGAAACAGAACAAGTCTCAAAGCTCCAGTTAGTTAATCGGGGGCTGAGACTGAAAGTGGAAGAGAAAGAAAGGAAGAACTAGAGAGACCCAAGAGCAGAAGCTCAGAGAGGAGGAACATGTCACACCAGCTCCCACAAGCCGCATCAAACTCAGCTTGCAGATAAGCCCAGTGGGTGGAGTGGTCCATAGTAAGAACTTCTGGTGATTATGGGTCCCTTAGAAAGACTCAGGGAATTTATAAGCAGGCCAAAGGGGCAGTGAAGCCTATTAAAAAGGGAGCGTCTTGTGGTTTCTCAGATATCTTATCAAACTGACTTTAAGAATTCAAAGCAGGGGGAGAAAAAATGCCAAGCCTGAATGCTCTTTCCCTTAACCTTAAAGACTAACAAAACTTCCTGTCAACATGCAGAGTCTCAAGTGATTAAAGCAGAAAGGAGCTCCCTCTCTGCGTCTCTGTCTCTGTCTCTCTCATCTGTTTTTAATCCTCAGAGAATTCTTATTCTAGAATCTACATACAAACAACCTGGGATTTATTGATCCTGGCCCCAGAGGGATTTTGCACAAAAAGGGAAAGAGAACTCATACAGATGACAACGTAAAGTGAAAGGAGACACAGAAGTGTAGACAGAAAGAAGCAGAGAAAGTTTCCAGCCAGCGGGGTTGGCACAGTTCTGAAGGACACTTGGTACTGGCCAGCTCCCTCGAGGTGCCTTGAAGAGGCTGACCTTGAGACGCTGGCAGGGACCCTCTCTTCATTTATGGTTGAGGAGCCCGGTCAGCCACAGGAAAGCTAAGGGCTGTTTCCATCACACAACAAAAGATGCAGTAGGACCTCCTCTGAGACTCTGATGCACTTAATAAAGCGTAAGTAAATAAATAAAGAAGTCTTGAGAAAATAACCATCTTCACACCTCGGTACCCTCTTTATTACAGACTCCACCTTTAGCAATAACCCACCGAGCTCTGATCTAACCTCAGAAACAAGCCCAACTGGGTGAACTGGTCAGAGAAGGCAAACTTGGACACATCTTCCAACCTTTGACTCCCAAGAAGAAAATGGCTGATCACTGCACTCTGAATGGGTTTTGTTGAAGATAGTTGTTTTCTGTGAGCTTTCTTCATTTTCCTGTCAATTTCATCCTCAGCTTTACTTCTAAGTGAGGTTGGAGGCCTCAGGTGGCATACTCACATGTGATATGAACAACACCGTCAACTTCCTGGTACATGCCAGCCCAAAGTACTTTACCAAATCCAGGTTGGACTCTTGTTGTAACTTCGGCAATTATGAATTATCTATGCCAATTTTCTTCTCCTCTACATATTCTTTCATACCCAAAAAGTAGGTAAAGGTAATAGCCTGATAAATATTGAATTAGTCTCTTTGTTTATTTATTTATTTATTTTTTTCAAGACAGGGTTTCTCTGTGTAGCCCTGGCTGTCCTGGAACTTGCTCTGTAGACCAGGCTGGTCTTGAACTCATAGAGATCCACCTACCTCTCTCTGCCTTACAAGTGCTGGGACTAAAGGCATGTGCCAGCACTGCCCATCTTGAATTAGTCTCTGTGCTAAGTTATAAAAATGGTCCCAATCAAAATTCCCTTCTTGGTATCACTAACCTTCAAAATGAGACTGTGTGGGCCCTCCTGTCAAACAGAGTTTATTCCCTAAGTCCTTAAATTTGGATTTGTTCCTGTGACTTGCTTTGATCACCACACTGCAGCCAGAAGCCTGCCAGAGTTTTAACCCTGGGTGGCTGAAGGCCTTGAACCCTTCTCACGTGCTTGGAATTGTGTGACCACCACATGAAGTAGGTCAGACTAGCCTGCTGGAAAATAAGTAGATGTCTCCAGGAGCAACACACAGTCTAGATCAGTTAGTCCCTGACAGTCCTGATGGCTGGCTCTGGATATATGAGCAAGCCCAGCCAAGAGGGGCTTGGCCTCGCTCAGACTGAATCAGCCAACCCAGTTCAACCAGAGACTAGATACATGTGTGTTGCTTTCAACCTCTATGTTTTGGGATAGTTTGTTTCTCAGAAAACGTGTGACATTTAGAATATAAGTTATGCTTTTTGTGTTTCATGTCTTTCAATCCTCTAAGAGTTACAGTGCGCAGTTCCTGAAACGTATTCAACCGTGTAGTTCATCTCTCTTTTTTTGTTCTCTCCTGTGTTATAGACACATGCACATCCAAGGAAGTTGGAGATGCATTGCTCTAACTCACCCATCACAGAAGAACTGGCATTTGTCCATTTGCAGGCTTCATGGGGAAAAAAAGGCTGTTTTTTCTTTCACACCCACTTGCTGTTTTTTGCTAAAAACAGCTATGGTCAAAACAGTTACCTTAATGAGAACCTTATCAACCAGGAAAGGATAATTCATAACAGCTGAGAAATCTCCCAAATATTCCCCATCATTCCTTTGTTCCTACTCTGGGCTGTAAGGAATTCGAAACAATACTCAGAAGCTCCCCCAAAGAAAACCCTTTCCAGAAGAAACAAATGGCGGTAAATATTTATAACAGACAAGACTGAACAAGTTAGAAAATGGTTGTGGATCCATTTTTACTTTCTTTTAAATCTCTCTCTCTCTCTCTCTCTCTCTCTCTCTCTCTCTCTCTGTGTGTATGTGTGTGTGTGTGTGGTGTGTGTGTGTGTGTGTGTGTGTGTGTGTGTGTGCGCGTGCGCGCGCGCGTGTTATGCATGCCATGGTATGCTTGTAGAGGTCAGGTGACAATGTTCAGGAGTCAGTTCTCTCCTTCCACCTCAGGGTCCTGGAAGACAGAACTTGGCTCATCAGGCTTGCAGGGAAAGAGCATTTACCCATTCAACTATCTCGCCTGCTGATAGTTTTGAATTTCATGAATTTCATTTTGAATTTAAATCTTTTTTTAAAAAAAAAAAAAGTTCCAACCAATTTACTATTTCAACCTTCCAAAAAGAACTCCCACACAAGCATTTTGGAACATTCCTGGAAATTCATGTTTTACTTGACTTGGCTGCTTCCCATAGTTAGTTGTTCCCTTTAGTTCAACAATCCTTCTCAGAGTCTCTTCCATCTCTCTAACTTCATCCCCTTCCTTGGATCCAGGCTTAGGTGGTAGGAGGGTCTGATTATTATCATCATCATTATGGGCAAGTTTCTGTTGAGCAACACTGTGTAAAAGGTCCAGGTGCAATTCTGCAGAAGATGCCACAAAAGTAAATTATTACATGCACAACCTAAATTCCTCCTTTGTTGCAGAGCATTTAAAAGGTTGGTCAAAAGTCATCTCGTAAACAAAATGCATCTCCAGAATGATTTGCTTGTGTCCAAGCATGCACCCCCCCAACAAACCAGGACTGCTTCCAAAGAGTAACAATCAGGAGTCAAGGATGAAATCAAGACCCCCTTTTCCCAATGAGCTCACCTACTAACCCCGGCAAAGATTATCTTGAACTATCAAATACAGAAGAGATGAAGATGAAGTCATTATAGCAAATCATTATTCAGACAAGAATCATTAATGAATGCTCAAAATAGGTGGAGAGAATTTGACAAGGAATCAGATATTTACATAATGTTGAAATATCCTCCAACAAATAATATTTTTAGTTATATATGGGATAAATGACTACATAGATAATGCGTCAACTAAGTGCTCCAACTTGACCTCTCTAAGGTGGACAAGCAGACACATGTGCCTGCTGATATGGTATCTGTTGAGGTGCAAGTTGCATTATTTACATGGTGTTTCAGTCAAAAAATGCAGAGACATGAAGGAAAGCATATAGACACATGAGAGAAATAAAATTAAGGTCAATATTCTTCAAATATGGTAGTCCTAAGAGACAAAGACTTATGCTCTGCTCTGGATTAAAAGAGACAAAATAGACAGGAAAACTAAAGATAATGTGGGATCCAGAACTAGGTTGTGAATTGTGCAAAACTTATTAGTAAGGGCATTATTGGGACACAACTAGAGTATGGGCTATGGATCAGAGAAACACATTAAGCCAATAATACATTTTCTACAGGTAATAGCTACATGTGGCTATGTAAAGGGTAAAGGAAGTTTGATGTCATAGACTAATACATAAATATATAAATAAGAATATATTGTGAACACACGTGTGTGAAAAACTGTGTGGAGAGAGTGGGGAAGGGAAGAGAGTGCTGGAATTAAAGATATGAGCCACCATGCCTGGCTATGGAATGGTGCATATCTTAAAAGTCAGAGAACTGAAACCACTCTGGGACACAGGACAACAATCCAGTTTTGTTGATTTTCTTCCTGTGATTGTCCCACTGTGGTGGTTGGAGGCCATGGTTGTACACCGGAGAGAAAAATACATATGAGCTTTCACTGAGGTATGGGGGGACCTGAGGAACCAACAGACAATAGATAAGCTAGGGGGTCACAGGTATAAGCTGAGCCCTGGAGACGTTAGGTGCCTCCCTTTCTCAGCTTTTTCTGCCTTTTGTGTAGAGATAGCTAGAGATCAGAATATCTAGGGCAGTGGTTCCCAACCTTCTTAATGCTGCCACCCTTTAATACAGTTCATGTTGTGGTGACCCCCCAACCATAACATTATTTTCGTTGCTACTTCATAACTGTAATTTTGCTACTGTTATGAACTGGAAATATGTGTTTTCTGATAGTCTTAGGTGATCTCTTGTGAAAGGGTTGTTCAAACCCAAAGGGGTTGTAACCCACAGGTTGAGAACCACTAACATAGAGACACTGGCCCTATTACCAGCTCTGTCTCAAGGGCCTTGGGAGGGGTTCTACAGCTCTTCCTAGCTTTGGCTTTCTCATCTGCTTATTGGAGGTCAGCAATCTTACTCTATGGGTTCTGTCTGTCTGGAAAGCTGCAGACATCAACTTCTGGGGTGGACCCTGGAAGGATATCCCTGGCTGGGAAACTGGATCTCTGTCTCTCAAGTGGCACCTATTGCTAAGTCTTTCACTTGTTGCTGTGTCTACCCAGTCGTGGTTCTCTTGAAAGCTGGGCAACAGCTAGGGCACAAAATTTAGGGCCTGGCAGAACTCCACGTAGTTTCCTGTCCAGTGCATACTGTTCTCTCAGAGCTCCAGACTCTACTACCATGAGTAGAGTATACTTAACAGGCTCAGAACTGCATGACTGGTCCATAATTCCCTAAATGGATTCTCGGATAAGTTTGAAAGAATTACTTTAAGAAAAGGACCTTAAGATTTGAGGACAATGTCCCAGGATGGCTCTTCATAGACCAGTCACTAACTTCAGAAATTAACATTGTCAGTCCCACACAAAGGCTCCCTGCTGTTGTAGACAAGCCCAGTTTTGCTCTAAGCCAGGTCTTAGGTGGAAATCCAGTCCAGGTTTTGCAAACGGCAGCACCGGCAACTACAGAAGAGCCGCCACACCCAGGCAGCTGCAGAGCCAGAAACCTGGACCACAGAGGGCTGGCTGCGGGCTGTTTCTCTGAGGCTTCCAACTACTATCTGAGCAAATGTGTCTGAGCTGGTGCGGAGAGAAACTGTCAGCCTGACATAGCCTCACCTTGAAAACAGGTTTCTTTCAGAGGCTTTGGTACCCACTAGGCCAAGCCCCTGTGTTCCCACCAAGGCCACAATATAGTCAAGTCAGGCTTCACTGTTCACCTGTCTACCTACTGTGATAAGTGGGTGGCTCTTAACAACCATATTCTTTGAGGCCAGAATTTACACATAAATATGACAGCTTGGGCTGGGGGGGCGTGGCTCAGTGGTAGAGTGTTCAGCTTGGGCTGGGGGGGGGGGGGCGTGGCTCAGTGGTAGAGTGTTCAGCTAGCATGCAGGAGGCCCTGAGTTCCATCCATAACACTGAAGGGATTTGGCAGAGGAGTGACTCTAAATGTGACATAGAGGCCGTACAAAGGCAAGGATCAAAAGGAACGACCTTAAAATGCCACAGAAAACAGCGGGCTCCATCTCTCAAGAGACCTGTAAGCCAGTCATGTTGTGATCCAGGACCTATATGCCACCGTCCTCCAATCCTGAGCTTCACTGAGCAGCCCTCAGAGAAGCAGAGACGGAGGTGTCCTGACCTTGATAAAACCCAGTTATGGACTGAGTGTGCATGTTACTTCCTCTGCCAAACCAAAATGCAGCGATGAGGAATTATCCAGAGAATTGGAGCCAACCTCTGATTTGTCAAGGTTATTATTTTCCACCTTGCTTTAGCTATGGCAACCTGGCCTTAGGCCATTTAATAATTAAAGTGAAACACTAACAAAAATATATTTTGTTTTGCAAAATAGATGAACAATTGAATAGATGAATATAGTTAGAAAATATAGTCAACAAAATACCATCTTTCCCAAAGAAACACTTCTGGAAATATACCACAAACCAGATGAAATAAATATTTGCAGAATAAGAATTAGGGGATTGTTATTTTGAATTAAAAAGAAATCAATGTAATGTAATGAGATAAATTTAGGACAGTGTAAAATTTATTTTCAAGTGTGAATGTGCCTTGACATTTTCAATATCATTTGATAAAGCTGAGGATGTAGCTCAGATGTTGGAGTTATTTGCCTAGCATGCACAAAGCCCTGAGTTCAATCCTTGCTACCACATAAACCAGGCATGGTGGTACATGTATATAATCCCATGGCTCCAAAGGTGAATTTAGGAGTATTGGAAGTCCAAGGTCATGCTTCCATACATAGCAAATTTGAAGTCAGTATGGGATACATGAGACCTTTTATTAAAATACTAAAAGTATAATTAAGCCAGGCATGGTGGCACTGGAAAGTAGAGGGAGGTACATCTCTATGAGTTCAGGCCTGGTCTACATATTGAGTTCTAGGAAAGCCAGAGCAATAATGAGTCTATCTATCTATCTATCTATCTATCTATCTATCTATCTATCTATCTATCTATCTATATCTATATATATAGTTATAGTTATATGATTAAATAAAATAAAATACAGAGGTTTTTAAAAATATTTTTACTAATTCTTCGAGAAATTTATACACTACTTTAATCCTCTTCACCCCCCAGTGGGCAGTGTACCAAAGTGGAATATCCTGGAGATTTTCTCAGTGGCAAAAATAGAGAAAGGAGAGAGTCTGGTTTAAATCTTCCAAGTGACAAAAAGAGTCCTCAGCTCTTCCTGAGAATGTGACTTAGTGATATGACAAGGGCAGCCACCAGGTACCGGGACTGGACTTGCATTCAGGCCTGGCTTAGGACAATCATGGGCTTGCCTGTGCCGGGAAGAGGAGAGTCTTTGTCCTGGTCTCTATTGTCCCTTAAACAAGACTTTCTGGAGTTCAGCACTTCAGTTTCGACCGTGAATGTGAGATTTCATTACATAGCCAGCCCTTAGCTTTGTGCTCCTTGTAGAAGGCCAAATTGGGCCCCAGTACGTGCCCAGTCCAGGTTACAAGGAGTCACCTGGACAAGGGAAATGCCTGCAGCTTCATAAGCTTCCTACAAGTAATGCTTCCCCAAACCAGCTACCATGTATTCTGGGGGAAATGCAGACTCTGATTCATTCTCTCCGGGACTGCAATAAGAGTCCCTGCATCTAAGGAGACCCCTGAGGATGCCAATGTTCCTAGCCTCCACATTGGGAAACCAGGCTCTAAAATACAAGGCACATGATGAGCATGAAGCAAGTTATGTACCTCAGTAAAAAGAAGTCAAAGCACCCCTACTTCCAGTCTATTTATTTTGAAATCGTATTTTCTTCTGTGTTGTTATTGTTTTCTTTTGTTCATTTTGAGACAGGGTCTCATCTAGCCCAGGTCGACCCAGAACATGTAATATAGCCTAGGATGGCCCCGAACTCCTAATTCTCCTGCCTCCATCTTCCTAGTACTGGGATTACAGGTGTCTACCACCAAGACAGGCTTGCAATCATATTTCTCATTAAGTAAAAGGGGTTAGGACTGGAACTGCTTGTCCATTCATGATGGGAATATTTACAATAGATGGCAATGTGCTTTTTACTTTGCAGTTGTTTTTCAGAAAAATTTCATTTACAAATTGCTAATTTCATTCCATCCACCCTCTCTGCTTCTTCTCCAAAACTCCTCTGAATGTGACAGTAAGCATGTTGCCCAAAGGGAGGGTCACACTTCTAGAAGCAATTCCTAAAAGGGGAGAAATGTACCAGATACAGCAATTTTCCTCTCTGTCGAAACAGAATGTGAACAATCCATGCTATCCTGAGAGCCAGCCCCAAATCCCTGCAGAGTCTGCTTTCCTGGCAGTCAGCAGGACTATCACTGTGTGCGCTCTCATTATCTTCATCACTCGGAGACATTCCTACTTTCCATGTCTGTGAAGAAAGAAAACAGAAACGAGCAAATACTTTTCTCATCCAAATCCCACGGAAAGTGGAATGCACACAAATGGCATTTGGTTGGTCATCTGGCCTCATCCTTTGGGGACTCTTGCAAAATTGTTCCCTAGGGTGGATTCATTGGGTGCAGCCAAGTTTTAAATGTGGGCAAAGATGAGGTTTCCCATAAATTCACAAATGTCAGACGGAACTAACACTGATGGCTGTCATATGCAAAGACCTGGGAAGTAGAAATGTAAGTTTTGACATTTTTCTCATTAAATCATTAAAAACTCCATAACAGAAAAGGGTATGGAGGTGGGGAAAGTCGTATCTCAGGTTTGAGAGATGAAGAGACATAGCACTTGCCAAATGAGCCTTAAAAGCCTGTAACAGCCCTGCGTGCTTCTTTGAAACGAAATGAGTGAGGATGATTGAAGATGCCCCAGTGATCATCCACTCATTCCCTAAAAGAAGTCCCTGTAGGATAAGGGGTCCCAATGAGTTATCCTCAGCCACAAAGGAACATGATTAATAAGTAGAAGAAAAGGTTAGAGCTTTCTTCAAGATGGTAGCCACCTACCCCCTCCTGGCATTTTACGAGCTATGTTTTGTTTTACATCAAAATGAAACCTACACACACTCAGGCACATGCCCGGGTGGGGGTGGAGGTGCATGTGCAAATGTTTCTTGGTCTCAATCCAGCTGGGAAGACAGGCAAACTCTGTCGTTTTGCTTCCAAACAGCCTGCTCATTCATATTAAAAAGACACATTTTGAAATCATTGCTTGTTGTTTGCTTCCTACCTTTCTCTTTTCTGTTGTTTGTTGCAGGGAGCGCATAATAAAATCCTTCCCCAAAGCAATCCCTCGGTGCTAGATACAGAAGAGTGAGCAGTGGGGGCTCAGGGGGGGCTAGAAGGGTTTCCTGCTGTGAGTCCTTGAGAAGTCAGGGAAAGCAAAGAGCATCTTTTATTCCCATGACCCAGACCATTGCTAAATGCAATCATGTCTAATAGCATAGTACGGCTTTTACGGCCATTTTTTTTTTTTTTTTTTTTTTTTTTACCAGCCAACCTAATAGAGCAGTATGTCTTTCCAGGCAGCATCACTGCAGCCCAGGAAGCCGCAGCACAGCAACTATAACAATAATGAAAATCCTTCCACTTACTGAGCACTTACTGGGACCAAGGTACAGTTCTTGGTGCTTTATCTACCCTCCTGTAACCATCACAACAAAAGTGGAAAAACTAAGCAACGGAGACAGAGTGACTGAGGCAAAAGTAACATACCTGAGAAATAGAGAAGTCAAGTGCTCTCTCTGTCTCTCTCTGTCTCTCTCTCTCTGTCTCTGTGTGTGTGTGTGTGTGTGTGTGTGTGTGTGTGTGTGTGTGTGTGTGTGTACACAAGGCAGAGGCATACATGTTTGGGCATGTGCCAAGGAAAAGTCAGAGGAAAATCTCAACTGTCATTCTTCTGGGACTGATGTCTCCTTCTCCCCCCCCACCCTCCCTTCCTCTCCCTCTCCCTTTCCTCATCTCTCTATTTTTTAGAGAAGGTCTCTCACTAGTCCAGAACTCATCAAGTATTCTAAGCTGGCTGACTAGAGAGCTGTGGGAAGTCCATCTGTCTGTCTCTGCATGACATCTTTACATGGATTCTGAGAATGTATCTCAGGTTCTCCTGCTGGTGAGGGAAACACTTTACTGACTGAGCCAGCTCCCCAGCCAGTAGTAGTAGTAATAGTAGAAGCAGTAGTAATAGTAGTAGTAGTAATAGCAGTAGTAGTAATAGTAGTAGTAGTAATAATAGTAGTAGTAATAGTAGTAGTAGTAATAGTAGTAGTAGTAATAGTAGTAGTAGCTGTTGCTGTTCCTCTTTCTCTTGAATTTTATTTGAAGAGACAGCCTGGAGACCTCTACATACTTCTCATGTAGCCTAGAACGATCACAAATTCGTTATATAGCTGAGGCTGGCTTTAAACTCCCGATTCTCCTATCCTCGCTCCCAGGTGCTGGGATAAGAAGTGTGTACCACTACACTGGCCTCAAAAAGCCAAGTTCTAAACACACATCTCAGTTGGTTTGGAAGCTGCTGCTTTTGACAGGGGTTCTCAGTCTGCATTAGGAGCAGCTCACCCCTAGCTACACCCAAGCCTGACTAAATCAGAACTTCCAGCATGGGGATAGGACCGAGACAGGAGTATGTGTTACAGCTCCTCAAGGGACTCTGTGTCCAGACAAATTTAAGAGCCAGAATTCTCAACTACTCCTCCTCATTGCCTCTTTTAAGATGAAGAAGTCAATCCCTCCTAGTTCTTTGTTGGAGTCGTAAGTACATCCATGAGGAGAGCAAACAAGCATCTTTCAGCAGGTGGGAGGACCTGGAAAGGTCAAAGTTCAACTGAGGCCAGGCAAATAGGAGCTACCTTTACAGCATTCCACCAAGAACTCTTGCTCAGTGTGTTCACAGTGAAAGTGAACTTCAGTACACAACTGGAGGGGTCGGATGGGGTGGGGCCGGTCATGACAACTGTATGGTAACCATGTAGCCACATTGTTAGGAAGACTGACTTGGTGACTCTTTATCGCAGCATCCGTTGTGCTAGAGCCGATTGTACTTTTGTAGGGTTTTTACTTGAGGTTGTATTGCATTATTCTCCCCAGCCTTGCTGCAGCAGAAGGCTGGCACATGCCCATCTCTGCTGCGTTCAGTTCAATGTTGTCTTAGCCTCACCGCTTGCTTTGGGCAACTAAGTCTATTTCTGCAAATAAGCATGAAGGTCAAGTGCATGATTCATCAATTCCCCCCCCCCCACCTTTCGGACTGTTGTGTTCTAAGCAGAGACAGGTCTCACCAGCCTCAGCCATAGATCGAAGATGACCAAGGATAGACCTATGAAAGACATGTTTTATGAGCAAGAAGCCAACTGTCAATTATACTTTTTGTACTGTTTTAACATTACTGAGATTTGAGATTCATTTGTTATCAAGTCTGCCCTAAGTGATACAATCACCTACCTTCAAAATATTTTTATTTGATCTGCACTCTAGAGTCTATGGGTATGACATACCAGAACATTCCATTTTCAATTCAGCTCTCAGAAGACAGTGCTGGAGACACACAATATTAGTTTCCTTGACTTCATACTTTAAATCTTTTCTGAGTCTAGGAAGGGCCTAAGTAATTGAAATTAAATTAAAATAAATGGGTTTTCCCTTTTTCTCTTACAAGTGCATTATAAGCAAATGGCATTTGAAATTAGACACCTAAATGGTCCATTTCTCTCTCCCTGGTCTTCTAATTCTCCACCAAATAAGGAACTGTTCATTTACAACACCATCTCTGACATTCACCTAACAACCGTAGCTGGGGATAAATGAAGATTTTTGAAGCATGTAGCATCTTGTTTGTGCTTTCAATGCTGAATCTAGGGCCCAGACCAATGCAAAGGGAACAGAAAAGACATACCTCAACTGACACTGTTTCCCAGTGTTTGGAAACAGAGATCACTCCATCTTCCCCTACCCCCTAGATTTGCAATGATGCTGGATTCTAAATATTTGAAGATTTAGAGACAAATTACAGAACTTATAGTCATGTGGTCTCAACTCAGGCCTACCCTAGAAATTTTTTCAATTTGATTGGGCCTGGACATCAGCATCTTAAAAACTCAAAAACAACCCCCAGTGATTCTACTGGTCATCCTGGCTTGAAATCTAGTCCCACTTCCTTTTTATACCTCAAAGACCCAGAGTGATGAGACCTACACTATTAAGCATTGGTAGAGGTTGGGACTCAAATCTTTTTCAGTCATTATCTTCTCCCTCTAGTATGTTGCTTCTCAATGATCATGTGTTTTTCTAGACAAGCCACTTTCTCCCATGAACTTAATGAACAGAAAAATGGGCATTCTATAGCTAGTATTCCTGTTGGTCAAATATGAGTGTTCAAGGGCTGCTTCACTGTACAATTATTCAGCAATTAGGGACTTCTTCCACTAGACAGGCATGTCTTTACTTTTCTAGGTTGAGCCCATATGCTTCATAGTACTTAGTACCATTATTAGACAGGCAGTGGATTTTTGGTGGAGTTCTGAGCTTGCAACTTGTTTGTTCTTGGAACTATAGGTTTACATATTCCCACTGCTGAGTTATACTGGTCTATGGTATATGTATTCCATTCAAACCATACTATGGTAGTGAGGGCAGTTGTGTCATAGCCAGACACAGGAAGGTTTCTCATAGACACAAATCAAACATCTCTCCCTTCCTGTGCACCCATTTCACATTCTCAATCAAACGAAACAAGTATATTGACAGAAAGACTCTCTTTCCCTCCCCCTCCCCCGTGTGTGTGTGTGTGTGTGTGTGTGTGTGTGTGTGTGTGTGTGTAAGCCAAATCACCCTTTGAGTCTCGACTAAATTAAAAGTGAAAGAGAAGGAAGTAAAGAAGAAAGTGAGCATTCATCTCTTTTTGATTTCTGACTGTGGCTCAAGGTGACCAGTGACTTCACAGTCTTACTGCCATGATAGACTATCCACAAGCAGTAAGATAAAATAAACAAACAAGCAAATAAACAAACAAATCTTTTTTCCTAAAGTTGCTTTTTTAAGTTATGTCGTCACAGCAACAAGAAAAGTAACTGATACAGATGTAAATGCAAATGATATAAATGCTTGTGTCCATTTCCAGAAGCCCACATCTAGATAGGTGTAGCTTTGTCAAAACATGGAGAACCACTTAAGGCTTCTCTCTGATATTTGCTAAGAAGGATTGAAAAACACCATTTTTCCCTTTCAAAATTCAAACTCATTTCTCAATGCCTGAGAGTTTTCACTAAGTCTCAATATGGTAGCCACATACAGATCTTGAGATATGGCTAAGCTGAACTGCAATGTTGTGCATGTGTAAGATACACATTATATTTCAGCCAGGCATGGTGGCACACACCTTGAAATGCCAGCAATCGAGAGGCAGAAGCAAGCAGATCTCTTGAGTTTAAGGCCAGCCTGGTCTACAGAGCAAGTTTCAGTATAGCCAGGGCTACATAGAGAAACCCTGTTCTGAAAAGCTTAGATACCAAAAGATACACATTAGATTTCAAAGGTACAAAACAAAAATGCAAAACAGCTCAATACAGTTTTAGAATGATCTCATGTAAAAATTATATTTTGGATATGTTGGGTTAACAAACTGTAATATTAAATTAATTTTACCTGTGTAAATTATAATGTTTTAGAGATTCTATTTACTTGAGTTAGCAAAAATTTTAGTAAAACTATGTCACCTGTTTCTTTCTGCATCTTTAAAAAATTTGTTTCCTTCAAAGTTGAAAAATACATATGTAACTCGCATTCTATTTCTACTGGATAATACTAGCTTAAGAAAATGACCATATTGATTGAATCTAGTTCTTTGTGTTTAGCCACATCTTAACCCTTCTAAGGAAATTATCTTAATCTTTATTTGACATGATTCAAGTTAGAAGTGAAAATTGTTGACTACCTTTAAAAAACTGAGGCGTCATAATACTTTTTTTCCATTTTATTTGTTTATTTTGGGGAGCAGAGGAGGCCATATGGTAGTTAAGGACAAAAGTAGGTTCTCTCCTTCCACCCTGAGGGTCCAGGGGTGGAAATCGGGTAGTCAGCCTTGGAAGCAAGTGTCTTTACACATAGAGTCATCTTGCTGGCCCGATAAGAATCCTTGTTAAGAATCCAGACTATCTGAGTCCCGGAGGTACAATGGCCATCTACATTCTGTGTGCATGGAATCTAACCTCACCTAAATGTTAACCCTATCCCAATGGGTTTCTGGGATGATTCATTGAACAAAATAAGGATAGACTGCTTAGAGCAGTATCAGGCAGCACATCTACAATAGCAATTATGTATTCAAACATTGCTCATATTTCAATAATTTTAAAAGGTCTAAAAGGGTTTTCAAAACTTCAACAGGCTACAGGTCAAAGAGGTTCAGCATTAAAGCTATAACATACACAAAAACATATTTTAAAATATATGTGAATTCGTAAAGTATCTCCAGTTAGGATTCAAAAGACCTTTCTTTGTGCATTATCTGGTCAGAAGTTATCATTGAATAATACTTATAATGAAGATACATATTCCTTGTGATATAATATAGACTCAAAGCATTTTCAGAACTGGAAACTGAATCACCACTTATGCTATGTATGAATTAGTAGTTTTCAAAGATTCATGGCACAGTGGAATGCTCCCAAGCTTGAAATGATACTAAATACTCTAACCCATCTTTCATGATTTAGAAGATCTTTTCAGATATTATAGTAAGCATGGGTCAGTAAGAAATGAAGCATGGAAATACCAGTTGAAGCCCTGTCCTGGGTGATGAGTGAGGCTAGCTTTCACTGTATCATGTACATGCCAGTTAGGTAATAAAAACTGAGGATGTTTGACAAATAATTTATGTACACTAACAGAGAACTCATTTCTGCATCTCTAAATTTGTGTGGTTTGATTTAACTCTGCCAGGGCCTTTAATCAGCAGGATGACTTGTGTGGACCTGATTTACAGTTCAACTTAGGGATGCTAGCAAAAGCACCCTTCAGAGAGTTGGCTATTGTCCTAGCCACCCTTATTCCACTTGTGTGAAGCGGACAGTGGGTTCCATATGTGCATGTGTGTCTAGTCTAAGAATTTTGTCGCCTTTAAGCCAACCAGATGTGGAGTTAGCAAGGAAGATAATGAGAAAGCACAGCTCTGACAGAAAACCCACCAGACCCAACAGAAATCCCTTCAGATTGAACTCAGTTTTCTCCTCTTCAGCACTATGGACAATCAGAGCAGTATTACTCTGTGTTGTGTGGTGCTGTCCTATGCACTGTAGGATACTTAGTGCTATCACAGCTCTCTAATCATTAGACACCAGTAACACCAGGTGTGATCACCCAAAATGTCTCCAGACATTGTCAAATGCCCCCAGAGACGGGCCTAACTATCCACACCTGAGACCTACTGGTTTGAACGAGTATCTCCACTGAATACACATAAGCATCACCTGGTTGCTTGTAGAAGAGGTAGCTCCCTCAGTCTCACTCTCAGAATATTTGATTCAGGAAGTATGTGGTGGAGCCCAAGCAGCA
Organism: Peromyscus eremicus; assembly: GCF_949786415.1. Taxonomy (NCBI): domain Eukaryota; kingdom Metazoa; phylum Chordata; class Mammalia; order Rodentia; family Cricetidae; genus Peromyscus; species Peromyscus eremicus. The sequence continues at coordinate 27,304,426 of NC_081439.1, read as the reverse complement.
ATGTTTATAGCAAACTCCCTGAGGGGATTCTGATGTGGGTGGTCTGGAGTCCACATTCTGAAAAACAGGGATCTTGGCGCCTGCAGGCACACCCAGGTCAAAGTCAAGGCTGTAGAAAACAGAAACTTGAAATCAAAGCGGAACCAGTTAACAAATGAGCCGTGTTGTGTATAAGGTGCTTAAGTGTGCAGAGTTGCACATGGGAGAAAACAGGTACTAAGACCAAAGAAGCTGTAGAACAGGAAAGAATCCATCTGCAATCTACCATGGGAAATTAAGAATGACCTGAGCCCTGGCTGTAATTTTACCTCCTGGGAAGCATTGAATACAAATGAATAATAATCTACCAAAGTTCTGTGTTCATTTTTTCCCTTCTAACGAAGGCGCTGAGCTTTTAGATAACTCTGCTTCAGTTCGTAATAATCTGACATTTGATTTTAGGTTGCAATCCAGTTGCAAGAAATTGCAAATAGGCAACTAAGATTCTAGAAACTTGGTGGATGGATTCACATTCACAATACTCAAATGAGTTCAGTTGTAAGTGAATGCATGGGTAATGAGTGAGGGGGCTTAAGGGTGTAAAGACTTTTGCAGGGACTTTTTGTTGGTGGTGGTGGGTTTTGGTGTTTGGAGACAGTGTTTCTCTGTGTAGCCCTGGCTTCTGGAACTCCCTTTGTAGACCACGCTGGCCTCAAACTCAGAGATCCCTCTGCCTCTGCTTCCCGAGTATTGGGAGTAAAGGCATGTGCCACCACCACCAGGCATCCTGCAGGGACATTTTAGCTAAAAATGTTACTTCCTACAGCCAATCATGGTCCCTGCTCAATTCATGTGGGTATAAAGTAGCTTGTGTTGTGTATGTTAGCCTTGTTCACCAGAAGAAAGTTCCAGTAAGAACTGAAACCTCTATCGAGCTACCAGGCTTCCCAGTTAAGATTTAGAAGGAAGTCCTTTAACAAGGAAGCTAGAGGAAGTACTAACAGTTCTGCTGTACCGTCAATTTTGAAAATGCAAATTTGTTCCATTGTGATTGATAAATTAGGAAATGATTTGGTCATCACACAAATTTCATATTTGCTTTGGATACACTTTTGTCTGCAAGAAATGCTAGGTGAATGAAGAAAAGTGGCACCTTGCTAATTCAAGCCTCGTTTATAAAACGCAGGCACACACACACTTCAACACCTATCAGCTACCTCAGTCTACCTTACAAGCCACAAGTATCTCTATCTGGGGTTACAATGTTCTACCTAGTTTCCAATGTCCCTCCTCTCACCCATGCATGGAAAGTCTTAAGCTATGTCTCTTCAATGCTTTCTTTCAGGAACAAGCTACCTTCGGAGCTGTTTCTAGGCAAAGTATCATGTTTGTTGTGCTACTTGTATAATATAGCTTTATAACACATGTAAATTTGTACTACCATTTTATTAGACTCCCATCTTTTTTATGTCTTACTAAGTTTCAAGAAATTGTGCCCCTAATCCCATTTGTCCCATAAGCCCTGTGGTTTTTATTGCATACTTTTTGCATAGCAAGGTGATTTTCTGCAAACTCATTTGTCATGCTATAGCAAAGCTGACTGTAGTTTATTGAGAGGTGAGGAAATGCTGGTGAGAGAGGAGGGAAATAAAGAAATGAGACAGTGAAGAAAAGGAGCCAATACGGAGTACAATGCCAAGTGTATTCTTGTTGGGAGTGGTGGGTATTTAATATCACCAAGAAGTTCTGGAAAATAGTGCAAGATGTGGCTGAAATGTATCCCTCTAGAGAGGCAGCACATCTGGGGTATTTACATACTAGGGCCTCTTGGGCCCCAGTTGCAGGCTACTTCTGAGAGTGTTAATTTCTGAGCACTAAATCTCCAGGAAAGCAAAGAGATACAGTTATTGATAGCTAGGAATCTTACTGGAATATACTAAAGTGGTAGGTCTAGGAGATCTGAGCCATCTCCCTACAAGCATCTGCCACGGAGGCAAAAGGGAAAAATATTGCAGTAAGAGAAGAGTGTGGGAGGGATGCTCATTGCAAAGTCTCTTACTGTAAACCAACGCTTCCCAAGCTTGCCTAGTAATAGGGATCACCAAGGTTTGCTTCAATAAAAATTCTTGGCACACATTCCACATCTGCTGATTCAAACTGAGCAGGGGAATAGCCTGAGAAAGAACTCTGTGGATGCACCCTACTGTCATCCTCCACAGGAGACCATCTCATCCCACAAGCTTGGAAAGCTTTGTCAAATGCATAATCTGCCAGTTCTGCAAGATTCTGACTGGCCTTGGGGAAAGTTCCTATACTGATCCCCAGGAGCAGAATAACTAGAAACCCCTGTGGCAGAAGCTCAGACCTTCTACCCTGCAAGTGTACCCACTCTCAGAAAAAGAAGAGGCAGTAGCCAAGCTGTGGTCATTTGTCTCTGCTTAATCTTCAACCTAAGTGGCTTACAGAGAGATCAAGAAGCCAGGAATGAAGGCCTCTCATCCAAGGCCACATCCAGCCCATCCATAAGTCAGGTTACTTAAGGCCCCAGCATAGCTTCTCTTCCTCTAGAGATAACTCAGCTTCAGGAAATTGCTGTGCACTTAATCTTTAGAGTTTAAAACCGAGGCAACCCACCTCACTAGCCATGGCTGACCACAACTGGAATTCTGCAGACAGCCATCCTATTGACAGCAGGCTGGCTTTCTTAAGTGCAGGAGCCTCAATTTCTTATTTTTCCTTGGCCTCAAATAATGGCCTATTCCTAAGCTCAGTCGATGAAATAAACCTCTTATCTACAAAAGAGAATGAAATACCTTAGTGGAGAATATTGCTCTAAAGTAGATGACTAAACAAACCCCATATCTTCAGTTAATTGAGCCATTAAAGCCTTGTGGCTGCATCAAAAGTCCAAAAATAAAATGTCAGAGAGATGAGGCTGGGGTTGATTTTTACATGCAGCAATATCTGAATCAGAAGACAGAATCATCTCTTGTGGCAAAAAAAGGAAATGGAGAGCCCAGCCGTTCAGGCTCCTCTGGGAAAATCTAAACAGCTTCAGCACTCAATTTATAATCTCACTACTTAAGTACCACCTCAGCTGCTGCTATAGAAACAGTGCTAACCTTCAACAGGGGTTTGGATCAGCCATCTGGGAAAGCGATGTTTTTTCCATCGTTCATCAATGGCGATTCATATTGAAACCACCTCCATATGAGCAAATAATCATCTCTGAGCAAATATTCCACCAAGAAAGGGGCAGGTATCTGCAGACCAGAAAACCAGGGCTGAGTAATGACACTCAGATCAGGAGGCTGGGCAATACTCAGAGGGAAATGTGGTGGCATCTGCCCTCTAAGGGAAAGAAAAGGAGATTGGTAAATTCTAGAAAGGCATTCAGAATTCTGAATCTGCTTCTGCTGATGACGTAGTGCCTTTCAGTTTCAGCATCCTCAACTAAAAACAATAGATGGTTCCTGTTACTCAGGATGGTGGGAAATTAGGGAGACATATCTAAAAAGAGATAGAAGTAACAGTTCCTAAATATAGTCAAGAACCTGTAACCAAGGATGAACGATCACTGGAGACAAACATTGAGGAAGGCTCAGAGGTAAAGGAGTCCATCCATCAGTTTTTGAGAACTTTCATAATGCTTAATCGAGGTACTAAAGTCTGCTGATTTAGAGATGTTGATGAAATGTCATTGTGTGCTGAATTATACAGAAATACTGACATTGTCAGCTACTACTATTACTGTTATTTCTACAATTATAATTATGGAAAGGCTGTGCTAAACTCACGTTCCTATATTACATAGGCCTTTGCTTTAAAGGAGGCAGCTTGTGTGCAACTGTTTTCTAAGTACTTTTCATTATTTATTGGAAACACAGCGTGATAGCATGGAAAGATCATAGACAACCTGGGTTCATGGATCTTTAAGCTGGGGGACTTGAGCAAGTTCCTTTACCCGAGTCCTACTTTTCTTTAATTCTGGATATTCAAATTCTAAAGCTAACCCCTCCCACCTCAGATGGCTGTGAAGAAGGTCAAACAAAAACTTTGTGTAAAAGAACTAAGGCAACTGAGGAAAGCTGGGAGCAGGAGAGATGTTCCTAAGGGAAGAGTTCACCAACTGCTTGTCTAATGCCAAATAACCATCCCCGAAAACATACATGCAAGTATGAAAACATATATATATATATATATATATATATATATATATATATATATGAATTTGAAGGAGAGTGACGAGGGATATATGGGAGGGTTTTGAAAGAGGAAAGGGAAGAAAAGTTGTAATTATATTATAACCTCGAAAAAAAACCCGAAGTCAGAAAAGAAAACTGTATAAAAATCTTTTGTAAAAATAATATTCTATAGTGAATCAAATCAATTCTAACTATTGCCTAAAAATAAGGACTAAACAAGGCTGTGTCCTGATGACACCATTTGCTAGAGTGTAGCTGATTGATTAAAGGAATTCTACCTGAATCCTGTCATGGCCATGGGACACAAGCTAAAGACAGTCATTTATAAACTAGTTTCCCAAGATGAAGTCCAGGGAAGCATTGCTGTGTGGATATAGGAATCCACATCATGTATTAGTTACATAAAGACTCAGTTTAAATCCCATCCCCGTCTCTTATACTTAACCTCAACTATGCAAGTTTCCACATACGAAGTTTTCTTACATATCCAGAAGAAATGAAAACTGGCAGATATATGTATACATGTTAGTTAAATGTAATACCCTTCACAACAGTCAAAGGAAGCCCCAAGTTACCTCAGTGAGTATTTAAAGAGAAAATGGTATACCCATACGCTGGAATTGTTTTTAAGATATATTTTATTTTATTTTATTTGTGTGTGTGTGTGTGTGTGTGTGTGTGTGTGTGTGTGTGTGTGTGCAGGTGCTTGTTCAGATTCCCTGAATCTAGAGTTACAGGCCGTTGTGAGCCACCTGATATGAGTGCTGAGAACGAAACTCCAGTCTTCTGCAAGAGCAGTGAGTACTCTTAACTGCTGAGTCTTTCTCCAGCCTTGTATTGGAATCTTATCCAGTCAGTCCCTTAGTCAAAAGGGACAAAAGTACTATCATATATTGTAATATGGATGAACCTTAAAAATATGCTAGGTGAATAAAACCAAATGAGATTAACATTGTATGATTCCAGTTCTGTATCATATCTAAAACAGGCAAATATATACAGAAAAAGCAAGTTGGTATTGCTTTTTTACCATTTAAAGGATATAGGGTTTTTTGTGTGTGGAGGGGAGGGTGATGTAAATGTTCTGGAATTAGAGGTGCTAGCTGAACACTATAGTAAATGTACTATATGTCATTGATTTGTGTAGTGATTTTGTGTAGTGTGACTTCAAACTCTTTCACTCTAGGGGGAACTAAGGAAGCTAATGGGAGAGGAAGGAGAAAGGGAAGGGTAATGGACATGACTGGAACATGATCACAGCACATGTAGGAGATGTCCTCATGAAACCCAGTACTATGCACAATGAACATATGCCAACAAAGTGTTCAATTTGGGTTTGCAAGTTTAAAATACTATTTTAAAATGATATCAAAACCAACACCACACTCACTAGGAGGTATAAATAAGATAAATGTACAAAACAGCACTATAGATTGCACAGAGTAAATACTCAGTAAATGCTAAACTTTATCATTCTTGCCTCTGTTTTTCAGAGTAAGGGTGTGAAACACCAAATTCACACTTTGAGAGATGAGATAGATTGATTCTGGATGTCTTTCTTGACTCCTAGCGAAAAGGGCTGATCTAACTTGTACTCTAAGACAAAGGAACACATCATTTCCCATCACGTAATAAACCCCACCAAATCTCTAGGTTTTTGTTGTTGTTGTTTTTCTATATCTTGGGTAATGTGACAATAACAAAAGTGAGCAGAATCTCTGTGAAAACCATAGTGAGAGCAGGTCAGGTCTCTACTAGAAGCCCATATATAACTAAAAAAGAAAAAAAACTGTTACTATGTTTTATAGTCTAAAAGGGAAAATCCCTTTTAGCAAGAGACATAGAGAATCCCCAGAGGCAAAATTTTCTGTGATTTAAAAACACACCTGGGATGTATTGCCATTCCTCATTTTTTAAAAAAACTTTGATCTTCCTCACTCTGTGGTGAGGTGTGGTTTAGGTATTTGTACTCTTCCAATTCAAAGAAAAAAATCTAGCACAAGTGATGGCTGAAAAATCATGACAGATAAGTTCACAGGAGCACACAAGTCAAAATAGGAAAGACCTCATCACATAAATACTCCATGTGTCAAAATAGCAGCAATATGGTCTCTTACTTACTCACAAATGACCCATGAACTAAGTATCCACTTACAAAGCCCAGAAAATATGGCATCTGAAGATCTCACCTTTTGACAATAGAAAGGGTGGAAACTTAGCTAGTCTAGGGTTATTTATTTTAGCAAAGAAACTAATAAAATTGGCAAATGGGATTTTTAAAATACATATACAGGCTGGAGAAAAACAATTATAAAAGAGCACAAGAAATCCTAAAATTAGACACTTTAAGGTATACTCCAGCATCATAAAATTGTTCATCTAATCCAACAAGCATTTTTCCCCAACCTTAAGTATGACCATGGGAAGGTATGCTCTTTGAAATAGAAATCAATGAATCTGAAAATTCCCAACAGCAGATTCAAGAAAACACAGCTATGCTTATTTGACAAACTCTAATTTTCAACTAGGATCTAGCTTCCTGGGAGATATAGTTTTTCTAGCTTTCCAGCCTCTCGAGAACAGAAAGGTATGCTAGAAGAAAGTAACAGTAGATGCCGGGTACCAATCCACCATTTGTCAATAACTAGAAATACAGAAAACTCTATAGTTACTCTTATTCCCAAGGAATTACCAACAGTCACAAGGAGAAGACAGTAAAGATTCAGAAGCCCTTCAGATTTCTCCTGTGCTACCAGCCAAAGCACACCTGAATTTAAGTGATGTGTGTGACATGGTCAATATGTTTGTGAGAATAAGAGATGGGAGAGGCAGCCCCTCCTCCTGAGTGTTTGGACATACAGGATGGTAAAATTTTTACTTGAATCCAACTTAAGTTTCACACTGACCTCTTATTTCCATATTCTCCAGTTGTATTCCAGTGGGATCCACAACACAATGATTTTGCTCTGAGTTAGATGAAGAAGAATAATGTTAGGTGTGAGAATTAAAATGAATAACATAGAAGAAAGTACCTGAGACTTGAATGTGTGCCCCTGCAAGTGAGGGGAGTATTATAGGAGACTGTTTAGAAGAAAAAGAATTCTACATTCAAACATCTTCCTATACAACACACACACACACACACACACACGCACGCACGCACGCACGCACGCACACGCACAAGCACATGCACACGCACACACTTTACTCTCAGTTGTACAATTTAGTGAAAACAATTACATTTTGAGCCAGAAATTCTGGTAGTCAATCTTTGTCCCCTTAGCTTGGCTTAGGCAAGTCATTCTCCCTCTCTGGGTTTTAGTTTCCTCGTGTAAAGAACACTGATTCTCTAATGCTACCGTTTGTCATGCAGATTAAACAAGAGAATGAAATCTATGCTCTGCAAAGTAAATTATGATGAAAATTATAGCTGTCATTTCAAATCAGTAGCTATCAGTAGCTATGCCCTGTGTAACCTATACTTCAGAGGAACAAAACTTAAAAGTGTGGTAATGTCTAGACATCATTGCAAGTTGGAAGAAAGAAGGCTCTCATACCCAAATGGGATAGAGACACAAATGGGACAGCCTAACCACAGGATAATCTGTATGCTTCTTTCCATCTAGAAATCACAGGGGGGCTGTTTGAACTAGCAACTCTACTGGATGGCATTTTCTCCACAAATATCCTTGGAAATAGGAGACAAATTATGGGTAAAAGAATATACAAGGTAACAATGTTGGTAGCAGAAAATGGAAAAATGTGTGCCTCTTATGAATGGCTTCAATACATTGTATCATTTTAAACATTATGTGTCTGATAAAAAGAAAGGGTAGCTCATTTGGAACTGCAAATGTTTTTGAAGCTTGTTATCAAATCAAGTAAATAGCAAGAAAATGAACATTGTGTGTAGTCTGAGGCAGAGGGAGAAATATTCACACAAACACACAGAGATAATTGAATCAAACCGTGCTGAAATTATACAAGATGAACTTGTTATCAGTGTTTATCTTTGGAGAGAAGACTGGAAATCAGAGAAGGGAGGCTTTCACATTGCACTTCATTGTAGTCCTTTCTTTTGAGCTGGAGGCTTTATTTTTAACCAAGCACATGTATTTATGTTGAATTATACACTATAAAAAAAACAACAACTAGCAAATGGAGTAAGGAAGCCCTTTGTAAAATCAGCAAGTGGAAACACTGCCATGCCACATGAGTTGGCCCAACAAAACATTGTTCTGTTGGCTTGATAACGCCCCCCTCTCTGAACCTTGTTTTCTATGGGGATCATGAAAAATAGAGGAAGGAAGTGGAAAATAGGAATGGGGAAGCAATGGAAAGACATACAGAAACTCCCATGAATAAAGGCAGCAAAATCATGCTGTAAGAACTGTATTAGAAGAATGGGAAATACAACCACATGCTTACATTGCCATAGGGCTCTGAGGAAAGAGATCCATGAAAGGTCAGTGTCACACCTCTTCCTGTACAGTCTGTCTGTAGTGGACTGAATATGTTTATAAAAAAGATGGCTTTTGGAAATGCAAACATTCTTTGCAAAAGAGTTCAAAGTGTAGTAGTTACACAGTATTTCTTACAGATGAACCCTCCTGTTCCTAGTATTTATACAGTTCTCTGTATACAGATGGGGACCAGAACAAAAGAACAAAACTTTCAAATCTATGCAGATTCAAAGCTGTAGATACCATTAAAAATGTTGTCAGCCAGTTGTCTCTTGTGTCTTTAAGAACCTAAATTCTAGACCCTAAACTCTATGGGGTGTTAATAAAATGTTACCTAAAGAGTTGATTCCATGGTAGCATAAGGATTGCAGACATTTGAATGCCAACACTGAGTGGCTTTCCCAACTGTAGAGCATCTAGGTCCCTCTAATATGGTCAGTATGCAGCACTGAGTACATGCCTCCCGTGCTTTTAGTCTGGGGACCCCTGCCTTTAAAGAGTGATGGTTAGGCACAATAGCTTAGAAATGGAGCCAACCTAGGTAGCCTTCAACAGATGAGTGGATAAAGAAAATGTGCATATGTACAATGAAATTTTATTTAGTCATAAAGAAAAATAAAATCATGACACATACAGAAAAATGGATGAGAAATGGAAGTAATTATATTAAGCAAGGTGATCTAGACTTGAAAAGACAAATATCTCATGTTTTCTCTCACATGTAGATCCTAGATTTTCATTTTTATGTATTTGCAAACATATGGGGGTGAATGTAGGCCATGCAATAAGAAAATGACTCATGAGAAAGCAAATGAGATCTTAAGGGGAGAAGAGGGTAATAGAACACATACGACAGGAAAGGAGAAAGGGAGCAATTGAGAGGAGGCAGGGGAGCAGCAGGAGGTAGGCAGGGTGCTAGGGGTGAGAGTAGCACCAACAAAAATAAGGCATATATGAAAATTCCATAAAGAAACTAATGACATTGTAAGTTCATTTTAAAAGTTAATTAAAAAAATAAAGCATGGTGCTGGATTAATGGGTCTCAGAATGTGCTTTGGGAAGCCAGCTTATTCACTGCTTCTCTATGTTGAGACCAAAGAATGGGCATTGAATTAGAAACCACACCACAGAACAGAGGACCTTAGAGAACTACTTCAACATAGAGATTTTGGGGAAAATGACCAAATTCTGGCGCTATAGCTAAAATGGCAACCCTGAAATTACCACTGCTTCCCATCATGTGTAAAGTGGAATGAATTGAAATATTTTACATTTCAAGCCCTTCATTGTACAAAGAGGAAGTGGAGTCTAAGATAATTTTTAAAGAGAGGGAACAGTCAGAGATCCAGGTTGGAACTCTGGAGCCAGAATGTCTGGGATTATGTCTTAGCATTCTGCAAGCTCTTTGGCAAGTCTCTAGACCTTTCTAGGCCTCTATTTCCTCAACTGTAAAAGGAAGACAGCATTCATCTCTACTAAGCTGGTAAATGGCTCAGCAGGTAAAGATGTTTGCCACTAAGCCTGACAATCCTAGTTTGACCCCTGGAACCCACATGATGGAAGAAGAGAGCCAATTTCCACAAGTTGTCTTCTGACCTGCACATATATACTGTCACACACACACACACACACACACACACACACACACACACACACACTCACCCCTACTCCCATACATAGTCAATAAATATGTAAATGTAAATTTTAAAAATAGTTGTCTCTACTTCCTGAGACTATGAGACATGCAGAATAGTGCCTACCATGTAACACTTTAAGCAAAATAATGGCACTGTGACTACACATAAGGTTCTAAGCTAGAACACCCTCACTCCAACATCACCATTCTTGTTTGTTTGTTTATATGTTTGTTTTTCAAGACAGGGTTTCTCTGTGTAGCCCTGGCTGTCCTGGAACTCACCCTGTAGAACAACAGGCTGGCCTTGAACTCACAGAAATCCTCCTGCTCCTGCCTCTGCCTCCAAAGTGCTGGGATTAAGGATATGCACCACCACTGCCAGGCTCAACATCACCATTCTTATACAACATTTTCACTCCAATAAAATAGTGATTTAACAAATGAAACCAAAGGCCTAATGGCTTGGCTACCTTTAAAAAGCCAATATTAATGGGAGGTTAATAGGCCTATCATTGTGGGAGCAAATCCTAAGAATTTAAATGACACTTTCCCCTCCAGAAACACATGGAGTGCTGTGACCATTTTTTAAATATATGAGCTACGAAGGCAAGAAATACATTGATTTTTTTCCCTTTACATCATTAAGGTTCTAGAAAGATTAGGTCATTTGTTTTTGAAAAGATGTTGTTCACAAGCTTTGTTAGAAGCTGGAGGGGGGCAGATGCTCTGAATTCAGAATCCATAGGAATAGAGAGCAAAGAGTCAACAGTGAGGTGTCTTGGGGCACAAAGGTAAATGGGATGTGTTTCTGGAAGGTCAGTGGATAAAGTTGGTACATAGAAGTGGACTGGAGGTCCCTTTTAATTTGCTGTAAAGCAGGTACATTGGACAGGCTAGAAAGCTCTGACTTCTTAGACACAGGCTGTTCTGAAGTCAGATGCCATTAGTCTAGTGCTGGCACGTGAGTTTCAGTCTGACTGCTAAAATGCACATTTGCTAACTGGAGCATAGAGAAGGTTCCAGACAGAGAAGGGACAAGGCAGGAGGGGCAGTCAGAGAGCAGGTTGAAAGGCAGTCAGCAGTCCTCTGCCCTCCACTCTCCCTCCCCAGTGGCAAAGGGCAGACCTATGCAGGCTCAATGAAATTCGGTCCACCTTCCTCAGGAACTCGCCTCCTCCAAGCCGTGCAACCCAACTGCTAAAATATTTGGTGAGGAGAACATTAACTAGTGTAGGGAGAAGAACAAGGGACATTAGATATGAATGGGCTTCCTTCCCCCCTTCAAGTCGACACATGACTCAATTTTAAAAGGTGTTTAAAAGGTTGGTGTGTGATATTGAACACGACGGTTAAAAAAAAAACCCAAAAGAATGAAGCGAGTTCAATGAACTCACCACCAAACAGTTGAAAGTGGTGTCGTAAATACCAGAAGCAGCTCCACAGGGAAATTGCTTTCTTTGAAGGTGTGCCAAAGACTCCCAATATTCCCAGCAGGTCACTCCAGAGCTGCCTTTTCTCATAAGGACAGGGGTTACATTTTACAAACCCCAAACCTGTATATTTGGTTGCTCACTAAGATGAGATACCTGAAATTACAATTGTCTTGGGACATTCAAGACCTGTTTTTCCCAATCCACACATCTGGACGTCCCTTTTCCTACCTTGGCTGTCTTCTAGGGAAATGAGCTCCACCAAATAGCACCTTTCCCTTGCTTTGCTTGTTCCCAAGGAGGGCTACTAGCTCTTGTATACTTCTGAATCTCCATAAGCCAGGCACGCAACCAAAGCTTCTTAGAAAGTGACAACGGCTTCCATGTAATGGTTATTTATAACACAACATTCAATTTTATCATGCTACTTCATGGAATTTTCCAAATAATCCTTCAGGGCAGGTAATAGTATCTCCACTTTAAGAGAGTAGCCTGAGAACAATTAAGAGTGCCCACTAAAGAAGCTCTCCCAACCGCTAAGTGGTGGAGCCAACATTCAAGCCCCAGTCTGCCAAATACACAAGCCCCACGGGCCTATCCCCGTGTACACTGCCTCCAACCTTTGTTATTCCCTGCTGAAGGCTGAGGGAGGAGTTTACAATATTTGCAGAGACAAAGTCCCAAGGAGGCACTGAGGAAAGCTTTAGGACTCCTTTCTTGCCACATAAAGGCACTGCGGTCGTGTTTATTACTACTACTGCTGCATCTTCAGTGTGAACTTTCTCACCAGACACCTCAGGAGGAAACGTGGACGCGCACTAGAGCAAGCAACAGCGGTGTCAGGGTTGGGACAGTTTTATGAATTCTTTCCTCCTCCTCTGCAGGCTCTAGATGTCAAACACATAATAAGATGCAATCTGACCTCAACCTAACAAACATGCAGCTCAGTCATCTGAGTGCCCCGGTTTATTGTGGCTTAAAGGAAGTAATTGCATCCAATGTTCGTATGTCTGCTGTTTGCTTTCCATGCCTCAGAGCCTCAGCTTGTGAATCATCTCTGAAAGGCCAGACTGGGAAAGGCGCTGGCCTCTCTTTCCCACCTACTAGTAAATAAATTCCACTGAGCCCTTTTTCCAGGTTATCAGTTCACAGAAGGGCTTTAGAATTCTTCTCAACATCAGGCCAGAGAAATGGCTCATTGCTGGGTGAAAGAACTCTCCATGCAAGCTTGGCAGCACAGGTTCAGTCCCTGGACCCCACATAAAGAAGAAGGGAGAGAACTGGCTTCACGAAGATTTCCTCTGACCTTCACACATTTGCTGTGGAACATGTGTCTATAAATATTCATCATGCACACATGTGCATGAGCACACACACAAATACACACAAATAATAATGATTTTTTTAAAAGAATGATTTCAATATAAAGTCAATGTGCTTTCCAGACATGGTAGAAATTGTAGACTCAATTCCATGATTATGCCCAAAAGAGTTAAATATAGTCAGCTTGTAGTCAAAAGAAGGATGCAGTGTTAAACACAGTCCTTCCACTGCACTCTAATCATGCTGAGAATGCACCATTCACATGAAGCCTAGCTCTTTCTAAACTTGATGTTAAATTTGGAGATGGCAGGCAAGCCTGCATCAGCAAGCAATTCAGGAAGGAGGAGGTAGATGGATCCCTGAGTCCCCAGGATTCTCCTAGTCCAGCATGCCCAGATAAGCTATTTAAAAGGTGTCAACTCATTAGTAGATATCTGAAATGTCATAGTCAGCCATGGGACCTGGAACCATCTCATCAATATTTAAGTCACAGAAGGGTACTCCCATAAGAAACTGCAGCCAGTGTTAGGACAGATTTAGATAGCACCATTTCCAGGAGCTCTGTGCCAAGTAACTGTGTAAATATTGTCCAATTTTTCTTAACCTTACTGGCATGGTATTTTACATACATGCTTTGAAAGGGGTTTACTATGTTCCACATAAAGTTGTTAAATCCAAAGTGGACAACAATTATTACCTTACTGATTTTTAATCCAGAAAATCTTCTAAATCTATGCAAATATGGGGAAAGAAAGCTAGTATGAGCATGAAGTGTGAGAGTAGGCTAGTCAGTCTCACTTAACCACCCAGAATGTCCAAAGAAAGTGGCTATCACAGCTAAAAGATGCTTCTACACAGCTGGAGTTCGAGCAAGTTAAGGCGGGGATCACTGATGTTTCTCCACAGTCATGCTGATCTACCATGGAGGTCTGGCTTTGGCTGAACATCTTGTTTTTTGGCTGCTCAGGAGACCATCACATTGGACCTGTGGTTCAGAGAAAAGTATAGCCACATCACAGCAACACAGCTTTTGTCTTTTGGTACCTCCAAAGCTACACTTCACAGATAAACACTGAATCATGCCACATTAGATGATACTAAGTAGAGTGTGTGGCAAGGATCTCATGACTGCAAAATATTGAGTTGCAAAATAATGTGGTATTGGGTGGCCCCCAGCTTTGAACTACACTTTGTGAGAACAGTTCCTACAGCTCTACCACCTTCAGGAGAAGCAAGATTTTCTCATGGGATGAATCAGATGGAAGCATGCGTGGGAGGTCATCAAAGGGCTATCTCTCTGCCTCCTTTGTGGTCCCTCTAGGAAAAAAACACAATAAAGATCTATGAAAAGATGGTGCCCCAGGAACAGAACATCTTATACCCCGCTGGTTGAGTGCCCACAAGAAACAGCACTTTGGACAATAATTCAACAAGACCTACAAAGCCGAAGAGCCATAAGCCTTGTAACCCAGAAACTTCCTTTCTAGTTCTATGTCCTGGAACAATGGTTATCAAATATGACTGCACATTGAAATTATCCGTGGAGCTATTAAAAATACAAGTGCCCTGGTCCCAACCCCCAGTGAAGCCTATTTAATTGGGCTGGAGGCAGCCTAGCAGTAAGAGCTTTGAAAAGCCTCAAGGCAATTCTGATGTGTAGAAGAGATTGAGATCTACTGCCTTAGAGACCTTTCCCCCATGTGCCATAAAGGCACTTGACATAATTGTTTGTGGCAGCATTGTTTGCAGGAGCAAAAGATCCAAAGTAACCTAAATACCCATGAATTGGAGAGTGCATAAATAAATTGTACTGTGTTCTTTTAACAGCATTCCTCGGGGCAGTTAAAGATGAATGCAGTAGAGCCATGTGTATCAATATCTTTAAGACACAAAGTGAGTTACAGTAGTATATGATTTATGCAAAGTTTTAAAACATGCCAACATCAATTTTTAATACATACAGTAATGATACTAAGACATATTGAGGTGAAGACTGATAAATACAAAAAACAGAATGATAGTTAACCTTGGGGAAACAGAGCATAACCAGATTATATAGGAAACATAGGGGCTTTTGATTCTAACTGTAACATTTCATTTCTTTAAACAGACATAAAGCAAGCATTGGAGAAATGCTAACTTTGACAGAATTGCATGGTGGGTATGTGGCTTTTATGATGTCTTCTGTTGTACAATAAACATTTAAAGCTACAGGACATTAAAGTGGTCAAGCAGATAAAATGCCTCTGTGTGGGCATAAGCCCCTGAGTCATCATTAGCTCGGTACAGAGTGGAGGTAGGAAGCACTCAAAGAAACCAAACACAACCTTGAAGACCTTTTTACTGTTTAGGCTTTACTAAGCTCCCAGAAAACGCCAAGGCATTGGCTGCTTGATATCCAATGCTGCCATGTGTGTTTAAAACAAAAAAGCACCTGTCAGGAGAAATGAACAAGGTACTGTACAATTTTCATGTTCCCATCCACTCAGTGAGCACCTCTTTCTTTGTGATCCCATTGTGTGCCCGGCCCTGAATGAGGTGTAGAGTTTCCCTTTTATCTCTTCCCAATCATGAACCCAAATGACCATGAGTGTCCTGTTACACTGGTACGAGTCTGCAAAACTGTGCTATGAAGCACAGAAATGATTTTTTGTATGCCAGCCTTTCCTTACTTTAGTATAAGAACATCAGATGGCCCCAATTATCTACACAAAGGCTGGGAAGTAAACAGAAAAAAAGTCATACAAATAAATTTGTCTTTAAGAGAGAATATATATATATATATATATATATATATATATATATATATATATATATATATATATGATGAGATCCTTGAAAAGGAAAAAAGATAATAATTCTGCCAAATAGGGAGAGTTGTTCACAAAGCTACCGACTGGACTGTTGCTTGAATCGATGCTGATTAACTAATATCCAGAAGAAGAACAGGTGGTGAATGCCAGGCCTTCGGGTCCATCAGCGTATTGTCCAACCAGTTCTTCTGGCAAAGCATTTGGCTGCACTTTCTGACACCGGCTTGCCAAGGTATTCATTGACACTGTCTTTTGTTGAGTCACTGGAACTTTGGTCTCTCTGTTCCGAAAGCAACTGAAGTTTCTGTCTGGGGCTCAAATGTGTAACGGGACAAATCTGAATGTTGCTCCTTCACTTTTGCTAACTTTCTAGCTGCTCCTTTTTGCCCTGAAAACTGATTAAAACTGGATTAGTCGCCAACTTGCTTGGGAGAGAGGGGTGCTTAATGAGGCAGGGGTGTCATAACTAGGTATTCCTCAAGGAGAAAACTTTTGAGGATAGAAACCTAGTTCTAGTAGTGTAGTCACATGTAGAAGTAAAGGATGGTTGCTCGGTCCTGGGTCATTGCTGCCAAATCCATTCCTTACCTTGCTTTGCCTCTCTCACACCTGCAGGCTGCATATCTTATGTTCACTAGCTTCCACTTGGGATCAGCTGATGGAAGGAAACAGTTTGGTGATGGTAAGCCTGGTGGCCATGTTTCCTCCAGGGTTCCACTTCCCACCAGGCTGGCTCACCACGATCGCATCCTTTGCAGAGGATCTCTAGCTGTCAGGTTACAGTAACACTGTTCCTTTCCTCCAGCCCTCCAGCTTCAAAGTGGTAGCAGTTTCTTACCAACACCAAACTGTTTCCCCACATCATTCTCTGTTTGGATTCTCAGCTCATGCATTCTCTGTGTAAATAATTCTCTAGTTGAGCTCCTTTCTGTGAGAGATACCTTGGATGTTTCCGTTTTCTTAGATGCTGAACGGTACAGACACTTTGAGACAACCATGTGCCACTGGGTTTACAACTGGCTTATATATTAGTTTTGGTTGCTGCATGACAATAAACATTTGGTTTTGAGTCAGAAGACCTAGTTCATATCTTTCTCCTAATACTGCCTCCATAACTTTTCTAAACCTCTGTTTTCTCAGTTTTAAGATGGAATTACTGATTTTTATCAGATTGCTGAGAAATTTTGATGAATTTATGTATGTGAAAGTACCCACAAATTCACAAAATGCTGAATAAATCTCAGCAACTGCTACGGTACCATCAGCCCCATTATCATCATTAAGTTTTGGCTCCATAGATAACTTTTTAAATAAAATGATTCATTTTATAAATATAAAATGTTTGCTCTTCCTATTCACTTATCTCTAAAGGGCATTTTATGATATATTTTAAAGTGAATATATCCCTTTCTTTTATAGAGCGTTTACCATGTAAATACACAAATAGACGAAGATAGAGTTGCTAAATTCTGTTGGAACAAGCCCCAGGTAAACATAGAGTACCATGTAATGGATGTATGGGGAAGATCAAAATGCTTGGAAGTGGCAGGGATGAGGAACATTCACCTGGGCTACCAATATTTCCTGTAGATGTTTGTTTGTTTGTTTTCGAGAATCTTAAGTTCTACTTTCCTGACCCAATCAGTTGTGTAGAATTCTATCAGTTTTGAATAAGAAAATGTAACCTAAGAATTAAGAATTGAGCTGAACTGGCTTGAATTTCTTGATCCATAACCACAACAAAAAATGGACATAAATGTTGTATGATATTTTGTTTGTGTTCTGACAAATAAGGCAAGCTTTATCATACAACACATAATCTTCAGGACCCAAGACCCAGAGCCCAAAAAGGTAAGTGATTTCAGAGACTGTGATGCAACTTCCTCAGTGGCATGCTCATGCAAAAAGTTTGACTGTAAACTTTTCCCCCATAAGGCTTCTGACACCTATATGAGGGGAATATCTTTTATTTCACAAGCCAGGACCCCAGTTTCTTGGGAAATGGACTGCTTTGTGATTGCTAATACTGGTTGCTTTACCCGGGGAAAGATCTTAGCAGACAGAATCTGTGTTCCTAGTGAGAAAGGGGGTACTCTAGACAAGAGGCAAGGATGCTGAAACAAGAGGATAGGAGCAGAGGTACTGGGGCCTGAGACATGGGCTCAGTTGCAACATAAACTTAAGGATCTGAGTTCAGATCCCCAGTACCCATATAGAAATCTAAGTGTGGATGTGTGTATCTGTGACCACAGTGCTGAGTGGGGCAGAGCCAGGTAGATCCTAGAACCTCACTGGCTATCCAGCATAGCTAAAATGACAAGCTCTAAGTTCTAGTTCAGAGCCAGACTTTGTCTCAAGGGAGTAAGATGGAAAATGATTGAATAATATACCTGTCATAATTCTTTGGCCCCCTCATGGGTACATACAGGCATGTGTACTGGCACATATACATATAGTCACCACACACACACACACACACACACACACACACACACACACACACACACACACATGCTGTGGGATGTTCTGTATGGCAAATGTGTTGCTAATTAGTCAATAAGTAAAACACTGATTGGCCATTGGCTAGGCAGGAAGTGTAGGCGGGACAAGGAGGAGAATAAAGCTGGGAAGTGGAAGGCTGAGGCAGAGAGACACTGCCAGCTGCCACGATGAGAAACAGCATGTGAAGATGCCGGTAAGCCAAGAGCCACGTGGCAAGGTATAGATTAATGGAAATGGATTAATTTAAGCTGTAAGAACAGTTAGCAAGAAGCCTGCCACGGCCATACAGTTTGTAACCAATATAAGTCTCTGTGTTTACTTGGTTGGGTCTGAGCTGGGCTGTGGGACTGGCAGGTGAAAGAGATTTGTCCTGACTGTGGGCCAGGCAGGAAAACTCAAGCTACACACACAAACAGGGGGGAGGGAAAACATACTTCTAGGATGGGCAAGCAAACTGGAGAAACAAAGAGTCCATTAGCTCTACCAGTGAAGCTGTACAAACAGGTTGTGTCACATAGCTTGGAGTTTGGGGGTGCATAGCACAGGCTTTTTCATGCATGTTCTATTACATATAGTTCTACATATTAACTAAGTAACTTTAAGTGCCATATCATTAACAGCGGAAGTGACCATTCTGGAGCTATGCCTTGTGGCATTATTGAGCCATTGGCCACCTTCAGATACTCTGGAGTACCTCTGCACCTACAGCAGCCCTAGGCTTGTGCCTGTGGTGGGTAGGGGGAAGAAGGGTTTCCAACCTTTCTCTCTGCTGACTTGGTTTTTTTCATATGCCAATTTTGAAAAAGTTTTCCAGGCTTTCCTTTTTTTTTAGGGTAAACAAAATTATTGGAGGCTGAAGAGATGGCTCAGTTGTTTAGGAGGATGTTCTGCTCTTGGAGAGTATCGAAGTTCGAGTCCCGTACCCACGTCAGGTGGCTCACAACCACCTGTAACTTCAGCTCCAGGAGCTCTAACACCCTCTGCTAGCCTCTGTGGGCACCTCCATTTATGGAGACACACAGACACACATGATATAAAAATTAAAACCATCAAGTTTGAAAATGGGTGGAACAGAACACCTGCCTTCAAAGAACATATAAGACATTTGGCTCGTTTCTAGATCAGGGATGCTTAACCTGGAATTTAGGTGCTCTGAGAACTTGGAAGGAACTTCAAATTTTACATCTGCTCCTCTTTAAACATAATGTTGCATTTCCTTCAATTAGGAACCTTGGCAATAAACCACAGTCATGACTAGCAGAACCTGTTCCTCTGTCACCAACATAACCACAGATATTTTCATCTCCTACCCAAAGCTGTCACAGGTTTGGGGAAATCTCACAACTTTAACTCTTCAACTAGGTCTTAGTGGTGATGAGTGGGTTATTTTGAAGCATATACTTTCCCCTGCACCAAAGTCATATGTTCCCAACTGTAGGCCCTTTGCCATTGTCTATGTTGCATTGTGTATGTTTTCAACCCTGCATGGACAGAGGTTAGATTTCACCAGGCTGCCCCAGCAGGGCTCAGAGCAGGGAAAAGGTTAGGAATGTAAATTCTAACTCCTAAACTCTCATCTGTGTTTCAAGACATAGACTGATAGCACAGTTCTTTCACCTGGCACCATGACCCCATGCACTCCATGACAGACAGGGGCTTCCCTGCCTGAAGTGACAGAAAATCATCTGTCCCTTTCCACTTCAAAAATGTACATCTTTTCAGTCCTCAGGCCCAAGTGTCATTCTGATTGAAGTCCTCCGACTGGGGGAGGGCAGAAGAGGCAATCATTTGGAAGTTGGCAGAATCTTGGAGCTGAGCCCTGATTCTAGCGTAAAAGAGAAGTCGTGAAATGGGGTTAAGAAATGTTGGGCAGTAGACCAAATAAAATGTAACATTCTGCTCTGTCTGTCCTTTCTGGATCATTTGGGCTCTATCTACAGGAATCTCTACCTGTAGCGGAAACTCTTGAATGACAGTTGTGTAGTCAGGAGATGCTGACAGAAAGCTGGGACTGGGGAAGGGCGGAGGCTGGCAGGTGGGGTGCTGGCAGAAGATAGGTGAGGAGAGATATATAGGAGCTGAATTTTTGCTGGCTTGGAGATTTTTCAAACAGGTTGCAAGGACAGCAGTTTCTATTGCCCCCCCTCCCACCCCAACTTGGTAGGCAGCAGGAAGTAAGAACAAGGTTAAGGTCAGAGCTGTAGATTTGCACATTATTGGGGAATTGAGAACTTCCGGTTTTCTGAAGCTCCCCAAACTGGTGGCTTCTTGAGGCTTTCTTGTGCCCAAGCACTACTATAATCAGGATTTCTAGGTAAAGCTCTGATGTCTGTCTACAGTCCAAACGTCCTGAGGCCATGCTTTCTTCCAGGGTTCAAGAGACAGCCTTGTGGCTGAGGGACACCTGTTAACATGTCCTAAAGTGCCCAATTCACTTCCTCTTGCCTTTCAGCGAGGGCTAAAATTACAGCTTCTAAGCTGGCCTCACCCTTCTGAGCCTGTAACCAAACACCATGGGACAGCCAAGATTGTTCCAGCCCTCAGCAGAGAAAGAAAGCCTGGGCGGGCGGTGTGTTGGGGAGGGAAGGGGACACTCAGGGACATGCCATTTCATGAGAAACTAGGGACTCAGAGATCGTGAGAACGCGAATGCAGTTCTCTGATGATGGCAGCAATCCAGTACCCAGGAACCAAGAGATAGATCCATCTAGCCAGAAAACAACAAACAAGTTAAGTAAAAACTGCCCTGGACAGCTGGAGCCCTAAATTAGAATCCTTCCTCTCAAAGCCTAGAGGCAGAATTGTAAAGAAAGTGGAGTGGGGGAAACCAACTTGGAAATTTCTGAGTTGTCTCCTCCTTTAATTCATACTGGGAGCAAGGCCCAGGACTTCAGACTGGTTCAACCACTTCTCAGTTGTGTGACTCTGGAAATTCTCTTCACCTCTCTGAGCCTCAGTATCTACACATACAATAAGTGGAGAATGCAGGGCTGATTCTACCTAGGCTTCTAGGAAAATGAAATGACACAGCTGCTTTACATGATGCTGAGGATCCAACCCGGGACCTCATGTATGCTAGCCAAGCACTCTACCTACTGAGCTGCTTCCCAGGCCTGGGCTTCATTTTACAGATCAGAAAACTGAGGCACAAAATCACAGAGCTCACACAGGGACAGTCGAGAGACTTCAGAGCTAGAATTCCCACTCAGCTCATCTGATCCCATTGCTTTTTCTCCAAAACACTCTTCCTACTCTTCAGATAGCAAGACACATGCTGAATGGCTTCGGAGCACTGTGAAGTTGGCGAGATGGTGGGCCAAATGTCTCATGTGAGCCAAATCTTAGAAGGTGCTTGTTATTAGGCTTGCCTTCTTGGGCTTCTGCCATTGCAAGGAGTAGAATACACTCTAGAGAGGCCACTGACCCTTACAGAGCAGACTAGATGTAACCCCAAAGATGGGGGCCAAGCCCAGCCTAGATGAGCTGGCACGAACATCTATGGCTCAAAGCAGAGACATCGTGCTGACCCGCAAAACTCAAAGCATAATAGTGGATGTATGCCACTGAATTGGGGAGTATTTGTTATGAAGCAATGCCTAACTGGCAGTTATTTGCTATCAATAAGCTGTAGTTTTTACACTTCAGGGATTGATGTTTAATTTTAAAATATTCTTCATTATGGTTTCAGACAAATTTTATTATTAAACAAAGAAACAAGGAAGATGAGTTGTCATTTGATGACATTACAAGCACATGTTCATCTATTCCATAGTCTTCACTTATTGGGCACCCACTAGATGCAAACACCACACTAGGTACAGGGAACAACATGTTTTTTCCGAAGCATCTGTATTCAATTCCTGCAGTGAACTCATTCTGCTGCCCAATGAGCTGATTCTTAAAACGTTGAGTCATGCCCTATGATGCATTCATCCTGGCCAGGGAAGGAAGGCTTGCATGCCATTATCACCACCAGAATCAATCAAAGTCTTTAAGTAGGCATGTGTCTGTGCAGCAGGAACATTGTCAGTGTCCAGGATCCTTTCAGGCCCACAGAAGGCTCTACAGCCTCTGCATTGCCACTGTGTTCAGAATCCAAAGTGCTGCCATCTTTTTCCTGGCTACAACTCAGCGCTCACTTAGGACTGAAAAGGTAGGTAGCCCCTCCTGGCTAAAGCAGTCCTGGTCTTTAGCAGAAGACTCCCTTTCTGGGGCCCTGGAAAACTGAAAAGCAGTCCATCTGGAAACCTCTTTGGTAATTGATGCTGTTTAGAACTTGGCAGGAACAGGGATCAAGGGCCAGGCTACTATTTTATCTGTTTTATCTTCTCTTCTATGTGGGTCATATAAGAGTCTATTATCTAACCTTGGCCAACCAGCAAAACTCCAGGGCAGCATATTTTAGCATTGGAGCACATCTCAGAAATCTCAGAAGCCGTTTTACCTCCACTACCCTCCCTGACCTCAACCTCAGCTCTAAAGACAACGAAAGGGTTTAATCTGAAGATTATTTCATTTAGTCTCCGCTGTAAGATCTGAAATAATGGATCTCAAGTAGAAAATGTGCTCAAGTCCTTAGAAGACATTTCTTTTCTTTTATATGACACAGTGGTGACATAAAAATACTGGCGCGGGTTTATTTCTTCTAAGTGTTCAGCTAGTTTCTGAAAGTATGAAATACGTGTCCCCTGAAGTTTGATTGAAAGCACATAGGGTTGGCTCTGGTGCTGTACAGTGACCTGGGTCTCTATAGATCTACCACCACAGAGCTGTCTCAAGCTTTGAGTTGTTCCTAAATCTCAGCTTTTACTTTCTGCTGTGCTTCTTAGTCTGTGGCTTCTTGTATGTGTGATGTGAGATACACAGTTACAGCTAAAATGCAGCCAGGGAAAGGGGAGAGCACCTCATACCACTGATGAGGAAAGTACTGTTGTGGACCACTGTCCTCGAAAACACAGCAGCCATTACCATCTTAAGCAGAAAAGCTGAGATCACCAACAAAAGACCCTTAAGATCAGGCCTATGGCCATTTCCTCATAGAAGGGACAGGCCATCACTCAGGTTTCAGCCACTCCTTTCTGTGTCTCCTTCCAGCTGTGTGTAATTCTGTCCAGCTTCATGGTCTCAGGAGGAGCTAGACTAGTCTAGAGAGGGTGGAAGGTTATCTGAAATGGGGGCCCATCTATAACTATGGGGAATGTCATCATCTATGCTGGGGTAAAAAGTTTGTGTGATGTGCCTGTTTGGAAGTCACTCTTACTCCTGTTAAGTAACTCCCCACTCAGGCATTTGTAAGGCAACTCCAATAATTGTGTTGGTTTGTCAAGCTAGAATTGGGTGGAATTATTACTTTGATCTGTTGATGGTACTCTGACTGGGACAAGTAGCCATTTTTACAGGTCTCCATGGGAAACATTCATACATAACTCTGATCATCATCTCCTTCTCCTCCTTCCTTTTAATTTCTATTTGATTTGTTATTATTAGTGTGTGTGACATGTACGAAGCATATGTGTTGCATGTGTGGGGATTAGAGGACAACTTTAGGGAGTCAGGTCTCTCCTTCCACAGCGGGTTCCTCACGATTCAAGCTCAGATCCTAAAGCTTTTGTGGTAAGCACTTTTATCCAGTAAGTCATCTGGCCAATCCTCCCAATGCCCTTCCCTTTCTCACTCTTTATAACAGTATTAGCTTCTGTCTTAATGGTGTCCAGTGCTTTGACATCTTGAAATCCTCTATACCCTTCCCAGGACTAGTTAATTCCAAGAGACAGCAAACTGGTCTAGCAGCATGCCTTCCATATGCTATGAACCAGTCCAGAATCAATACTGCAAGTATCTCCTTTATGGAGCTTCTACATTCCAGCCCACTCTCACCTCCACAGCCCTTACCACCAAGAGCCAGATACTAGACTGAGGATGTCCGCTATGCTATGCCCTAGATCAGGCAGAAACTTCACACTAGCCAGTCTAAGGCTGCTCACTCTACCTCATCAGGAAACCACAATCAAAGTTCTTATCCCCAATCTCTCCCTGTCCTTTTCATCATCCTGGTACTTCTCTGTGGTGCTCCTTCATAGCTTTTGCCTTGCTTGTCTTGTCTTAGGATCTCTGAATAACAAAATACCTTTTCAATGAAACTGTCTCTTAATCTGTTGGCTTCCCCAGATCTGATCTATAAGGCAGTTTATATCTATATTTTACAACAGCATTAGTACCCAGGAGTGAGATAGTCAACAAGGAAGCCAAAGCTGGGTTACCAAGCAACCTGGTTCCAACTGTGAGGTGCTTGTTCAAATCCTTTCCTTTGCAGCAGTGAAGACTGGGTATGTGTGAGGGACAAAGGACCATGTATAAGGGTAAATGTGTAGCAATTGGCTCTTTAAATAAAACTGTCAAAATTTAAGTAATGTTTAGAGATTTCATGATGTCAAATGTCCTACAATAGGTGATTTCACACTATAAATAAGCAAAGAAATGCACATATTCGGCTCTTACAAGCCTGTGTGTGTTGTCTCTGACACACCAAAGGGACAAGGGCTCCTACTATCTGCAAGAGAATCAAGGGAATTCCCAAAATGTGGCCCTGGAAGTTCAATAGCTTTTTTTTTTTAAAGCAGGGTCTCACTTATCCCAAGGTGGCCTCAAATTCATTATAAATCTGAGGGTGACCTTGAACTACTAATCTTCCTGCCTTGGCCTCCTGAGTATTGATGCTAGTGGTGTACATCACTACATCTAGCTCAAGAGCTTGTATTTTTAAAGCTATTTAAGCCAGGCAATGGAATGGTGGCATACGCCTTTAATCCCAGCACTCGGGAGGCAGAGCCAGGAGGATCGCTGTGAGTTAGAGGCCAGCCTGGTCTACAGAGCAAGATCCAGGACAGGCATCAAAACTACACAGAGAAACTCTGTCTTGAAAAACAAGCAAGCAAACAAAAAAGCTATTTAATACTCTCCTAAGCCAGGCTTTCAGAAGAAAATGGAAGCTTCTCTTGGCTTTGGAAGATTGTGGGAGGTCCAGGTAGCAGCATTGTTGCTAAGGTCCATAAAAGTCCCTGAGCATCCTTCAAGCCAGCATCCTTTAAGGGAAAATGCAGCTCAAGAATATGTAGTGGGAAAGAGAACCAACTGTCCTGTGTCCCAAAGCTCTGGCTTAGATCCAGAACTCCACTACTATGATGTTGGACTAATTAAGTCCGAACCATTGACTCCCCATCTAAAAATTTGGGATAATGACTCTATATCTATAGGCTGTGGTGAAGGCTAGGAATGATGGATATTCAGGGTTCAGCCCAACACTTTACACTGTGGCTCATACCTGTAGTTGTAGAACGTGGAAGGCTGAGTCAAGAACTCAAACTGAGACATATAACAGAAACTTGTCTCAAAAAATACCTAAATAAACACTAAATAAATAAGCTATAAAGACTAGGGGGGGTGTTAAATGATTAGGTGTAGTTTGTATTGGAGAGCAGTGGCAACTTTTGAGCCTGGACAAATTCAAGCTATAGTATCAGCCTAAGTATATTGACTCTGAAGAGATGAAAGAAATGGTTGATTTGACAACTAGGAACCAAAGGATGCTCAACTGAAGTACTATGATATACCAGCATCAACTGCATAGACAACCCTTCTAGTCCCTTGTCATCACCTCTGCTTCTCAAAGAATGTATAAATCATGGTCATTTCAGCCATATTCTAAGCTGCCTTGCAGCAAATGCTACAGAGACCTGTTCTTACATGTGATATCAGGCTCTCCACATATGTCTTTAACAGAAAAAGGCAACTTCTTTCCTTTGTATGCTTTCCAGACAAACCAAGAGCATTCATCACAATGCTCAACCTTTGCATTTCCCAGCCTGGAGTACAGGCAGACTCACTGAGGTTCCCAAATTTATATATATATGGAACTCTTCTGCAGTTTTACACAGCACGTGTGCCTCCACAGAGTGCCTTGTATTTATGACCATAAGCACTACTGAATGGTGGTATCTATTTTTGCTTGACACATTCACACACTCAGTACCAGTAGTATGCTGGTAGATGTTTTGCCACTGATATTCCATTGAGGAAAAAAGGCCCCAACTTGTTGTGCTTGCTGATTTATGTGGCAAAAATACTTCTATCAAGGGCGGTTTCACATCACCTACAAACTGATCATCAGTGAGTGCAACTGATCATCAACGAGTGGAAGACATGCTCACAAACAACTCTTGTAAATGAGCTACTCAGTAAAGCACAGCCCTGAATCCACCACCAAAATGCATTATGAAAAGACCTCTTCTTTCAATAGTCCTCAAATACCAAAACCTTTCTAGGCATCCAGGATGAGTAATGTGACACTAAGGGTATTTGGGAGCCAGCTGAGGAGCAAGATCTTGGGAGCTGAGCTTCCTGCTGTTTACAGCCAGCTACTAGAATAGCAGATGCAGAAGTGAAGTCAGAAAAGATCAGTCACCAGAGTCTCTAAAGCCACACCAGGAAGGGTCAAAGCTCATTTGACTACATATCTCTAGAGCACTCATTCCTGAATGAGCATTATCATATACTTCTTAAGCTTTAGTCCTCCAAATGACAAGCCAGCCAATTTCATTCAGTTGTCCCAATACCTTTGAGATGAACATCAGCCTAGGGGCTGTATTTTTCGACTTTGTTTTATTCACTTTTGACTATGTTTATTATTTGTTTGCTTCATCCTACTTGTATAATTTCCTGTCAATTCTTTCAAAACAGTTAAAGGATATCAATAAATTAACAAACCCATATAAATTGAAATTCAGTGAACAAAAGAAATCTCAAGACTTTTAACATATCCCTGCTCCCAGAGTCAATCTCAGTGATTGATACTCACCTCCCATGGAATTCTTAATAGAGTCCTAGATATGTAGACCACCAACAGTTTTTATTGTTTCGCTAGTAGTGCACACAATAGGCACCTTTTGTGTACTACAGGACAGATAGTAGGTATCTGTCATAGGTAAAAATATAAATGACATAAGAAAAATTATAGCCTCTTTCCTTCTAAGTGGGAAAGAATAGAAGTGAGAAAAATGCAGGATCAGGAAAACTGAAAGAATTGAGAAGAATTCAAAGCAAGTATAAGAAAGGACTGTCTGAGGTGCTCATGTATGCTGGAAAGACGTAAAGGGGCCAGTTATTTTGTTTTGTTTTTGAGAACTGTTATAGGTTCAAAATTAGATCCCCAGGCTAGACAGATGGCTGAGCAGTTTAGAATATTTGTTGTCCTTACAGAGGACCTGAGTTCAATTCCCAGCATCCACATGGTGGTTCACAACCATCCGTTAACTCCCGTTATAGGGGATCCAGTATCCTCTTCTGACTTCTGAAAGTACCAGGTATACAACTGGTACATATACATGTTGGCAAAACATTCATACACATAAATAAATACATCTAAAAAGATCAGATTCCCATTTACATTTTGAGACATATACAGTATATTCAATCATTTTGGGTTGATATATACATTATAATGTGACAATATACCACACTGAATGATATGAAGCTTCAGTTACATTGAATGCACAATATGGGATCTCTGCTACTAAAAATAATTCTTCAAGGTGGGCATTTTCATTCTCATTTTGTGGATGATGAAACAGTCTCCAATTCCTAGACCACAGAAACTTTGAAGCCACTGGGCCAAGATTCAGTCTGCTATGATGGTTTTGGCAATGTCCTAATCTTGATGTGGGTGGAAGTTACGCTAAGATATGAAGCCAGATATAGCTACAGGAACATATGCATCTATGGAGTGAGTTTTCAAAAACTGACCTTTCGAAATCTTTTGTTTATCCATGTATTTTTCTTCAAAACAAGATGAAACAAATTCCATTGAGGAACAGGCTATGCATGTGTGCCACACTTAAACATAAACACATATGTCAACACACGAACATGTAAACAACATGAGCACTGTGCACACAAGACAAATCAAGAGAGAAAATTCAAATACAATGAAAAACATCTCAGTAGAAACATTTCCAACATCAGATCTCTAAAGGAGAAAAAAAAAGTTTATTACTTCCAAAGCCAAGAGAATCCAGCATATCTCAAAGTTTCCACGGCTGCAAGGCCAGAGTCAAGAGGGGAAGACGACATTCACATCAGGAGCAGTGAAGTTTGTCTTTCCCTCCTCAAATGTCAGTGCCCACTGATCACTAAATCTCCCCCACAGCTTATTAAAGCAAATGCCATAGTCAGTTACTGACACCGCTGTATTCATTAGATGCACTTGAAGAGCTTCCTTAGGGAGAATTTTCTTCAATCAAATAGGTTGGTAATACAGTGAGGGGATTATGACCCACTGGGTCCAAGAGGTCATTCATATCACTGAGTAGGTGTTTGATGAGATGTTTTCATTCTCAGGCTGCACTAAAAACAGGAAGAACGTAGAGTTTCATTTTCAAGCTACCTTGCTGGTGAAGTACTCTACTATCTGCAACTGTCACCTATGGCCCCAAGGATTCACGCTGGCCCAGCATTCGTGTGCTCAGGAGATCATGGGCTCAGATTTCCAGACCGTTCATTGTATTCCATAGTACAATGTACATAGTATAAAACATGCAAAATTATCCTTCATTTTAAAGCTAAGACTTCAAAATAATTCTGTACTTGAAAAGTTGTACCCCGAAACTATCAAAATATTCTTTTTCTTTCCTATGCCATCAGAAGCACTTCAGAGGAAAATCTGAACTGCACAGGAGTCTACCATGAGAAGGGGGGATTTGCACATACATACTCACTGGTACATAAGGTGCTTGTGGTCTGAAGTGGGCATGGTACATCTTCTTGGACTCTATTTCACTGTACACCATGGAATAAGGTGCCCCACATATATCATAAGAATAAGGATGCTAGAAGTTCAATATGAGGTCATTTGTCATGGAAGACTTTGCAACAATGGCTGCACTCATTTTTCTCTCCGTATCCAGACCCCTTCACGAAGTGACTTCTGAGCTCGTCCCATCAAGGCTATGTTTCCCCTTCCCTCAAATCTGTGCTTGCTGTACCATTTGTTTCAGCCCAACAGAATACAGCAGAAACAGTGTCACAAGCATGCCACACATAGGCCTTGATAGATCTGGTCCTGCTCATATTTACTTATTTTTATTATGGAGTAAAACGGAAACCCCTGGAAGATATGCTTCAACAGGTCTGTAGGCTTTCACTCACCTCTGCCAGACTGTAGAATGTTCTCAAAATTGCAAGATGAGCCAGGTCATTTTTTGGTAAAAGCCTTCCTTTTATCTCATTAATAAAATGCAAAGGCCTATGAATCACCCACCCAGTCCTGCATGACCTACGCTGCTGTTCCCACCTTAGGATTTCTCTGCACTCACCTCCTAGAGTTCATACCTCATTCAGTGTGCTCTATTCACACCAGTCTCTGCTCTTTCTTAAATATGGTGGCACATATTTCGGCCATGGGGCCTTTGTATGTGTAATGTTTCTTCTGATTAGAAATCTCTGTTTCAGGTATCTATGTGACCACATTCTTTTTCAGCTTTTGACACAGATATCTACTTCTCAACATGGCCTTCCTTGATTGGTCACATCAATAAGTATTCTTCAGCAAGCCTTATCCTCCATCTTTGTTTTATTATGGCATCACCGACAAGCTGTATGATATACTTATTTCATAATGGTTTCCACTAGACAGGAAGTTCTCTGAGAGCAGAGATTGGCAGGTTTTGTTCATTGCTGCATTAGGCCAATTCCAGGAACACAGAAGCAGATGGAAAACTATCTGTTCAACAAATAAATGAGTACAAGAAATTTTATTACCATAGGAAACTCTATCAGGGCTCAATGGTTAAGAGTACAAGAGGACTGGAGCTCAGTTCCCAGCACCCACATGGGGTGCTGAACCCCCTTGTGGCCTCCTTGGGCACCTGCAAGCATATGCACACCCCCCCAAATAAAAACATAATTAAAAATATAAACATATAAAAATAAATCATATAAAAATAAGAGATCCTCTCAGTAGCCCATGTGTTGCCCTCAAACTTACCAAGTGAGTTCCAGTAGACTGTCATTGGCTGATGACTGTGCCTCTGAGCCTGAGAGCTATTTTGCCCTAACCAGGACTGTGGAAGGCAAATGTGGCCCATGTATAAAGTCAGCTGAAAATGCCAGAAAACCACCATTCCTAAGAGCACAACCTACCCATGTCTATTTGGAAGCTGTGTATAAACACCGCAGTTCCTTGCCTCCAGCTGAGATTATCCTTCCGTAAGATTACATTTAGAAACCTCCTTAGCTGTCTGCCCCTCTTCCCTACAGCACATCCTCACTATCTACTAGCGGCTCTTGTATAAACCCCTCCCATAAACTACAGTTTGATCGCTTTGTCAGGGTCTGTTTCTTCGAGAACCAAATCCAAGAGAGCTGTGAAACCTCGCTGTTGTTTTCATCACACATTAGCAAGCATTGTCTGAGCCCCCACTATTTGCCAAACCCACATGTTAAGTGAAGCACAGGGTACCTAATTCCTGCCCTTGGACCAATGAACACAACAAAGATGTATCTGTGAAAGCTGTTCAATTGTAAGCTTCATGACCATGATCTGACCGTTTACCACACTCCAGGAGGACAGGAGGAGGGTGGGTTTAACAAGCCCACTGCAGCTTTCCTCTGTAGCTACCTCCAAGCTCCAGTGACATGTTTTTGGCTCTGCTGTTTTCTTAGACTGCTGATAAAAATACGCTGTATTCATCATGTGGCTAGACCCAACTAATCCGAGCATCCCGAGGCTCACAGCTCTGAAAACTACGATCCTTTCTTGATAATCCCTCCCTCCTTTTACTCCCTTTCTTGGTCTCTATTTTTCCCCAACCCCTATTCCTCTAGAGAGCCATTCCCTCTGGCTGATAAATCAGAGCTCCAAATTCTCTTGTGATGCTGTAACAAGCTGGCAACGGGCATGACATGTAGTAGGGGAGGGCATTAGGAGCCCCTAAATCAGAAATAATGAGGTTTTTTTTCTCTCGGAGGCAGCAAAGAGTGAGGTGGCTGGAGATAGGAAAGGACTAAAGGGTGGGGGCAGGAAGGGAAATGAAGTAGATTGGGGCAGCTTCAACCTTGTTTGCACTGATGTAGTTTTAGAAATGTGTGAGTAATAGAGCGTGTGCATCCCTGTATGCGCATGTACATGTGCAATAGGCACAGCTGTTAAATTGCAGATAACTGGCAGGAGAAGCAGAAGAGGCTTCTGGGCATGTGGTCCTATCCAATGATCATAGGTTATTGTGCATCTCTTCTTAGTCATTGTTTGCAAGCAGGCAGGGGAGATTCTTGGGCAGAGATAATACCAAAAGAACACTGTCTAAAAGACCAAATAGAAAACAGGAAACAAAACAGCCAGCTAGATGGGCAGGAAGGCACACTGAGAAGAATTACAATCAAGTTTTCAGAGACTTGGTGGCTACGAAGCTCTGTAGCAGCTAGTAGCAGATCAACCTTGAAGAAGCTGGAGGCCGAGGGCTGCTCTCTTCTTTGGCTTGGTGTGTGCATGTATGAAAAGTCAGTCTAAGAAGACAGCCTTGGAGAATGGGTGTGTGTGTGTGTGTGTGTGTGTGTGTGTGTGTGTGTGTGTGTGTGTAAAACACCTGATCTACACAGGGTATCTAGTCTGGGATCAAGCTTCCCTTGCATCCTTTCTCCTCAGAAGTTAGAGAAAAATTAGATAGCTCTCTGAGTATGACACAGAGAAATTTATTAATGATTGGATTCTATTGAGTTACCCCTTTTATTCCCCCTCTGTCCATATCTACCACCATCACCTGCAATTCTCTTAGTTATTCTCTGTTTTAGAAATTATGACTCTTTCTAGGGCATGAATTGAGGCTCACAAGAAGATATGCACCCTGTTCCTCATTGGTGGGAACAGATGTCTTCTTAGTTCCCTACATCTAGAATGAAACCCTCTGAAGGTTTTACATCTCTGGGTTCAGCTAAATGGTTATTTTAGCAAGATTGATATGGCAGGTTATATAACAGTTTCCTCCAAGATTAAAACATTCCATCTTTCAGGGAAGCATTTTAAATAGGAAGGTAAAAAACTCAAAATAGCTTCAGGAATTCCCTGAAACTGAGCAGATTCACTAGGCCACTCCCTACCAGAGTAAGCAATTAAAGCTGAGCATCCCCCTCTGACTTGCTGAATTGCCAAGAAAACTCTCAGAGGAGAAAAGCTGCAAAGATGACTCTGAGACCAGACCAGCTGCCTGGAAGAAGAAGAAACCAGCTGAGCTACCTGGAAGAGGTTTAGACCAACCGAGGCACCTGCTAAGGACACTCTCCATCCTGTTAAATTGCCTGCAGGCTGTGCCATGTGTTCCAGGTTTCCAGCTTTGTTAGCTGTCACCCATGCTCAGGTGGGTTTTGGTGATGCATCTGTCTTTGAGTCATTTCTGCTCCTGTAAGTGACCCCAATAAAACTCATTGGTTCACCAAATTGGATTTTGGTGATGTCTATACTTAGGTCTGGCATGAGTTCCCTATCTGTGATAAGGAGAAGTGCATCACCCCAGGAAAAGTTTGTCACACGACACATGGTAGATGCTGTAGTGTGTCACCAATAACATTTTCCATTCCATTCTGTAATGAGGTACCCCCACCTCCAGCTGCTGGGACTGTAGGCTTGTAAGGGCTCACAGCTGTGTCTGGATGTGGGAATTGCCTTGTGTGGAAGGAAGTTATCTCACTCAGGGTTCTACTTTCTATCTAGGGACAACCTACACCCATAGACTAGTCAATCAGAAGATACAAAAGCCAAGAGTATCTTGCCTTAATTTGGGACAACTGTAAGGGGCCAGCTCAATTCCAGGACTGGTGTCTCTGTTGAACTGCATGGTTCTTCAGCTCATCTGCATGTGCAGCTCTGCTTCCACCCTCTTCATAGCAACTGTAGCCCCTACAGGAACTCTCCAAGTAATCGTCTTGTCTAAACATCTCTCTATCAGACTGTATCCCTGGATCTCAACCTAAGACAGACAGGTAAGCAGGAAAGCACACACACTGTCTGGAACTCATTTCCCAACTAGATTGTTCATTGACCTAAGGCTTCAACAGCATGTAACTAAGCTAAACAGAAATAGAAAGTGGTCCCTACCTTTCTGGGCACTCAGAAATGTGCATTATGTGCATCTGCTGGTGATTGGATTCTTAGATCAGCAGGGAAAAACAGGAAGAGCTTTCCATCTTTGTGAGACTAGGGGGTCTCACCATGATTCTTAATCCCAGATTGTTTCAATCTTTACTTGCAAAGTGAGCCTTAGCTACCAAATGCAGAGCCAAATTACTCCTCTACTGAAATAAAATGCAAACCATGTTTGGATCTGAATTTTTTAAGTAGCCATGTTTTTAAAAGGAAAAAGGGGAAACAAGGGAAATGAAATGATGTATTTGATTTGTCTAAAATATCCTTTTCCTACCTCAACTTGATGTGCCATGCTTTGTTCAAGCCCATGGGAAGCCTGACCCTTTCTGAATGAAGACAGAGGAGGAGTGGATGGGGAGGGGGGTAAATGGGAGTGGAACAGGAGGGAACAGGGGGAGAGGAGGGAGGGGAAACTGTGGTCAGTATGTAAAATAAATGAGAAAAATGTTAATAAAATAAAAGAAAAGAAAAGAAATATGTAATCAATGCACACAATTGCTAATGAGATGTTTCACATTCTCCCTTTTACTTTGCTGTTGAAATCACATGTGTTCTGACAGTTTCTGTTCCTCTCAAATGTGGATAGGAAATTCCCACCAGAAACACTCAGTCTGTACTCAGACCTTAGGAAACAGACAACTGAAAACAAAACTAGTTTCACATATGGACATTGTCCCAAAGAGATAAAATTTTTCTACTAATCAAGCACTACTGTTTAAATTGGAAGTTAATTAAGATAGAGTAAAATTTTAAATGCAGATCCTCAATCACAGTCGCTGTATTTCTGTATTCATAGAATTGTGGCTAGAGATTGCTATATTGGACAGCACAGCCTTAGAGTTCTTGACAACTGAATATTGTAAGCTGACAATAAACTGGTTATTTAGTTAAGGCAAAACAACCCGTTTGTTCTTCCTATGGGAGGAAGCATCCTGGCTCTCAATGATCTGGCAAGCTCATATAAGTGAAAGAAAAAACCTGCAGTATAAATGGGCCACAGCTCAAGAACACTGTGCTTATTTCTATATGGGGTCTTTAGAAAGAATTCCATAATCCCACCATTTATTCTTTCCCACCACTTAATAAGCTGGATTCTCATTTTTCTTCTGGTATCTGTCAAGAGTTTACTGGCACACCCATGTTTCCTGGCTCGGCTCAACAGTCTTAATATTATGTGGTAAATAAATCACGTGTGTTTATGTTCAAACTTTTTCACTTTCTGCATATCATTGGAAAATGTGACTCTTCCTTATTCAAACTTGTACATAATGTACCCAACTCAAACTTGTGCTTAAATGCATGGTTGCTGTTGCTCTGGCATCTTGGAAAAAGTAGGATAGACCCTTTTCCTCCTGCCACTGTGGTTTAGAGTTGGAATTTCACTGGCTGAAAGGAGCTGTGCTTTTGCTATCAGACGTGGAGACAATCAGCAGCCCTGCACATGGTGCCTATAGCACTCCAGTGTATCAGTGTCTTTTCGGTCCAGAGATCCAGACTGACTCCTGCTAGACTCCAAAGCACTCTATCCAGGTCTATAATGAGTTAGATAATGGAGCTAAATGCATCTGAACACAGAATCTACAGGGAACACTTTCTGTGCTCAGGGTTGGATGACAACACTTGAGGGTAACTCCTGACCTTTGACATACCAAGTTACGTGGGAAACATCTCTGTCTTGCGCCTGTTATTTACAGTCACAGGGAGATCAAGCTAGAAGGAATATGAACAATCAGCTCATTTCTCAAAATGGACTTCAATGATGGAAGCCTAAAACATTTGGGTTGGAGTGAAATTTTCATGTTTAAGAGGATGCTACAGATCATGTTTGAAATAATCCTGTCACTCATATAAGTATCCATTTCTCTTTCACTATCTTCTTCCTCTCCAACTCTCTCTCTCTCCTTTACTTTCTCTTTACGTCCTGCCTTTAATTTTCCCTAAGATCGGAGATGATCTCTCAGCATACCAAATTCTTTCTGTTTACCCTGATCATATTTCACATACTAACTAAATGTCTTCATCTTTACACAAGCGGACATGGTGTCAGGAGACTCCCTAGGCAATCAAGCCTATCATATTGCAAACCAGAGCCAGAATGAGACACAAGAATCACCAAACAGATTTATGACCACTTGTCTGCCATTTTATACATCAGGGTTCATCAGATGACATTTTGATGTGAAACCTCTCAGTGTTCTCTGGACTAAGATTTCACCCCAGAGGTTACGTGCTTCAGCTAGATATTGAGCTCCCAGCAATGCCCTCCCTAGGGGCCCCCAAACATACATACCCATCCCTAAGGTCCACACACAGGGATTCTCCTTGTTCACGTTAGACATTTCACACTGTTTTAGATATGCAACAACTGTGTGATACGCACCCCTCAGCAATGAACCTTCTCACAGTTTGATTCTGATTCCAGTAATTCCCTAATTATGGAGATGGGTTTTCTGTCTTGTGTGTGTATGTGTGTGCATGTGTGTGTGTGTGTGTGTGTGTGTGTGTGTGTGTGTGTGTGTATGTGTGTGTGTGTTTCTGAGTATCGAACCCAGGCTTTTACACATGCTAAGCAAGCACTCAGCCACTGAACCATGCTCCTGGCCCCACTGTCTAAATGTTAATACAGTTTTCACTGAGAGCCACAAAATGTGATTGGATGTCTTCATTGTAATAACCCTCATCTCCCCATGGCTTTAATTATAGCAAAAAATCATATAAGTGAAATTATGAACAAGAGATGACATTTGTTATGGGAGAACTAACAAATGGTACTATAATGGCAATCACAGTCATAAGGTAGAAACCTTTAGCAGTTGAAATATTATCTTAAAATAGCTTTGTTTTAAATAATTGCATTTCAAAAATCCTTATTTTTAAAACTTAAGGGTATCCACATTCTATGTTTTTATTCAATACAGTATTCAAAGTCTTAGCTAGAGCATAAAAGAAATAAAGGGACACAAACGTGAAAGGAAGTCAAATTATCCTAATTTGCTGATGACATGATCCTATACTTAAAAGACCCCCAAGGACTACACCAGAATGTTCTTAGACACTTTAAAAGTACACACTTTAAACAAATTATCAGAATACAAATTTATAATACAAAAATCAATAGCTTTTCTGCTTACTAATAATAAGCTTGCTAAAAAAGAAATCTGGAGGGCAAGAGATTCAAGCCCTCGCAATTTCAAAAGAAAAGGGGCAAAAGCCCCTGTAATAAACCTCGGTGAGTGCAAGGCTCTCTAAACAAGGAAACTGAAGAAGACACCACAAGGTAGAAAAGTCTCCCATGCTCCTGGATTGGTAGAATGAATATGGTGGAAATGACTATACTACAAAAAGCAATCTGCAGATTCAATGAAACCCCACCAAAATTCCAATGGCACTCTTTACAGTGCTAGAAAAAAAATTCCAAAATTCCTATGGAATCATGCGTGACCTTGAATAGTCAAAGCAATCCTAAGAAGAAAGCAATGGAGGCATTCAAAATATTTCATCCCAAATTATACTATAGAGCCATAGTAACAAAAACATCATGCAACCAGCACAACAATAGGCACAGAGACCAATAGAATAGAGGACCCAGAAATAAGGCCCCACAGCTATAGCCACCTTCTGATACCACAAAGGTTTCAGAAACAAACATTGGAAAAAATAAGTCTCGTCGACATACCCCTCACCCTGCACAAAACCGATTTAATATGGATCAAAGACAATGCCACCAAGAAATGAATGGATAAAGGAAAACATAGCACATATATACACTATGGAATTTTTTTCAGCCATAAAAAATGAAATTATGACTTTTGTAGGCAAATGAATGAAACTAGAGATTATGTCAAGAGAAATAAGCCAGCCCCAGAGTGACAAATATGGAATGTCTTCTGTCATATGTAGACTCTAGATTACGCATGACAAGGAAGTGGAGGAGGGACCATGAGAGACAGGAGGAGGTCTAAAGGAATGAATAGGGAAAGCAAATGAAGGTAAAGGAATATATGTGACAAGAAAGTAGAAGGAGGAACTATTTAGGGGAAGGAAAATGACCAGCAAGAGGAGGGTAGGGGATAGATGAGGAGGGCAGTGGGAGGGGCAAATGAGACCGAAGGACAATGATGAGTATGCAGGATTAGGAAAATAGAGCTTTCACAATGAAGCCCATTGCTTTGTATGCTAACTAAGGATAATGCTAATTAAAAGAGCGTTTGTTGCCCTTTTCTAGCCTATTGGCTCATTCAAAATGGGAAAGACTGAGCTGGGGATATAGTTCAGTAGCAGAGCACTTGACAAGCATGCATGTGGCCCTGAGTTCAATTCCAAGTACCACAAAAAAGAGCCAAAATAAATAAGAAGGCTTGATGAAGAGAGGTCCAATCCGCAGACACCCCTACTCCCAGACATGGAGGCTCTAAGGTCTAACCTCGTCGGCTGGCCTCATCAGAGCTGTGGTTGGTTATGGTCTCTGCACACAGTCTCCAATGCATAGAACGAATAGACATATGCAAACCAAAGTAAATAAATAGAGCTGAACAAGAAGAAAGGCAGGAAATGAAAATGCTCAACCAAACCAAAACTCAACCGGGGAGAGAGAGAGAGAGAGAGAGAGAGAGAGAGAGAGAGAGAGAGAGAGAACAAAACTAAACCCTACTGAAAATGTAAAGTGATACAGTGCCTCAGTTTGGGTTTCAGCATCCTCCTTGAGTATTAACTTCTTGAATTTTAAGAACTATTTTCATTACTAAACACTAACTGATGGGTCAGGGCTGTACAATGATCCAACCCCGGAGCCAGACCACCTGAAATTGTCAACTCCTAAGCAACAAGCACAGCAAATAAATACATCACTAACCATGCAAGTGCCCTGGAGCCAAGAGAATCAGGTCAGGAAGTGAAACATGATGGAGACGTTGTTTCAGATTGAAAGGTCAAAAAAGATCTCTTTTATTAGTTGACTTTAAGCAGAGTGCTGACAGAAGTGAGAAAATAAACCTTGAGAGGGAGAGAAGGGCATCCCAGCCAGAGTGAAAAACTAGAAGCTGTTATAGAATCAAGGCAAATCATAGAGGAAAGGATATGCCAGAAAGTGCAAAGGTCCTGTGGCATACTGAGGTATCTGGTTACCTAGGAAGTTAGGGATCTGATCAAGGAAAATGGCAAAACAAGAATTTATTTCACAAGTCTTTCTTTCCTTCCTCCATCTTTCTCTTTTCCCCTCCCTTTCCTTCTTCCTCTTTATTTTGAGATAGGGTCTCATTTATCCAAAGCTGGCCTCAAACTCTCTATGTATCTGAGAAGAACCTCAAGCTCCTGATCCTCCTGCTTCTGCCCCCCGAGTGTTGGATTACAGGTATGCACTACCATGCCAGGTTCATGCAGTGCTGGGGAATTGAACCCAGAGCCTTGTAAGTGATAGACATACACTCTATCAACTGAGTCTCAACCCCAGTGCATACCTTACAGGTTTCTAGCAGCAATCACATAAGATTGTGTACGTGGAAGGGGAATTACGAACAGCCAAATTCTGCTCTGAAATGAAAGTATAAGAGAGGCTGTCTCTGTATTACATTTTGACTTCTTGGACTTTACCAGAGAATCAAAAACTTGGACCCCAAAAGGTAAACCACTGCCACCACATTGGCTTATTTGAGCCTTGGCAATCTGTGAAAGATTGTGAAATGGGCAGTATGTGGAATCCAGGTGTTCTGGCTTGGATAATTAAGGAGGAAACAGTGAATGGGAAGCCCTGAGGCAGACTGCTTGGATTCTGCTCTGCATCTTAGACGTGTGTCCTAAGGAATGTCACTTAACTGCATTGCTTCTCAGTTTCCCCGGCTGGAGCACAGGAGTAAGAAGATGCTATCTCCTGAGCTGATGTGAGGACTCAGTGAAATAACACTCATAAAATGCCAGTTCCTTCTCTGCTCATCAGCTCTCCCGAGTGCTGCACCCTAGCCTGCTTTTCCATCTCTCAAGTGAACACATGAAACTTCGGATCATCTGGTTGCAAATTCTTTTTCAAAACCCACAGAACTCATTCTTAATACAAGCTCTTGGGTGTGATTCCAACACTGCCAAGAGACCAGATGAAAGGGCTGGTTTTCTGGTTGAAAGAAGAGATTTTGCCCAAGCTCCTCCCTCACTTCAATGAAGATGCCAGAATGCCAAGAACACGGAGAGGCAGAAGTGGAAAAACATCTGCCAGATGTATATTCTGTGACATCTCCACTCCTAAAATCCCAATACTAACAATCTTCATTCAGCCCTTCTGAAGTGATCCAAAACGTCTTCTCTCATATATCCCCAAGAGAAATGCAAACTACACATACTTCTACAAAAACCATGCACGAGAAAGTCCACAGAAGGCTGGAGGTGTAGCTCACTTGGTACAGTATTTGCCTAGAAAACTAATGTCCACGGAAGCACTATTAATATTATAGTAGCCCCAAACCAGAAAATTTCCAAATACCCAAGGACAGCAGACATTGTGGCCTAGCGACACAGGGGAACACAAGAAAATGATGGGGTGGCTGACTACAATAATGACCTTCACAAACAGAATTTAGGACAAAAGTATCCAGATACCAAAGGGCACTTGTTATGATGCCATGTGATGTGTTCAAACTCAAGAAAATGAATCTAAAGGCTTAAAAGTTAAGAGGATGATCTTTTTGATATGCTGGAGGTAAACAGAAGCAGGCAAGGCTCCAGGGAAGCTTGCTGGTGATGTGCTGTTACTTATTTTGTCCTGAGCTTATCAAAACTCACCAAGTTGTCCTGCTCATTTTGCTGCACTTTTTGCATGGATGTTAAGCATGCATTTTGGGTTGTGAGTTGAGCCTTTAGTGGCTGAGCCATCTCTCTAGCCATTAAGCTCGTATTTTTAAAGTGCACTGTAAAAGAATTCTTGGTGAGGCAGGGCTATGACAGTGACAGGGTCTTTGGGTAGTAATCCTTGGTTTGAGAGGTTTCTGTAAGCATGTGCCACACAGTGACGATGTTACTCTCTTCTACCTCATTCCAGGTATCAGCGGAGACTGGGTGCAAAGAGAAAACCCTTCCTTCTGAGGGAACTCCCTTCTTTCAGGTCCCCACATCTTTGGCTGAACCTGCTCGAGACACCTGAAGCTGCAAGAGAAAGGCTGGAAAGCAGCTGTTACTGACAGCAGGGGGATTTTTATTTTGATTGATATGGTGAGCTCATACCTTGTCTTGTTTTTGAAAACACTAGCAAACAGCCTTTTGGAGAAAACTAGCAGTGGGTATGGCAGGCAAGAAGAGTATAACTCCACATTGTACCTACAGAGCCCACGACTTTGGTTCCTTTCTCTACTACGGGAGATCACTGAGTATATATACTTCAAAGTGTTCCTAACATAAGCAGAAATAGCCCATTTCCAAATCTCCAGGGTGCCAGGGGGTGTGGGAAGGGATCTAAATCAACACACTAATGTATTAATGTGCTCAAATCCACAAATTGGTTCTTTTCCACAAAGGGTCTGTAAGTGTATTGTACATGCTTTGAATTGACTACATTTTTAAGTAGCACATTAATCAAGTCACAACTTTGGCTCTTACCAATTATAAAATATTTCTTTTTTTTCAGTGTTTACCCCCAGTTTCACCTATATATCACAAATCTGACTTTCTGATCCTTTCTAAGAAAAAAATAATCATTTGATTTTTTCTTCCTTTTATTTTCTTCCTAGGCTACTCTATTATTGGGTAGAGGCTGATTAAAAAATAGTGAAATGGTAATTAATTTAGTTTCAGAAACTTATATCTAGGGAAATATCTTTAAGTGAGAAAATTTAGGCTCTAAAACATGTTCAATTATAACTGATGAGATTATAATTTGGAAGAATAGAAAACTAAACTGCTATTAAAAATCCAATTCTGAGCGCTATAA
Source organism: Peromyscus eremicus (assembly GCF_949786415.1). NCBI lineage: Eukaryota > Metazoa > Chordata > Mammalia > Rodentia > Cricetidae > Peromyscus > Peromyscus eremicus. The sequence goes on along the minus strand of NC_081439.1, from coordinate 27,262,979 downwards.
AGGCTGATGACACCCAGCCATGGCTCCCTATCCACAATAAAAAGTCCTAAGATAATAAGGAACACAGCAACCCTGAAATCACAGGAAGTTCAGTTGTTTAGCTTGAAAGGAAACCAAGAGAAAAGCTGGTTCCTTGATGTGAAAAGAAGTGGCAGCAGTTTGGAGAAGCTAGATGCATCCTCGTATACAGCAAAAACTGCATTCCCTATCTTCTTTTGTGATCTAAAGGAAAGAAAAGGCCATTCCAGTGCAGTCCTCTTCACTGTTTAGGAACACAAAGGCAACATGGAAGACAAGATAAATTAGGAAAACAAATGGTAAGCAGAAAGCACTGAAGTAGGAGTCCAGATGAAGATGCAGGACCATTCTCCTTGCTGCATCTGAGAACCAGGGACCTGAAGCCTGCAAGGGGCCTTCTAAGTGCTAATATTCTGTGATAAGCAGCTGAACACTACAGTTGGCAGAAAAGGATCCATCTCTCCTTGGGGGAACCACTGGCCATAGTACATTAATGGGAGCCTCACAGGGACATCTGGATCATACGCCTGAGCACAGATCTGATTTTCAACAGACACCCATGAAAGAAATCTGGGGGAAATGACATACAGATCTTCTTATCATAAGATCCAAGACATGAAACAGGTTCTGTCACCTCTGAAGGTGGAGCCAATAAAATAAAAGTTGAATGTGTGTGTTGGCCAGGGCAGGAAGGTCTGTTTCTGTACTGTAGCAAGATCTCACTTTGAAGCTGGGAGTGGTGGCCTATCCCTTTAATTCCAGCACTGGAGTTGGGAGATAGAGGCAGGTAGATCTCTGAGTTAGAGGCAGTGAGTTTCAAGCTAGCCAAAGCAGCAGTGTAAGACCCTGTGTAGCTGAAAGTTTTCCTGTGTCCCACCCAGTCCACAGCTGCTCAGACCCAGGTAAACACACAGAGGCTTATATTAATTAAACTGCTCAGCCATTAGCTCAGGTCTACCACTGAATAGCTATTACATTTAAACTCAGCCCATTTCTGTTCATCTATATGTCGCTTTACCTGTGTGCCATTACATGCTGCTCCCTGGATGGCGGGCTGGCGTCTTCTGACTCTGCCTTCATCTTCCCAGAATTCTCCTTGTCTGCTTATCCCACCTATACTTTCTGCCTGGCTACTGGCCAATCAGAGTTTTATTAAACCAGTGTACAAAAGCATTATCCCACAGCATTTCCCCTTTTCTGTTTAATTAAAAAGGAAAATTTTAACTTTAACATAGTAAAATTACATATAATAAAACAGTTATCAAGCAAGAATTATAGTTACAATATCCAGTCTATTTGTATTTTGTAAAATTAAACAAAATATTCTATCTATCCTATATTTGTGAGTCTAAAGTTTCATATCTAATTTATCTTTTATCATAACCAAGGAAAATTATAACTATCTAGTCTTTCAACTACATCAAAGACCTTGGAAGTATATAATATTACCTAAGTAAACAAGAAGAGCATTGTAAGCAACTCTGAAAATCTAGAATGACAGAGACAGCTGCCTGCCTAGACAGTCATCCAAAGTTCCTCCATAATGTTGGGGTATCCATCTTCAGCCTACAGGCCCAGAGTTTTTTAGTCGCTTCTTCCTGTGTCCTTTAGAATAATTTGCAGTCTCATCTGTGAAGCAGGAACCTGAAGGACCATCTCACCTTGTTTTGGTAAATTTAGTTGTCATTTTCCCGTGGGTCTTGTATGTCCATTTGATACAACATTTTGTCAATCAATCCAGGCAAGAACAGTTTCTTTCTGCCTTCCTCTTCCCAGAATTCTCCTTGTCTGTGTATTCCGCCTATACTTCCTGCCTGGCTACTGGCCAATCAGCGTTTTATTAAACCAGTGTACAAAAGCATTATCCCACAGCAACCCTGTCTCAAAACTTAAAACAAAACAAAAAAATCAAACAAATACACAAAATCTTGAGGTAATAACAAAAAAGAGAGAGTTTAGGGATCTGACAGTAGGTTATGATCTCCTGGCAATGCCTGTTGCTCCATGATGCAACTGGGCTCGTCAACCCTCCAGCAAGGAACTTTCTGTTCCTCCTCTCCATTTCCTTGTTGACACGATTACAGTGAGATTATTTTCAGACTTTTTCTTTCCACTAAGAGGTACTTGACTGCCCCAACTCTGGCCAACTCCTTCCACTCAAGCTCTGCCTGATACACAGAGATCTAGCTTTTCCATCAACTGATCAGATACTAATGCAATTTCACTATTCAAAGCTTACTTATAGACCAGTGCTACCTGGGAAGTTGCCTTGTATCATCATCTCATTCATACTGCGTGCACCAAGATCCTTTCTAACACCCTCATATGGACACATTCCTTAAAACACCTGAGAACAACAAATTGGATTTTTCCAGACTTCTCCCATCTGTTTTCCAACCACTTCCATATGGCATCTCTATCTCCCTCTCCCTAGTTTCTCCCTTCTGCCTGCCCCATGCTTGCTCCTCCTCTTTTCTCTCTCCCTCCCTCCATCTCTGTCTGTCTCTGTCTGTCTCCCCTCCTTCCCGTCATTCTCCTCTCTCCTTTTTCTCTTCTCTCTCTCTCCTTTTCCCCCAGGTCAATGAGGTAAATATGATGCCTGCTAGGACAGGAGGGTAAAACTTTATTTAGTTTCATAGCAAATACATGATTACCCGCACAGTAACCACATCTGTGCTCTGTTTGCTTTTGGAGGGAGGCACATGCACGTGGATGTACATCATTCTGCAGGGCAAACTTAAACACCCAGTGTTGGAGCTAATCACCATATGCTAGACATTCAAATGTAGTCAGATAATGAGGGCAGTCCATAGAGGAGAGAACAGACCTGCAGAATGTCGATTTCCTGAGGGCCAGGAGAGTGCTGCCAGGGAAGCACACCACAAGGTTGAAACTCCCTCAGGAAACCCATGCAAAGCAGCCCTGGCATGTCGGGGTGTTACATGAGATAGAGGAAACTCACACAGTGATGGATCTGATGCTTTAAAAATTAGACAAGGCAAACAGCAGTTGCTGCACATAAAAATGTAAAAACATAGAAAACAAAAACAAAACAGTCTGTTCCCAGAGAAAGAAAACACCCTCCTAGACGCTGGCTTCCATTGGAGCACGGGTAATTTGTTTTTTTCCCAGCAGAGCAGCTTCTGCTGAGGTGCATGCAACCTCCTGCCCCTTCATCTACTACTCCAGCAATCTGAAAAATTAGTCAAGTGCAACTTCATGTTTTCTTCCTCTCCACAAATACCATTGCAAGTGCTAACAAAGAAAAACCTCACTCCCATCTGAGCCCTGCTCCAAGGGCACAAAGAGAGGGGCCTTTCCCTTTATGCAGTCTGCTCCAGTCTTGACCACATATGACACATAGAAACGAAATTTGCAATGGAGGCCTCCAAAGTGTGCCTTTTTATGCCTTCCATATTTGTTGCTTGGGAGCATTTACGAAGACTTTTAAGAGCCAAGCAACCAAACACATCATTTGTTTACCCCACGGTACCAACCATACTCTCTCCCAAACCATCCAAAAGTTTCTAAGTTCTAGTCAAGCTTGGCAACCTCAAAGCACTACAGTCCACAAGTGGAGTCATTCAATGCCTGTGGCGTCATTGCAATTGGAGTCAATGAAAGTGGAGTCATTCAACTGAAACAGGGGTCTCCTTTGACCCCTCAACAGCTCTCCGTGCCCCAGGGAAAATGCAGGGAATATGCATCACTGACCTCCTAGCTCATTCTGCCTGAGAGTTCTCATCTTCTTTTCTACATCTTCTCTCCCAGGAATTTAAGGCATTTTGCAGACATAATACAAGTGTTCATGTATTGCTAGCTGGAGTGCCAGAGACTTTGGCGTTTCCTTGCTGCCGGCGCTCCCCATCTGTAGCACTTGCCACAGAACACTGCTACCATGACCTGGCTTGTTCTCATCTCAAAGCATAGCATGCCCTGCGTGGGAGCCCGAGATATGGTGCTCCAGTGTTTTTCTATGATTTCTCATAAAGTAAAGGATGGCAATGGGAAGAGACAGGCCAGACAATGGTTCAACATCATCTGGGCACCACATCAAGCTGGGCACAACTTGTCCAGTGACATACTTAACTGGCATCTTCCTAGGTATTCTTTGCATGCGGCTGCTGGCATCAACCCTGAAGTCAACAGAATCACCTCGTCTCATCATCTTCCCTTCCCTTCTTTTACCTGAGTGCAACAGTGCTTCAGAAACGGGAGCCTTCACCCTCACTCAGTCATGCAAGGAAGGTTATGGAGACGGGAGGGACTCTTCTTAGGGCAGATCATTCCAGCACAGGCTTACTGGCTGTGTCTTCTCATGGCCTACACAGGCTCCTCTCCTAAACCACCCTAAATGTCAGGCATAAATCACCCGTTTTGTGTACCAACCACTCTCTTAGGCCAAAAGGCAGCTTTATAAAATTGCTCATTTACAAGTTGTATGTGGTCACTTGGCCATCAATCACCTTGAGTCCTGACAGCCTTCAGTTTTCTTTATTTGGAACTACATTATTTCTTCAGGAAACCAAGAGGCAAAACTCTGAACAGTCAGGGGCCTCGAAAATTCAATGCAACCCTGGAGTGTCTGTTTCAACAGCATCTTATTTACCTGGCCTTTCATCTATCACACCTTTCTCGAGTGTGAGCCACCTAAGAAATATCAGTGACCTCGTCATCTATAGTAATATTTCTAATTACATTATCAAATTTCTTTCCTCTCTGAAAAACAACTACTGAGGGCAAATAAGATGACTCAGTGAGTAAAGGTACTTGCTGCCAAGTCTGATACCCTGAGTTCGATCCCCAGCATCCACGTGGTGGAAGGAGAGAGCCAACTCCTGCAAGTTAGCTGACCTCCACATCTGTGTGCATGCATATATACACACACAATAAATGAATAAATGAAAAATAAATGTAATTAAAAAGCAACCATTGTACCAAGTATTAAAATAATAACTTACTTGGGAGTTCTGGAGCTTTTTACAGGTTACGTGTCCCTAGGCCAACATCTCCCAAACCTCTTACTCTCAGTTGTTCTAAATGTTCGTTATCCAGTGATGATGACTTCATAAGCTGTTGTCAAACATTTTATCTCCACCAATCTTTTTTGTTACACTAATCTATATATTCTATATAATGTTAAGAGCCAAATGAGCAAGGGGCAAGAATAGGAGCATTGTAAAGTTACTTAATTGCAAACTCCAGTTTGCCATTTGTATTGGATAGTCCATGTGATTCATGCTCCCTGGAGTAGGCACAGCGCAGCAGCCCAAGTTGTTCTTACCTCATGGTGATCCTCCTGCCTCAGCCTTCCAAGGGCCGTGACTTCTGGCATGAACAACCACACCTAGCACTTTTCCTTCTTTATTTATGTTTATTCTTGTTCTTTATGTATGTTCTGGAAAGATCCAAGAGTTCCTGCCCTCACGCCTATAAATTGAGACTGGAACAAAGTCTAAATAAATTAAAGGATGCTATGAGTTACACAAGTGCTTACTCATGTACTAGCTGTGAAACATATAACTTGATTCCTCATCTGTAAACCTGAGATAAAAAGTAGGTCTTTAATGGAACAGACTATGGTGAGAATGAAATGCCACAATACAGTCAAGTGTTTGGAACCATGCCACCCAGGTATTTCCTAAGTCTTCAGTTGATATTAGTTCATATTAGCTCGTATCCACATAGTGGCATATCGAGCAAGTTTCATGAAGCTCATAATGGATGGGAAAGCACAGTGCTCAGAAGCTCCCAGGTTCTGGAACCAGACTGCCTGGATGAGAAGTCCAAGCTCCCTCAACTGCACATCTAGTAGCTATATGACTTTGCTAGTTGGATGAATTGCTCAGAGCCTCAGGACATTCCTTTGAAAATAAGGAAATTATTACTGAGGCCTCAGTGCTGTTGTAGGGAACACACATGTAGAACTCAGAGCCATACATGAGCATTGGAAGCATGTGGTACATGTTGGCTGACCTTTTTGTTATGGTATGTTCTGACTTTGTGGATGATGACTAAATGACCACAGATCTGTTCTCTCCCTGTATTCACATCCTTGAACACATTATTACAGATCTACCATTAAGAGGTAGAATCTCTTTCTCCATTCCTTGAATCTGAACTGGTCATGTGATTTGTTGGGAATAAATAGTAAACATGACACAGGCCAAGGTATGGAAAAATGCTTAGAAACTGGAGTTGTCTTGTATTGCTGTTCTTGGGAACATGTCTACCTTGTGGGTGTGCCCAAGCTATCCTGTTAGAGGCTAAGAGGCCCCATGGAAGAAAACTAGAGCACATAAGCCAATAGCCCTAACCTGACAAAAATGTTTACCAGCAGTCAGTACATGATCCATCCAGGCACAAGCCAAATTCTCTGCTGACCACAGATATATGAGCTCAACAGAAAGTTGCTGAACTAATGAACCAATCCAAAGAAGAACTGCCCAGATAACTTACAGAATTATGATCCAAGTCATTGGTTATTGTTTTAAGCCACTGAGTTTGGGGGTAGCTTATTATATAGAACACACTAACTGAAACAAGTCTTCTGAAATCTATGTAGTTCCTGGTACCACTTTTACTTCTGAACAGATCTGTCAGGCATATGTGGCCAAGAGATGGATGTTGTGAGATATTTAAAATTAACCCCTCTCTTCTCCTCACCTCTCCTCACCTTGCCTCTCACCTTCCTCTCCTCTTCCTTTCTTCTCTTCCCTCCTCTCCCTCTCTCTCCTGCCCTGGACAAGTTTCCAAAGAGAGCAATCCTTCCTTAAGCAATTTGTATTGAAAACAGCTTCACAGGAAAAGCTTCTTGGTATAATTATACACAAACAGATGGAATCTGAAAGTTGGAACAGACTACGGAGACAAGTCTGTGGGTGGAGGGGACATTCCAAAAGAGAGAGCTATCGAGGTGGCTCTGTGAGTAAGAGCAGTTGCCTCTCAAGCCTGATGCCCTGACTGCAATCCCCAGAAGCCATGGTGGAAAGAGAGACTCAACTTTGGAATGCTGTACCCTGACCTCTGACCTCCACACATGAGCCACTGCGTGTGTGTATATGTGAGCACACACAGACAATCAAGAGAGAAACAGACAGAGGAGAGAGAGAGAGAGAGAGAGAGAGAGAGAGAGAGAGAGAGAGAGAGAATAATAAAGAGGGAATCGTAAATAATTACAAGCTTCCATTCATAGACTTTGGGGTTGATTAGGACAAGGGGCTAGAACTACCTCAGAGCCACCTCCCGTGAAAAGTTCTCCTCAGCTTTTCTCACTGACATCATCCGTTTGAGTTTTGATACCAGTATTGTATGTTTAGGTATTGGGTTATTATGATCTTATGTGGCCTTAACACATCCACAGTATCATATGCATATGAATCTTCTCTACCAAAGAAAACACTACATTCCTTGAAGGTAAGAACTTGTCTCAATTGCTCTCAGTGCCTACCTAAGTGTTTAGCATGTAAACATTGATGGGAACACTATCCGGAGCTGGGATAATGGTGCAAGCATGACAGCCTGAGTTCAGATCTCTAACACCCACATAAAGCCAGATGCAGTAGTATATATCTATAATCCCAGCACACCTGCATCAGGATAGGAGTCAGAAAAAGGAGACTCTCTGGAAGTCCACAGACTATCTAGTCTGGTGTATCCAGGAGCAAACAATGAGACTGTCTCAAACAAGGCAGAAGTCAAGGACTGACACCCAAGATTGTCTTCTGACCTCCACATGAATGCCATGGTACATGTGCCTTCATTGCACACATGAAAATACACACACACACACACACAGAGAGAGAGAGAGAGAGAGAGAGAGAGAGAGAGAGAGAGAGAGAGAGAGAGAGACAGAGAGAGACAGAGAGAGACAGAGAGAGAGAGAGAGAGAACATTATCAGATTGCACAAATTAAGTCATCATACCTTCTATAGAAATGCAGTGGCCATTCCATGAAAGAAATTCAAGTGGGAGTGAGTACATATTTTGTGCTCATGGAAAGGCAGCAGAACAAAGGCTCTGAGAACACAGGCTCTAAGGGCATACTCCCTAGGTTTAAATCAATACCTCTCAAACTATGAATTGTGTCTCAGCTTCTTCTACAGCTCACAATCATGGGAGCGGTTTCCTCAAGGGCTGTCAGTGTGAACTGGTACAAGAAATGTAGCTCACCTAGGCCCATAGATTGGAACACAAGTTGGCAATAAGAAAAAACAGCAGAAACAGTGTGCTCAGTGAAAGAAGCCACTCGTAAAAGAGCACACACATATTCTCTGCCACTCATATGAGCTATTCAAAACGGGCACACTCAGAGAGACAAAAAGGGAATGGATGATTGCCTGGGGTTGGGGGTAGGACTGGAGATTAATTGTAAGTGGATGTGAGGTGAGGAAACATTTCCCAGTCCGTGCAATGATGGTAGAACAGCTTCGGAAACTTACTTTGAAAATCATTGAATGTTTGCTTGCATCAGATATGCGTCATGGTATACAAATTACTGCGCCTTAATAAAACTATTTTGAAATACGTGATGGGCTTAGAGAATGGTGTCTAGCCCAGAATCGGTACTATGTAAATGTTCATTAAAAATATCTAAACATTGTACTTGGAAAATCTGGGCATAGCAGCATTCTCGGGATGCTGAGCCACCCTCATTTCTAACCCCTCTTTTACCCCATCTCCTCTCCTAACCCAGGGATTAAAAGCAGGGATCCTCTTCCTATGAGTCCAGGATGCTGCTAAGCCGGCCATATGTGTCTCCTTGGCTGCTACTGTTCCTCCCACTGCCAGAACTCTCCGCAGTCTATTAAATGCCTCTTGTTTATGTAGCTCATGATGCCAATCTGTATTTTATTATATGGAGCCAACTGCTCTTGTGCAAGTTTTTTGGGGGGGAGGGAGGAGAAGGGGATGTTCAGAGGAGGAGATGATCACACTATTGAGGGAGGGAGATTCCTTAAAACCACGACTCCAAAAACAGCTGCTGATTACTCATAAAGGCCCACACACCATTGCCCTTGACAAATGTCATGCCACAGGGTAGCTCCAGCTCTCATCAAAGTCTGGACAACACTCTCTTGGGAAGAAAGAAGGGAAAGACTGTAGAAGGAAGAAAGTTAAAGGAAGAGAAAGGAAAGGAAGATGGGAAAGAAAAACAATTAGTTTGAAATAGATTGATAGCAAGGCTGTACCACTTATGATTGCAGGAAGAGGGAGGGAGGATTTAATTTGCAAGACATCCCTGGAACCAGCATCTCAAGCACACAGTCTTATAAACTTGTGGCTTTCACATCTTGCCCCAAGCCATCTGCAAGGAGTTCTCAGACCTTCTGTGAACTCATCACCCCACCCTGTTTTATCTCCTGGCCTTCATTAAGATCTGGCTCATTCATCCAGTTCCCATCAGGTCATGTGCTTGGTTGCTCACCATTTCCCACATTAATGCTGATGGAGTCTATCTTTCCAGCCATTTAAATGCATCTAATGAATTTCTTTTTTTCTTTACTTTCTTTTTTTCTTTTTTCTTCTTTTTTTTTTTGAGAGGGAAAGAAACATGACTCCACCTCCTCACAGTCTCCTCAGACTTGGCAAAATGAAAATCTGGAGTCCTGCCCAGACCTAGTAAAAGCAGCCCACTTCCCCCATTCAGTGTCAGTAATTTATGTATGCAATCATTCAAAGATTATTTGTTGAGCACTCACACATGACAGAACCTGGGTTCTATATCTTAGCAGTGCTTTTCAAATTTAAACGTGCCTGGGGGTCACCTGGACAAACACTAAAATGCAAATTCCTGATGGAGCTAGCCTCAGGCGGCTGATAATCAATTATTAGACCTACACAAACACACAGAACACCACTATGAAACCATGTGAAATGTGTTAAGTCCTAGCCTTACGAGATACCCAGACAGTAAGGAGAGGAATTGGGAGGAAATACTCAAGTGATCTGTGTGGATATGAGAACACATTTATTTCTGTAATCATGTTTCATCAAGCATGTATTCTTAATGGGAAAAATCTGCATCATACTCATTAAAAAAAATTTTAACACCTAGGCCAGTGCTTCATATAGTAGGTGTTCATTCACTGATGAATGAATAAATGAATGAATGAATACAAGTGTAAGCATTTGTTTATTAAATCATACATAACAATGTTCACACCTTGGTCATACATTTAATTGCCTCTTCAAAACTCAGTGAGCTAGCTGGGTGTGGTGGCACACATCTATAATCCCAGGATCCCAGGTCTCAAATGGTAGAGGCAGAAGGATCATGAGTTCAAAGCTAACCTTGACTAAGTAGTGAGTTCAAGGCCAGCCTAGTCTACACAAGACCGTGTCTCAAGACAACAGAATTCCTCAATGAGTCAACAAATACTAAAAGAATGCAAAGACCATAGCAGGCCTGAAATGGATTTGTGCCAGATCCTGAAATGAATGTGATGTGTGTGGCTCTTGCCCTCAGAAAGAGGAGAGTCTGAGGCTTCTCTATGCAGGATGGTCTCTCACAGCTCACTGGGTAACTTGCATGAGATTCACTGTCTTGAATGCCCCAGTTTTGGGCTCTGAATTCTAGCTCGCTGACTTGTTAGAGGTGTTAGAGTAAGGTACTCCTCTGTGCTACTTTTTCTTTACCTCTGACCTGAGGTTAATAGAAGAGCCCATATTAGAAGGGCCCATATTAGAGAGAAAAAAATGGATCAGAAGCTTTCATTCTTTTTATGTTGTTATCATCATCACCATCGTCTTCATCAACAACTGACTCCAGGCATGAGATACATCAGCTTATAAAGTATCAGGCTGGAAAAGGAGATCAGGAAAACTGGCCTCTTGGGCCTCTACAGACCCAGCCTGGTCATCTCGCTTTCTTCCTCCACACTATTTCGTTTTCTCTTTCTCCTCCAGTCTGCTCCCATAATAACTTCTTGAAACTTTCAACCCGTTTACAAATCAAGGCCATTGCTGTTGATGGCTGTCGTCCAGGCCAAAGCTGGCAAAACCAAGGAAAGACAGGCCTCTCTCATTCAGCCACACACAGCCTACTTGTCACCCTTTTGGAAACCAGTGACTCAGATGTAACCCTCCTGCAAGGTAGCAGCTGGTGGGCTTTGGCAAAACACATGAAAGGAGCACATTCTCTCGCCCAGTGACCCAGAGTGCCAAGAAGAAGGTCTTAATGGAGCTCTCATTCATGCCTTAGCCTAATTAAAATGGCATTATCAGTTTCAATAGCAAGTTGCTTCTGCCAGCTGCAACTGCTTCGCTTCTCTGGGGCATTCACTTCTTGTTTCAGTCAACAAACCCTCAACATGGAGGCGAGGAGCACTGAAGGAGCTCAGCTCTCCTTCCTTTCTGTTGTGTCTCGTTTAAGATTCCAGGCTTGAAGAGTTATTCGCCATCTTTGTTTATCTACACAGGTCCAGACTTCTCAGTGCGGGAACATCTCTATACACCAATAGTCCAAACTCCCATGGGTACACGAATGGACTTCATTTTAATGTTAACAGATCTTCCCAAGGCCAGAGACCACATTCTATATACAAACTGAGACATCCTCAGCCTGCACAACTCAAAACTACAAAAGTCCTAGTCTCTGGCAGGCCGAGATGAGAGGTAACAAAATGTACCTCATGTCCTCTCTGTAAGCTCTACACTCTTACCTCTCAGGAGGTACGTCACTATTTGCATCTAAACATCTCCCAGAAATTCTGTGAAGAGCTCAGTTTCATCTACCCTAGCTACTAGCTGAACATGACATCATATTTTGTGATATAAGAACCCTTGAATTATGCTGGGTTTGTGGTACACGTGTATAATCCCCGCCCTTGGGAGGCAGAAACATAAAGATCACTGTGAGTTCAAGGTCAGCTTGTTCTACATGGAGAGATCTGGGTCAACCAGGGTTACATAGACAGACTGTCTCAAAAGGTCAAAAAGTAAACAAACAATGAAGCCCTTTGTAGAAACATGGTAGCACTTAGGGAAGGGCTCCAATGCCACAGCAAGCAAAGCAGCCTGATTCCAAGTCCAGACTTAATAAAACACAGCAACAGTGTTTTAAGTGACTTGGAAAGGGCAGTGAAAGACAATAGAAGAATAAGTCATACCTCAGAAAATCTATTACTGTAGCCTCTAATCCTGTTCTGTCACACCGTGGCATCTATTTTTTATTTATTCATTTGCTAATGTGCTTATCACACGTTTGTCAAATAGTAAAGCTATCACATATGGCATACTGGCTGTGGGAATGAGCTCTAAGCTCAAGCAGGCCTACTCGATTGCCACTTGTACCATTTGAGCAGCTGTGCCTTAGGACAAGTCATTTTGATTTGTCTAAATGCCAGTTGTCTAACTGATACTCTCTTATCCAGGATGAGCTGGGAAAGAAGTATGTGGTGGAAGTGATTGTGATGGTAGGCTTGGGAAGAAGAAGAGCTATTGCTCTGGCAACTAATCTTTAGGAATTCCTTTTCCAACTTCAGTATCCCAAGGCTTTCCTACCTAAGAAATTAAAGTTCAGCCTTCTAAAGCTTTGGGATCCTAGCCACAGTAGCTGCGTGATAAGGTTACTCTTCATTGTCAACTTGACTAGTGTTAGAATCATCACAGGAACACAACTCTGGGTGTGCATATGAGGGCATTTTCAACAGGGTGTGACTGAGATGAGAATACCTCCCCTGAATGTGGGTGGCACCACATTCATCTCTTTTTGCTTCCTGACTACAGTGTGACCAGCTGCTTCATGCTCCTGCCACAATGTTTTCCCCACCACAGAGGACTGTAACCTCAAACTGTGAGCCAAAATAAACCATCTCTTCCCTCAGTTGCCTTTGTTAGGTATTTTTGCCACACCAAAGAGAAAAATAGCTAATACACTGGGGAAGCCAGTCGCTGATGGAAACAGTAGAGAGATGACTCAAAGGAGGGATTCTGTTTTGCTCTTCCTTTTATCAATGTTCTTCCCATTGCACAAAAGATACAGTGAGGTGGCTAAGTTAGACCCATGAATAAAAGGAAGCCTAGCAATCTCCCTGATCTCTGTGCCTGGAGCTCAGGGTAGATGGAAACTGACATGGAACCTCTTCTAAGCAAACACAAAATTGAAGTCTTTCCCTTGCACCTTGGCAGATAATCACTATCATTATTCCAGACATGGAAACAACTTCAGCCCCTCCGATTCTTCTCTTTTATGAGCACCCAATCGAAAGATAACCAGCTGAAATTACCATGAAGCTCAAGTGATGGAACCCATGGGTACCTTATGACATTCTCTTGTTGCTTTCATAAACTTTTGCTCATCTCCAAGTGTTTCCATACTCGTTCATGTTCATGAGAACTCTAAACAGGAGACCTAACATCAGATTTATATGAGATGATGAAAGTGAGGTGCTTAGAAGCCATATGGTCCATCCAAGATCACCCAGCTGCCACTAGAACAGTACAAGTTAGAACCAGAGTCTCCTTACTCCAAATGTGTGTGCTTTACTCAACAGCCTTCAAGCCAACTTTCATCTGCTAAACTGTTGGTAAACTCCAAACCAGGAGACTAGGTGATGAATCACTTGTGATTATAATAGGGAGGAGTCAGTAGTCCTGATTACAGGTACTGAGAGAGCCTCATGAATGTCCATCTGGAATTGGCAGGGACTTGGGAACCCTAACAAAATGATATCCATGAGGGTTTCTCAAATTACTCCAGTCCATAGCCTCTGTGACCACTTTTGCCCTAAATTGATTCCTTCATCCCATCTACCCAGAAGCTTCCTTTACTTGGATGTCCAGTGGGGAAAGTCTGGCTAACTCAGCATAAATACACTCCAGTGATATCAAATGCCCTATAAATCAACAGGACTCACTCAGACTTTAGCTTCTACATAAAAATTGCCCATTCTACTTCCTTTTAAGCAAGGAGAGCGAGAGTCATCAAACTAAGGTCTCATATTATTCCATAATGTAAAACACGTGTGGCTTACTAATACCAGACAAGAAGATCTGTACTCTGTGGAGCACATTCCTAAACATACCAGGGGATGTGCAGAACAGGGTGGCTTTAATTAAAGGCCTCCTAACCCCTTCTTTAAGCTGCTCATCTACTCCTTGAATAGCTTTGTCCTTTGACTACAAATCACCTGATTTACCCACCCCAGGAGCACTGTACAATTTCAGCTGCATGCTTTTCCTATTTTAGACTAATGTACAGTGTAGAATTGCCAATGAATCGGTGAACCTGGAGTGTACAGCAGCCACCATGATGAGTAGTGTATCAGGATAATGTCTTTGAGTGGGGATTAATGATATTTTCTGTGTGGTGATCCCTTTAGAAGTATGAAGCCTATGGATCCTTTCCAAGAATCATTCTTTGAAATGCATAAAAAATATAGGATTATAAAGTAAACTGATTATATCAAAATACAGTTATCCAAATACTAAAAAGCAAATTTTTAATAGAGTAATAAATATACTTATTTATAAATACTTTACATAGTAAGGTCTAGTAGTGAGTCTTATACCACCATAGTTTTGAAGCAGTAATGGGCATATTTTGAGATTTCCCAGGAACTATAATATTATACAGATTTGTGTCTTTATTTGCAATTGAAGGAAATAGTAAATGTCAGTTCAAGTTTGGTGAAATTAAAGATACTATTTTTTCATGAATCCTGATCACAGACTCTTTGAGTGCGAGACTAGTGGATTTTCGGTTAAGATCAACCCTTATACCAGAGAGGGCCACACGAGTGTGTCTTAGTTGTGGTTTTCATTGCTATGATAAAGACCATGATAAAAAAAAATCTTGGAAAGAAAAGGGTTTATTTCATCTTACAGCTTATAGTCCATCATTCAAGGAAGTCAGGGCAGGAACTCAAACTGGACAGGAACCTGGAGGCAGGAGCTTACACAGAGGCCATGGAGGACTGATGTTTACTGCTTGCTCCTAATGGTTTGCTCAACGTGCTTTTTTATAGCACCAAGGACCACCAGCCCAGGAGTGGCACCATTCACCGCGAACTGGGTCAACCTACATCAATCACTAATTTAAGAAAATGCACTATGGGCTTGGCAACAGGTCAGTCTGGTGGTGCATTTTCTCAATTGATGTTCCCTCTTCCCACCCAACTCTAGCTTATGGCGAGCAGACATAAAACTAGCAAGCACAGAGTGAATTGAAGAGGGATGAGGTTAGCTATTGATGTCAATGAGAGCATTTGCTAACAGCCAACTTTTGTTGGCGAGGGAAGACAAATAACCCCTAAATACTGAAGTAATATTTTGAACTGCTGACAGTGAGGGAAAGATGAAGTTCTAGAGCATGACACTATAAGCATGACAAAACACAGCAAAATATGCAGGGACCTATCCAGAGGCATTTGAAGAGACAGATTTGTGGAATTCCCCAATTTTCTCACTTATTATCCATTGCATTATTATCCATTACATTATTTCTCTAGACATTCAAGTAATTTTCTAGGCCAGTGATCAGGCCTACCATGTCACATCCCTTGGTAAAACAGCTACTATATCTAATCTACTACATCCCAGAAAAGATGTAGTTGCAGGAGGGTGACGTTTTGGAGTCAGGTTTTAGGACCATATGTCCTGTTTCTTGTTGTGTGATAGTTTATTGTAGCAAGGGTGAATTTCGGATTCAAAAGTAGCCTAAGTACTGGCCAGCAATCAGCCAATGGTGCAGCTTGACAATAATGCTTTCTCGGAGAATGCAAAATGGGGTACATTGCAAGAAGAAGGCAGTTCCAGGTAGAAATCAACGCTGAAAGAAAATACAGGTGAAAGCCCAAACTTTAACTGAGACTTATATGAGCAAAAAAACTAATGCTGGACTAGAAAGTACCAATGAGGCACTAAAGACCATAGGCTCTATTATGGGGTTCCTAGAATGCCCTCAGATTGACACTTCTCTCCACAAAGTCTCCAATTTCTTTCAAGACTCCATTTCTTCCTCACAAAACTTTTACTTCTTATTCTCAAAATACCTCCACTTCTTTTCTCCTTGGAGCCTCGACTTCCTGTCTGCACAAAGCCTCCAGTTCTCATCACTATGGCGCCTCCACTTTTCTTCTCTATGAAGTTCCCAGTACCTGTTACCATAGTAAAATTTTGTGAATGAAGTTCAGGCTATGGAGGAGATCATATTATTATTTTCACTAATTTGGAACTAGAAGTTCCTCATTTCCTTCCTCTGCTTTGGGGAAGCCTTTTTACTATCCTGTAAGAGTGAGGAAAGTCAGAGAGAGTGTCCGCCACACACCTTTTCACCCATTTCTCAGAACACAGGAACCACAGTCCCAGGAATCATCTGTGTATGTGGCTTTCCCTCAAGTTAAACGATAAGTTTCTTAAACACATGGCCTCTGCTCTGCAGGCTTTGTCCTGCTCTGCCCTCTTTTCCAAGGGCTTGTCATAGTAAATGTCCCATAATATATACTTAACAAATATTTGTTGAATCAATCAAGGAGTGAAATTTCTACAAGAAGCCATGGGACATAAAATAGCAATTTAATGATGCAGTTTAACGATCTAGTCATAGCTGTTAAGAGGAAAATAATGAAGCAGATACAAAACCTCATAGGAAATGATTAAATTAAAGCTTTTCATACAACAATGGTTAAAAAGTCACTCAGTTCATTGAATATTTACTGTGAACTACTATGGGTCATAGTGTCTTCTCCTGAGGATTTAGCTAACATGAGAAGCAGAACAGGTAGAACACTCAAACACAACAAAGGATGAGATGCATGTTATATGAGACAGATCATCTGAAGTGTGCTGTAGAACTAGAGTTAGATGACCTATACCCAAACACTAGCCCCATCTCTTATTGATAATAGAAACCTAGACAAGTTGGTAAGTCAGGCCTCAATTTCACTGTCTATAAAATGAGGGTAACAATATGAATTCCACAGAGAATTCCAAAGATTGAATGTAGTAATTGTGTGAAGGGACCCAGCATTGTAACTGATTATATAGCAGACATCCATTAAAGGTATGGATTTTTGCTACTCATATACAAGAGTGTTTTAGGGTCTGGGGGTGCAGCTCAGTTGATTATGTACTTGCCTAGCATGTACTCTTCTCCAAGTATGCACTGGTTCCCAGCACTGCATAAATCATGCATTGTGGAACACACTTATCATCCTAGCACTCAGAAGGCAGGGACAAGAATATCAGAAGTTCAAGGCTATATAGCAGGTTCAAGACCAGCCTTAGCTATATAGAATTTAAGAACATCCTGGGCTACACTAGACAATCCATCTCAAAAACTAACAAAAAGAATGTTTTTATTGTACATTCCCAGCAAGGTGGAGGTAGTGGTGATAGAAAATAGGAATTGGATCAGGAACTTTAGACAATCACCTCACCGGAAAAATCAATTTTATTTAGATAGTGGAAAGATAAGAGCTCAGACTCTGGAATCAGCTTTTTGATGCTGGCCCACTGACTTCTCTCTCCCTGTGCCAGAGAATTTGTCTATAGAGGGCAATAGCAATGCTAGCTTTCAGAGTTAGTAAGGATTAAATGAACTAATGCATGCAAAATGCTTCGAGTGGCATCAGATACACAGTCAACTGTCAATCACTGTCAGACACAGCTGGAAGGGGGTGGTCAGAGAGTAGTAGAAAGTATAAAAGCTATAGAAGATTAGATGTTTGCTACCGCCCTTTCAATGTTATCCAAACTGATTATGGAGCTCTGCTATTCTTCCTTATAGAAAGTACGAATCCTACTACACTGTGTCCCAGCGTGAAATGGCTCTTGCAGGGTGGTAGACCCTGAAGTTCACAATCCAAAGGCAATCCAAGCAGCTATGGTTCCAATTAGGAAAGCAAAGCTGGCCCAAATACCTTCCCCGCAGCTTGGCAGGAAAAAGTGTTTGCAACAAACCAGACCATGTCCCCCATTTTCTGTCTTTGTTTCTCAGTTCAAACATTTGTAAATCTTTCTGAACTTGGGAGAGGCAGCAGCAGCAGCGGCAATGGTTTTAAAAGGCATAGCCAGGATCAAATGAAGGCAAAGCAAACACATAAATGCTCAAGGGTATTAGAGGCCAAAATACAAATCATGAAACTACAGAAGAAATTACGAGTGATAAAATTAATGTTCAGCCAATATAAGCCATTATATCTTCCTAGAAGTAACATCTGATTCTTACCGATTAAAAGCTATCTAGATCTCTAAATTCCCAATTGAGTTTTCTTTTAAATCTGACTTGAGTGTTTCTATTTCTCTCCCCTGGTATCCCTGGGACAGCTTCTACAATATTGCTATAGGGCAATTTAGATGATTCCATTTTTTATTATTTTGTATTGAGATGTTATCTCCACACAGTAAAGTGTAAATATGAAGTATATAGCTAAAGGAATTTTCACATATGTCTACATTCAGGGTGATACCATTAGCTCAAACTCTGTAATATAATATGGAATTAGTGATCCCAGAGACTCCTTGGGGGCTCCCATAAGACTACTCTATGTTAAGATAACTATTTTTCTGACCTGTATGGCCAAAGACGAGTTTGGGTGATTTTGAATTTCATGTAACAGATACACCTCCTTTTCTTTCTCAAATTCTCAGACATGTTGTTAAGCATGTTATAACAGAGACACAGGAAATAAAAAGGAGAGATGGGAAATGATAAAGGATACTAGATCTTTCACACATATACACGTGTGTGTGTGTGTGTGTGTGTGTGTGTGTGTGTGTGTGTGTGTAGCTTAATACAAAAACAATAGATAGCAGAAAAGAGGCCCTAGAGAAGATGATAGGTCTCCAAAGATACCATCATGCCACACTTGGCTCCTCTGATATAATACATGAGCACTATTGCCCAAGGTTCCCAATTATCTAAATCCACATGTGGTTCTCCTCTGGAAGTACTCTATCAGGCCCACCACCAGTGGGGAATGACCTGCATCATATCAAGAGTCAGCTTCATGTCATGCAAAATGGGGTCTTATCTCTTGTAGATTATGCCCTTTCAATGCAAGTTAAGAGATATGGACAGCAATCTCTGCCACTCTGTGGTTCAGTAACTTCAGACAATCTCTTTGTCTCAGAATCTCCATTTGAAAAATGAGGCTAGTGGGGGTTATAGATGCACAACACTGTGCTCAGCGTTTCTATGAGGGCTGAGTCTCATAGAAACTCAAACTCAGGTCTTCATGCTTATACAGCAAGCACTTCACATACCAAGAAATTTCCCCAGCCCCTGGCCAATAACTCTTTGTATGCAATAAGAAAAGACCTTTCTAAGGAAAAGCACTGATACTTCTTTAGGGAACACTTGTAAGGACCAAGAACAAGTTCAAATACCTGCTTCATTAGGCATTATAAGGATTAATACTTAGAACAATATCTGAAACACACTACCTCTTAAAATTAGCTTTTTATCGTTACTGTTCCTACTATCATTATCATTACTACTGTCTAGAAAACATCCTTAGGGCTTTCAGAATTATCTGAAGCATACAACCTAGACCAACAATGCACATTGTACATATGCAAACTCTATACAAACATAAATGTACATACATGCATATCATCTCATATTAGATGTACACATACTACACACAAGGGTACTTTTATACAAATATGCATACAAACACATATGTGCCTTTGGCTCCCCTCTTCTCAGGATATAGGTAGAAACAACTCTCTAAAACCTTCTAGAAAGCTCCTGCTTGTTAAAAACCAGTGGAAAAGATCAAAGTAAAGGAAGTGTAAACCAGGGAACCTCATTCATAAGAAACACATTTGCCATAAATAGGTCTGGAGAACACAAATGTCATACACACACACACACACACACACACACACACACACACACACACAGGTGCATTCTGGGTTCACTTATTCTGAGATGATAGTGTGCAAGCTGAAATTCACAATATGGCCATAAAATACTACTGGAAGATTTGACTCATGTGCCCCAAGCCATAGTGAGTCTTCATGAAAGAAGAAAGGGAATTCAGTTAGTCACTACCCCATGAGAGGAAACACCAGGTATAAAATCAAGTCATCCAGAATGTCAGCTTAGAAATTCTGTCCATCTCTGGAATACCATGACATTGCTGTCCAGATAAGACTGGAGACAAATACAGACATGGCATTGGGAAGTTTCAAGGGATCCTTGCCTCTAAAAGAAATGTGTCTGACAACTCTAAAAATTATTTTTCTGGACAGCAATGAAAATTTTCAAAGATGTTATGAATATGAGTAGGAAATATTCCTACTAAAGTGGATCTTAGTATAATTAAAAATA
The DNA here is from genome assembly GCF_949786415.1 of Peromyscus eremicus. Taxonomy (NCBI): domain Eukaryota; kingdom Metazoa; phylum Chordata; class Mammalia; order Rodentia; family Cricetidae; genus Peromyscus; species Peromyscus eremicus. The sequence goes on along the minus strand of NC_081439.1, from coordinate 27,242,680 downwards.
TCCTCTGACCTATTTTTCTCGACCATCTCACCCAGGAGGTTACTCTAGGATGGATATGCACTGCTCTTTACACTAGAGGCTCAGAAGGAAGTAATTCAAACTGTGTTATTCAAACTCCCTTCAACAGTGGTGGCATGGACACAGGAATGAAACAGTGGTGAACTTAAAAGACCTCCGAGGTTATGGCCAGTACCATGTGTGTGTGATGTACATGTGCACATGAACTGGGAAGTGCTAAGCAAAGACAGAGCCAAGTGATCCAGTTCTAAGAGGATTTTGTTATGAAGACAATAAAATCAAAGGTTAGAATCAGGAACTTGGATACCATTCAAACCCCTTTGGCAAAACAACAACAACAACAAAAAAGAATTCAACCAATTAAGAAAAGTAAAAGATAGGCTTTCAGAATTCTTTGGCCCCAATGCTAAGCCAATATGGTTTGACTTTTGGCTGGCAGACAAGAGAAAGCAATGCCAACTTAAAGGTGAGTTGATCACAAAAATCACCCCCCTTTGGGCCAGTGAGACGGCTCAGCACGTAAAAGCACTTGCCACCAAGCCTAACTACCTGAGTTGGATCCCTGAGAGCACAAGGTGTATAAAGAGAGACTACACAAGTTGTTCTGTGACCTACACACTGGCAAGAATGCATCCGAGCATGTACACACACACACACACACACACACACACACACACACTATATATATATATATATATATATATATATATATATATATATATATATATATATATACACATATATTCCTATCATGGCAACTATCCTTTCTCACCTCTCCTACCTAACAGACACAAACTTGCGCATACAAGTTGGAGGCAGTCAACTACAGGAATGACTGAAACCACACTCAACAAACAACATGAATCTTGAAAAAATGAGACTGAGCAGAAGTCAGGCCCTTCTGAAAAAAATGAAGACAAGTCGTTCTATTTAATTAAAATACAAAAGGAGACAAAATAACACTATGATGCCAGAAGATCTGGCTGTAGTCAGTTTTGGGGTAAGTGGATACTCAGCATTATTTTGCCTTCTATGCTATTTCCAGGGTTTCTAACTGTACTTATTGGGAAAGAAATGTGAGAAATGAGTCTCTGCCATCTCGTGTGGGATGTCTGGCCTAGGGGTCCTGTCTCAAAACACTTTACTTCCCGTTATAGAAGATAATCATCATGGCCAAGGGAAACCTTTGATGTGCCCTTGGGGCTCTGCCAATGACACACAGCTGAAATTTCATAGACACAATACAAGCCTGAATGTCAGCACAAGACAAAGGAAGCATTTCCCAGGAAGGAAGCATTTTCCAGGAACTCATTCTTCCCCATACATAGGCTCCTACTGGCAGGCAGTACCCCCCAAAATAATTAACAGTATTAAATGGGGACCACATGATGCTCTTGGCTGTAATGTTACAAAAACATGAGGACAGCCAGCAAGGAAGTTCTCTGCACAAACAATGCATAAGTACCCTCAACCCCTTCTCAGCACCACAGTCCCCCATTCTCACCCCCATGGGAGTTGGAAACTAGGAAGTCAAGAAGAGCAGGAAGAAATACAGGGAAAGTCAATGAGGAGGAACATCTGGATGCCAGTGTTTCTGAGAGCTGCTTCTTCAAATCCTCACAATCACTTACAGCATTGCAGTGTTTACTAAAACTGGGGAAATTGAGGTAATAACTACAGTAGTCCTTCCCCACACTGGCTGCATATTACAATCAACTTGGGAGCTATTAAAAGTCTGGCGTGATACCTAAGCATTCTTTATACCATTTCTTTCTGAATATTTAGGAATGGGAGTGCAGACATCAGCATTTTTAATCCCTCCATCTTGGAGACTAGAAGTGTAATTTAAGGGTAGAGCATAAATTTAGCATGTGAAAAGCCCTGAGTTCTATCTCCAGCACTAAACACAAAGCAAAACCCAAACTCGCAGCTTTATCCAATGTGCTGCCAATGTTGAGAACAAACAGTTTAGGTCAGCACTTGATAAACATTTTTTTTTTTCAGAGCAGGGTCTCACTATGTAGCCCTAGCTGTCCTAGAACTAGCTCTGTAGACCAGGGTGGCCTAGAATTTACAGAGATCAGCCTGCCTCTGCCTTCTAAGTGCTGAGATTAAAGGTATGTACCATCACTGCCTGGCCCACTTGATAAACTTTAACATGCATAAATCGCACATAAAAATAAAAATAGATTTGCAGCTGGGCGGTGGTGGTGCACGCCTTTACTCCTAGCACTTGAGAGGCAGAGGTAGGCGGATCCCTGTGAGTTCGAGGCCAGCCTGGACTACAGAGTGAGTTCCAGGAAAGGCTCCAAAGCTGCACAGAGAAACCTTGTCTCAAACAAACAAACAAAAACTAGATTCGCAAAGAGTAGAGCTAGGATGGGGCCTGCTAGTGCTCTTGACCCTTGACCTGCTTAGACCAGAACCTGAGGCTTCAAGAAACTTAATGTGCATTTTGGTAATGGGCAGAGATGTTACAAAATATATGATTTTTTTCTAGCTCCTTACTCCCACTTAAACACAATGGGATTCCAAATCTGTGTCCCCTTTACACTAAAGCAGGTGTGAAGGCCCTGTTTTTTCCCTCCCCTGGTTTAGAGAGATGCCAATGGAGGTACATGACACCAAGTTTTGGGAACGTCAAGTCACAGAAAACCAGCCAGCTCTCCAACCCCATCCCATTAACCACTAGAGAGGCTGATTTCACTGGGGAAGTAATGGCTCCCTGCAGTTTGGTGGTTTTTAGGGGATTTCTATGAGCTCCCTTATTTGACAAGATATTAGGCCCAAGCAATACCAGAGTATGTGCATTAATGAAACCCACATGTAACTGCTTAAGAGTAAACACTCACTTAATCCTATGTAGCTGAACAGTCTAACAAATGAATTGGCTGGTGGCATCTTCTTAGGATATATGATCCAGTTTATATTATGATTTCTTTCTAAGGGGTGAACTGATTTTGACACATATAAAAATGTGGTTTCAATCACTCACAATTACGTCATTTGAATGAGGGAGAAGGAAAGGCTTTTAAGGGGCCCAGATATGAGGCAAACAAGCAACAAGGTGGAACGAAGGGAATTTGTACAAGGATAGGATGGGGCATTGCTACTGCCATGATGGAGCTAGGGAGACTTTCACCTCTACGGCTGGGTTCACTCATTGGTGGCTCCCCAGTCAAACATGGAGGAAAAGCCTTGAAAGAGAATTCAGAGAACTCCTTGCCATCTCCTCCCTCAGTCTATTGTCCTGTCCATCAACAGTTTGGGACCCCAGAATCAATAATGGACAATAGGACTGTGGGGAGAGGTCACAGTTCTCACAGGCCCAGGGTGGCCATCCTGAAACCAAATAAAATAATTTCATATCCTTAAAACTTTCCCATCCATGTGGTATCAAGTCTTGACACTAAGAGGATGCCACATATGACTAGAGATCTCCCAAACAGCCCTTGACTTTCTAATCCCATTGTCATAATACCCAGTGACACAAATCATATGATTATCTCCATTTTGCACATATGAAGACCAAGACAACACTATCTATCAACTATCTGGGGAAGTATGTTGATTGAAGGCAGTGTGATGCCACAAACCAAATAATTATTGGATCTTGTGGTCTGGGTCCCATGTCCCTCCTGGACAGAGCCTTGCTGGCTTGGTCTAGTTTCCTATGGTTAGTCTGAAGCAATGATACCCCAGAACCATTGAAAGAAAAGTTGTGCTCTCTTCCTTTGAAAACTGAACCCCATTGCCATATACAGAGGCTCATTCTGCCAAAACAGCTTGGTTTTGTCTGACCATATGTGTGCAGAGAACATGAAATGACTATTGTCATATGCTTATCACTAGACTAGTAATTTTTTTCTGTAACGTTACCCAATATTTACGCAGAAAAAAATAGGTACTGGGGAGTTATAACATTATAGCCAACATTCTGCTTTTGAATAAAGAATGTCTGAGCCTTAATCTGGTGATTTTCCCCCCACTCTACAGCTATGCTATAATGACATTAATTGATGATCTAAAGAATATACAGAAGATTTTCTTGGGAGCACATGAAACATTTATTCTCTCAACAGGAACATTCTTATTCAATCAAACCATATTCCAGGTGGATCTTCAAATGGGCTGTGTTAATGCCTGAGACATAATTCACTTGGTTTCCTTTTCTCCGCAAGCATATGGCTGAAACACATTTCCCAGATTCCTTTGCAGCTAAACACATCTATGTAAGAAGGTTCTGACCAATGGTAAGTGTACAGAAATTATCTTTCTCCATTAAGCCTAAGTTATAAAAACGGCACAGACTCTTGTCCCTTATCTACTGCCAGATTAATATGTCCCCAGCGGAGGAATGTAAGGTCCTGGGGAGTGGAAGAGCTACAAAGTGGAAGGACCCCAGCCTCTAGAATGACTGTACAGAGCAGAGCACTCTCTTATCAACTGACAATGAACTGTATTGTGAGCAGGGAAGAAATGTATTGTGCTGTGCCACCAAAACATTAGCATTTGTCTGTTAAGTGTCCTTAATGAATACACAGATCACACTCATTTCCCTTTGTTCTTTGTACTCTTAAAAATCTTATCTATTGTCTCCCATATGCAGAGGGCCTAGTCTGGGCCTATGCAGGCTCCACAGCTCTGACAATGGGACCAGGATCTACCCCCGGTGCACGAGCTGGCTTTTTGGAACCTATTACCTATGGCGGGACACCTTGCTCAGCCCTGATGTGTGTGTGTGTGGAGGGGCTTGATCTTGACGCAACTAAATGTACCAGACTTTGCTGACTCCCCAAAAGGCCTTGCCCTTTCGGAGGAGGATATAGGGGATGGGTCCTGGGCAGAGGAAGGCTGGGGGGAAGCGGGATGAGAGGTGGATCTGTGGTTGGTATGTAAAATGAATTAATTTTTTTTCTTAAATAGAAAAAGAAAGAAAGAAATCTTATCTATTGTTTAGGTCAGTGATTGTTGAGGTTTGGCCCCTGAAACCTCTTCAGTGGGAGCTTATTAGTAATATAGAGTCTCAGATCTCATTTCAGACCCACTGGATCAGAAAGTCTGGGGTGCAGAGTCAAGAAATCTGTGCTAGAAACAGTTCTCTGGGTGATTTTTGTTTTATCTCAGTGCTGGAAATTGAACTGATGATCTCGGAGCATGCTAGGCAAGAAGAGTTCATCTAAGTCTGGGTGATTATGAAACACATTTCAAGTTTGAGACCCACTGGGTTCAGCGAACTGGAAGTCATTGATGAAATCTATAACACTCTCTTCAAGCCTCATCCATCTCCTCCTTGACTGACCTCTTAGTGCCACTCACTTTGGCACCTAATTGTGCCATTACCATTGTGACCATGTTATTCTCCCGGTGCCGCATATTCTTATCTCAAGTTTTCATGGTGCCATCTTCCATAACTACTGGTGGAAGGAAAGAAAGATGGAAAGGAGGGAAGAAGGGGCATACACGACACAAGAAAAAGTAGCCAGCTCACTGGTCATTGGCATTCAGGAGATGGAAAACTATGAAGTGTTGAAAGGTGAGGTAACTGCTTAAGCTATAACTTGAGAAACATTGCCACCTTGCCTGTGTCTCAGTTTCCCCATATGCTAGATTGAGATGGTAATGGTTGCCTACTGTCATTAGGATGTGATGAGGATTTGAGAAGATCTTTGTGTCCGATGCTTAGAATAATCCCTGGCATGCAGAAAGTGTTCCACAAAGATGAGGAATTATGCCCTACTGAATGGCTGACCTGGAAAAGTTGCCTAATTCTCTGAACCGTGTTCCTCCATCTGCAGAAAGAGCAGTTGCAAGGATGAGTTGAGATGACAAGTAGTATGAACTGAGCATAGGGTCCAGCACGGAGGAGGGAACAGGTCAAGGGTTTAGGACAGTGGATCTCAACTCCCAATGCTATGACCCTTTAATACAATTCCTCATGTTGTGGTGACCCCAACCATAAAATTATTTTCATTGTTACATCATAACTGTCATTTTGCTACTGTTATGAATTGCAATGTAAATATTTTTGGAGATAGAGTTTTCCCAAGGGGGTCATGACCCACAGGTTGAGGCGCTCACTACCCTCCAAAGTCTGCCTTCTTTATATCTCCAAGTCTCCATGTGTAATGTAAAGTGGGAGAGAATTCACATTTCCAGGAGAACAAGGTATGAGTCAGACAGCAAACAGTTCACGGTTGAAAGTGGCTGGGAGGGGAACAAATGAAGCCTCAGCCTCCTCAGAAGGACTGGGGATCAGAACCAGAACTAAGCCAGCATCCTGAGAGGTGGTCTAGCCAGGATAGTTCCTTGGAGTCTCCAAACATTTGCTGCCGTCTCTTAACAAATAACTGCGATGACCCTATTGACTTTGATCCTGAAAAATCTTTGTCCAACGCTGAGGAACTGCTCACAGCAGCTAGAAAACAAAGTTTAGACACAGCTCTCCTCTGACTGGTAATTAATGGATTCCAAAAAGGGGTTTCCCATTTATTACCTCCTTCCAGACCACCCCTCTGGAACGGAGGTGAAACAGACAGGAAGACAAGGAATTTCCTTCTAAATTTTGTTTTGTTTTGTTTTGAAGCTTAAAGGCCAATTTAGAAGGTCAAGAAACCCCACAATGTTTACATGGGGTTAAAAGGCATGCAGCAGGAGTGAAGATGGTGGGAATCTTAAGCCTTTGCTTTTCTTACCTGATCTCTAGCTTCCATCTGTCCGGGAGGTCCATTTTTCTTGGACTTTTCTGTGTAGCATCTCATAAAGTGTGAGTTTGGAAGAACTATTTAGGTATAAAAGTGCAGATACACAAGTCCTCCCCCCTAGACTTCGAAGTCCATCTCTACTTGTACCTCCCACACTGGACCTTTCAGGTTTGCTACCTATGGAGTACACAGGAAGAGGGGTCACTCTTTGCAGTAAATTTGAGCTCTAGCTGACTTCAAGCAGGGCCTGAACTTCGTTCCTTCTCTGTTTAGAATGTCAGAGGAAGAGACTGGTTTTTACAGGTCCCCAGCCTTGCTCTTATCTATGTCTCCCCCAAATCATCACACATAGGTACAGAGGACAATTAGGCCCTGTGGGACAAATCTCATTGTTAGGGAACCTCCACCAGGCTAAGATCTCTAGAGAGAAATGAGTCTTCTCTACACAGAGAAGCAATAACGTTTAGGAAGCCTAGCTAAACATCTCCACCTTCTGCCCCCTTTATCTCTCTGTGGGACCCCCCGGGTACCAATCCTTTTATGGAGCCTTCAGTCTTTCATGCACCCCAGGTAGACACTCAACTTCCCTTGGTCTGGGTTTGAATCCACCAATCTAATGACGTTTGACCTGGATGCACGTCAGAATCGCTAGGGATGCTTCTGTGAAAATTGAGACAAAACCAATGCCTGGGTCTGCTCTATTGTTCCCCACCCCACCCAGATTATAACTGGCCAAGTTGCCCCCAGGCTGCTCCAAAGTAGAGTCAAGGCTGAGAACCACTGAGCTAGTCCTAGTGTCTGGCACCCTTTGTTCTGCTTCCCTTTAACTGGACAACTCTATAAGTTTCCTCTGGGAGTCTCAGCACAAATGCCAAATCTTTCTGGAAGCTTCTTGTGCTTCCAGACTAGCCTAATCTTTTGTTATAAGCTTTCATGGCACCTTCTCTTACCTTCATAAGGTCCTTGCAGCATAGGGAATTTGTTCATTCAATTCCCTGACTTATAGATATTGGTTCCAATCAGGCAAGGACTACTCAGGGACTATGTGTATTTGTCATAGTGATCTCCATTCCCCATCCTATACCTGACTTAGAGTAGATGCTCAATACAAAACTATTTGGTATTTTCAGTGTTGGTGCTTCCCTAGTACATACTGATAGTAGTTAGGCAAGCAAGCATTTTTCAAATGACAGTAAAATGCCCTACTCTTCCTTATGGCAACTGAGTGGGAAAGTTTCCGATTTGTTTTTGATGTGGCAGAGATTGACTAGTTTTCCACCAAACCAGCTGCCTACCCTTTGGGTACACTAATAGATACATTTCCCAGCCTCCCTGTGACTCTGAGCAGCCTTATGTGCTGAGGTTGGCCAGTGTAGAATGTACTTAAAAGCAATGAATATCAGTTCCCATCCTGGCCCACAAAAACTTGCCTTCACATTCTCTACACTCAACTTGCTCACATTCTTGAACTACTGGCTAGATTCAAGGTCTAGTAAAGACTCCAAGGCCCAGAGAGAGGATAGAGCAACAAGACAGAGGGAGTCTGGAGCCTTGAATGAACATTCATAGTAGAGAATCCACCCCAGTTTGCCAGTCCATATTGGACGGTGATGGAAATGAGAAATAAGCATTCATGGATTTAATGTCTGTGGATGTGATAGCATTTAGCTTACCATTGGAATTTATATTTGATAAATTGTACCAATTTACTAAAACTCCAGAGCATATGTAATCCATAAATTCAAAGAGCAAAATGATCTTTAGTCACCCAGATATACTCTGTAGTTCTAATTTGAGGCATGTGGCTTTTCCCCCAGACTATGTATGAATAGTTGCAATATCATTCATATCTCTACTTCCCACCTAAGTCAAGTGTTACCTGATTATAGAAGAAGTAAGGGGATCTTGTTGGGTACCAGTTTGCCTCCATCTCCTTTTAACCTGACATCTTTCTTTTGAACATTCAGCAAGGAGCTCAACCTGTACTTTGGACTAATCTTGTTCTCGTATGCTGGGCTACGACCCAAATGACTCCTCATTCACTCTGACCAGTCATGCTCAACAAAAGACAGGTCCCAGCTCCTCACCAGACTGTCACAGCATCCCCACCCATTAGCCAAACCAGTGACTGAATCAGTGGCTGCTTACAAACAAGGCCAGAACCCAATTCAAGTAACCCATGACTTTCCAGACAGCACTAAGAGGGAGGGAGTATTTTTATTTTTTTATTTAATAAAGCATTAATTTGAATATTTGAAGGATATATTTGAAGGAGTATTAAACAGAATGAAGTCTATATATTTTCAGAAATTGCTGAACTCCAATAAAATTTTAACATTAACCTGTTCTTTGAACTGAACTCACATGTTTATTTATTACTAGACTCTGGCTCCCACTGTTGCCTACTTCCTCAAATTTACCTTTATCACTTCCTTTGGAAGAGAAAGAAAGCAAGCAATGTAGCATGCATATGTCTCTGTTTATGTCTGGTAAAAAAAAAAGTAACAGTAATTTAATGGTGTAAGACCATAGTTCCAAAGGGGATTAATTATTTACCAAATACTTATTGCCCTCCATGCTAAGTTTCACAGGAAATACAAAACAATTGGTCCAGGTGCTACCCTCCAAAGACTGACCATCTGGATAAGAGAATTGTGTTTAAAGAGTAATTCGTTCCAATGAAGGTTAAATGTGGGAAATGCCATGAAGGAAGTGATTTAAAAGCATAGAAAACAGTGGATTGCTCCTAAGTGGGAAAAGACACTCCTTTGCTTACTCATTAAACAAATATTTCCTCAGTATCCATTGTAGATGAACACTATGTTTAGTACTGTGCACACAGTAGTGGGCAAGACAGACAGACAGGCACAACTTCCCAGAGGAGGTAGTATCTGAGTTGGACCAGAGGCCATGGGTGAATGGATCGTAGGATAGTAATAACAAAACTGCAAGGCACTGACAAAGAGCCTTGGCAGTGTATTACATCTGCCCAAATACTGAGTCCTCCCAACAATCACACACACACACACACACACACACACACACACACACACACACACACACACAGCTGGTAGTATTCTTATTCCCATTTTACAGATGGGAAAGCTAGCTCTGAGAGGTTAAGTTACTTACCCATGGTCCCACAGAGCCGTAATTATACACTGGGTAGACTAGCTTCTGTCCCTGATCTTTATTCATGATACCTTAAAATCAGAAATGGGTTTTAATTCAAGGGGGAAAGAATTTCAAACCCAGGTTTTGCCCTGATGTTAAAGATGACCTCCTAAGAGGCTTGGGGGCAGGACAAAAATGCTGAAACCAAACTTGGAGCAGCCTAATATTGCTTACGCTGTAAGTCAAGACAGTCATTCTCCATGCCAAGTTCAGGTGGATTTGACAAAGCAGAAGAAAAGTGTGCCCCAGAACATAAGTGATGAGGTTCTCAGTTGGTACTGTTGGTATCACAGAAAGCCATCAAAGGGCCATTTAACAATGTTATACTTCAAGAGCCTTTGGTCTTTTTTGTACTTAAAAGAAGAGGTTCCATTTGGAAAATAGAGACTTTTTTCTCAGCCTGGTCAACTCAGAGTTGTATTTTAAAGGCAATCTCCTCTCAGCGTACCATGCCTCTCCATGACATCACACACACACACACACACACACACACACACACACACACACACACACTTACTTCTGATTATTCATTGGACATATGAATTGTTGTATTCTATAAAACATCTTACTAAATTGTTGAGTTTGGGGAAAAAAAAAACATGGCTTTCCAATCACAGCCAGACACCAGGCAAATAACAGGCTATAAAATGAAGGACCCAATTAAAGGGGGGCTGGTAACCATGAGGCTATAACTTGGGCCTTTGTTTGGGGAGGGAAAACCTATAAGAAGGAGTTCCAGATGAGCCAGCTGCTAACCAAACTGAACAGCTGGTTTGTGTTCCCCACAGATACAGAGCTGATAGTCCCCCAAGCCTTCTAGGAGGTCATATTTCATAGTAATCCCTTAAGAGAGGGCAAAGATTAAAAATTCTGCTTCTGCCAGATCCAGGAGGGCCACTAGTCTGGGAAACAAGGCCACTGGAGCTACAGAAGATGAACTTAATGCATCTATAAAAATGACACTGCCAGACTGGGCTTTGCTGAGCTACACCAACATCACCCCCATTGGAACTTACTCCTCCTACTCGTTCTACTTTCAGGACTCAAAGGACAACAGCAAACTAGAGGTCTATGACTCCAAAACTGGCATACAAATATTCATGGCACTGTTATTCAAAACAGTCAAAAGAGAAAATAAATACAAAATGCTCAGTTGTCTGAGTGGGTGAATGAAATAGAACCTATTCCTGCAGTAGAGTATTAGCCTACTATTCTCATAATGTATTCACACATGTTACAACATGGATTAACCTGTAAAATAACAGGAAGGGAAATAACTCGGGTACAAAAAAAATCACACCTCATGTGATCTCATTTATATAAAATGTCCAGAATAGATAAATATATTGAAACTATTCTGGCGTGGGTTCCATGCCAGAGCCTTTGGAGAAAGGAAGAAATGAAGAATGACCGGCAATGAACATGAGAGTTCTTTGGGGAGGGGCTAATGAAAATTTTATAAAGTTGATCACACTGATGGCTGCACATCTCTGTGAATACATTAAAAACCACTGAACTGTACACTTTAAGTAGGTGATCTGTGTCTCAATAGAGCTGTCATATTTCAAGGGTTAAGAGGTAAACTCTTAACTCAATAAATGTTTCACACTCAGTAGACAAGTGGAAGAGAAGGAAAAGGAAATGTACATTATATATATATATATATATATATATATACAATCATGAGAAAGCATTATGTATACTCAAAAGAAAGAGAATTATATAAAATAAGAGACCTGACCCCTAAAACATTTTCCAGTGTTATAAAGGGCAATGTCAGTGTCGTGAAAGAACTCTATTATTCCTGTGACTTTATTGGAAGTTTGAAGTGATAACACAATTAAAAATTAGCAAGTTTAGCTAATCATAATGGTTTATGCCTTAATACTAGCACTGGGGAGGGTGAGGCAGGAGGAGCATTATAAGCTCAAGGTCAATCTAAGTTACATAGTGATTTCCAAGCCAGCCTGGGCTACTGAGTGTGACCCTATATTTAAAAAAAATTAAAATAAGTGGAGTGAGAGAGACAGACAGATGGACTTTGTAAGAACAGCAAAGTCCTCTGGGAACTCAACGGTATCTAAATCCCCATCCTCGTAGCCTTGAATTCCTTCAGTCAAGTTAAGCAAATCAGGGGAGAGGGAAGGAGGAGACAAAAGTGGTAGAAGTCAAGCTGCAGTGATGGGAATGGAGAGAGGAACTGACACCAAGGTCCCTCAAACAGCAATGATGAGATCTCTAATGCCATCTGAAGAACATTCTCACAACAAGCCCTCAAAAGACCACCTCAGGCGGGAAACAGGAAAGGCCACTAGACACTTATTTGGGTAGTAGTAACTCGGCAATAGCCTAACCTTGGGATCAGCATCAACAATTTAGCCCGAGCCACAATGCAAAGAGGACAACAGAATTGCTCTTGCCCTTTCCTAACATGTATTTTGGGCTTGTTCCCCAGTACAGAATGGCTATGGGGTCCCAATGGCTCTGATTTCTCTTCCTTCAAGCCTTTGCTTATTCTTCTCCTCTGTGTCAGGATACATGATTAGTGGGCAATAAAAATTCTATGCTCATGTGGCTTGGACAAAAAGAAAGAGAGAGAGAGAGGGTGTGAGAGAGAGGGAGAGGGAGAGGGGGAGGGGAGAGAGAGAGAGGGAGAGAGGGAGAGAGGGAGAGAGAGAGAGAGAGGGAGAGAGGGAGAGAGGGAGAGAGGGAGAGAGGGAGAGAGAGAGAGAGAGAGAGAGAGAGAGAGAGAGAGAGAGAGAGAGAGAGAGAGAGATCCAGAATGTATTTGTAAGAGCGGCTCCAAAACCAGCAAATTTCCCCTTATCCAACCTTTCTGAAAGTCTTGATAGAGTTTGATTCTTGGCAAAAATCTCCACATGCCTTAGAGTTTCCTGCAGAAATACTTGATGTTATCACAAACCCAATCAAAGGGAATTAAACATTATAGCACTTGGATAACACTACAGGTCTGCAATGGTTTGATATGTAAGATGTACACACACACACACACACACACACACACACACACACACACACATACACACACACACACAGAGAGAAAGAGAGAGAGAGAGAGAGAGAGAGAGAGAGAGAGAGAGAGAGAGAGTACATACAAGCAGAGGCATCTTTAGCAGATTTCATTGGCTTTTCTATAGAAACTTTCTTTCTAGTAAGGGGACGATAACTATGATAAAATTGGGAGTTGCCTGTCATACTGTCTCTTGAAAATCTCTATAGCATTCTACAAACAGGTGCATCTTAATAATAGTATCTACTCCCCTGTGTCTACAATGGTCACCTCTATATAACCAATGTCTGGTTCAGGACCTGATGCATTGTAGGTGTTAAATAAATATTTGATAAATTCAATTAAAGTTAGAATTAAAGAGTAGATAAGAAAACACACAGAAATTTTGGTTATAATGAATGGGGGGGTTAAAGTCTTTTTTTTACATACACACACACACAACACACACACACACACACACAAATTCTAAAGGCACAAGGGAGATTAAAAAATAAAAGACTTAAACCAAGTCCCCAAATGGCATTAGCTATTCTCTCAGCATTCTTAAACTGTGGCTCATCTATCACTGGGGTCCCCAAAGACCTTCTAGCACTGTGTGGGCATATAAGTCACTTTAGAGGATTAAATTTCTATTTATACTGCTTCCATCTTTGAAGGAGGGGAGATGAGCTGCTGGCTTCGTGTTTGCTTCTTTGTACTCTCCATTCACAAACAAAAGAAAATTACTCAACTAATCTTACTCTTACCAATGTATTCTTTCCTAATGAGCAAAAATCTTGGGACCATTTGAGACACCATCAGTTCCAAGAATCTCAATGGTAAAGCAAAGAACACTTCAAGAAGAAATATTGGCTGGGTGGTGGTGGCACACGCCTTTGATCTCAGTACTCAGGAGGCAGAGCCAGGCAGATCTCTGTGAGTTCAAGGCCAGCCTGGTCTACAGAGCAAGATCCAGGACAGGCACCAAAGCTACACAGAGAAACCTTGTCTCGAAAAAAAAAAAAAAACAAAAAGAAGAGGAGGAGGAGGAGGAGGAGGAGGAGGAGGAGGAGGAGGAAGAGGAGGAGGAGCAGGAGGAGGAGGGGGGGAGGAGGAGGAGGAGGAGAAAGAGGAAGAAGAAGAAGGAGGAGGAGGAGGAGAAAGAGGAAGAAGAAGGAGGAGGAGGAGGAGAAGAAGAAGAAGGAGAAGGAGAAGGAGAAGGAGAAGAAGAAGAAGGAGAAGAAAAAGAAATATTGGAGTCTATCATGTTATATTTCATTCAGGCAACAAATCCATAGCCCAGCTTTGTGCCCCGTCCATGTATTTGTTTGACCAGATAGCTACCACTCCTAGACTAAGAATGCAGAATGGAGATTGGCCAGGTGTAGACATTAACACATTCCCTTGAATCAACAAAGGAAGTTGGCTCTTTATACTGACTAAATGCAAGTCTCTTTTGGTTGATGGCTAGACAATAAGAAACGGCTTCTTCACTTAGGTCACATACCATACTGCTCCTTAGTAATTGTTTCATAAATTGAAAGAGTTTAATGGAGATAGACACAAAGCACATATATATGATATACATTAGTGCTCCTTGGGCTTTAATGTACACATAAATCACCTGGGGGCTTATTAAAATACTGATTCTGATTGATTTAGTGTGGACTGAGAGGGACCCAAGACTCCGCAATTTTAACAAGCTCCCGGGGGTATGGTGATGCTGCTGGTCCATATGTCATACTTTGACTAAGGACAATATACAGTGTGCTGGAAAATAAATGCCTGTAATGAATTAAACTTGTGGCTTAAAAATTTAGATATCAAGGGGCTGTAGAGATGGCCCAGCAGTTAAGTGCACTGGCTGTTCTACCAGAAGAACTGGATTCAATTTCTAGCACCCACAAACATGGTGGCTCACAACCATATAACCCTACTCTCAGGAGAATCTACTCTCTTCTAGCCTCCGTGGACACCAAGCATGCATGCATGTGGTACACATGCATACAAACAGACAAAACACTCACACACATAAAATAAAATAAATACAATCTTAAAAATATTTAAAATCGCCAGGCGGTGGTGGCACACTCCTTTAATCCCAGCACTCGGGAGGCAGAAGCAGGTGGATCTCTGTGAGTTCGAGGCCAGCCTGGTCTACAAAGCGAGTTCCAGGAAAGGCGCAAAGCTACACAGAGAAACCCTGTCTCTAAAAACAAAAAAAAAAAAAAAAAATTAAAATCAGACATAAAATGTAAAGGGCTTAAGGGAGTACTTAATTTAAAAATATTTTTATGAATATTCCAAAAGAAAGTGAGGGAAACCCCTATCAACAGTCTGAAGCCAAGAGGTTTCCAGCCCATGTCTCTTGTCTGTGCAAGACAGAAGTATATTTTCACGTTGAAACTAAATTTCAGAGTAATTGACTTCTTTTCTAGTCATTCACATAGCTTGTGCTTTTGGCTTTTGGTGGCAGAGCTTGTGCTTTTGGCTTTTGGTGGCAGACATTAATAGCCCAAACCTCTTAGCTGCAGCCACTGAATGAAAACAGCCCAGATGGCTGGCAGAGGTGGGTAACCAACCTTGCAACAACAACAACAACAACAACGGAAAAAAAAAATAAAGTGCTTGGCTTCTTGATTCAAGAGTTAAATGGCCTCATAAACACAATCATAATAACAATTTACATGAGTTGCCACATGTGAATGTGCACATTTTGGCCTGGGGGGGGGGTCCCATGGACCCATATGTCTGCAGGTGCTAAAATATGGGCCTATGTATCTTAGCAAGACTGTAAGCAACACTGGAAATTTGCTCACCTCTATAATCAGTCCCACTCCCTATCAGCTCCCTCTTCCCTTCCAGGTGCCTCATAAAGGTGGGTTTAGTTCCTTCTACATTCCAAACCCTCAGTACAAACTCTCCACTTTTACAGAAGCCACACCATCCACCTGTCACAGAAATTTAAAGAGAAAACTTTACTTAGACATATATCACTAGATCTTTGGAACTAACAAAAATCTATTTAGGTTAGTTTCTACTTCATTTCTACTTCAGACAGATGAAAAATATACAAAGCTATGTCAGTAGGTTAGCAAAGCAGAGCATGCCAAGCAATCTGACATTCAGAAAATACAGCAGATTCATCTCAAAGCTGAAGCTCCTTTAAGACCAAGAGGTAGTTTCTTTTCTGATCAAGAGATAAATTACTTAGTCAATATTTCTGGATCCTCAGCCGATTACTATGATAGGCTGCTTGTAAAACATGCACACTCAGGTAGCCTTCCTTGGAGAACAACCCTGATGTATACTGATTGCTGCCTTTTAAGTCTGTTGACACCTCCAGATGAAAGGAACTAATTAATTATGCTTGCCACTTGGAGATGCCCCACTCATCTATGTTGGAGGTACAAGCCCAGAGAGATGCAGAATTACTAAGAGCCCAAAATTTAGAAAGGAAATTGAGAGAGCCAAGCTGGTCACTGTAACTGATATGCTTGGACACTTTGAAGGGTCCCAAGTTTTTGAGATGCATGATATTTCCCTGCAGCTAAGCACTCATCAAATTGCAGAAATGTCAGAGCTAGAAGGAAACTTAGCAATTACCTAATGATCCAAATTACTTTTATTATAGTGAAGAGGAAGCTGACTGCTGGAGAGGTAAAATGACCTGTCATATAGCTGAGCAGCAAACAGAGAAGTATCATCACCCTGCCAGCCAGTCTACCTCACGACGCTCTCTTGGGCTGAGTTCAGTAGAAGGGAGAACAAGAAGCAGTCTGCCTGTGTACTACACGAGCTCACAATGCAAGCAATGTGAAGTGGCTTTCTTTCCTTTGAGTTAAACAGCCTCCCTAAGTGAGTATAGTGGTGTTAGGAGACAAGAGTTTTTTTATGCAAACTGGTAGGTGTTTAACAACCAGATCAGGTGGTTGGAAGCCCAACTGTAGCATTTGCCCATTTCCATGGTGTAAACACTGTGATGGCAGATTTCAAACTTACTAACCTGATGTCACTGAACTTGCGTTGAAATGAGATTTACACAAGCAGCTCCTATAAGCTGATGGAAACTAGCTCAAGAAAACCACTAGAATTTCTGAGAAGTTGAAATCTCTCAGATTGGAGGATAAACTAGCTTCCCACCTCACTCATAAACCATCCAAGTTCATAAGGGAAATTCTAGCTGCACACATCGTCACTCACCGAATCATAAGTGTTCCCAGTTCCTATGTCCATGAGATCCAAAGAGAACCAAATTTGGAAATAGTCAGTTGGTCCGATGTCCATCTTCCCTAGATCTCAGAGCAGAGTCCTTCCTAATTGATCACAAGCAGGAATATTGAGAGGTGGGATCCACACCTTCTATTAATGCTAAGGGCAACCAAGCAATGCACTCCAAACTCCTCGATTTTCTTTAGCTGAAACGAGCTCCCAAACTGGGGGCAACAACTCACTAGGAAAGGTTCTTAACTCACTCTTTCTTTTCACTAAATGTTGATTGGCTGATGGAGAAAAAATTGGCATATAAACAAAGGTGGCTGATGACATCCAAGGGTCTGGAGCAATTCTTCTACATTGTTCTGACAGCTAACAAATGGAGCTAGCTCTTGGGGAGCATGTTTAAAGAACAGCTGGAATATGTAACAGACATTTCTCTGTGATTTTGACAGGTTGAGCTCCATCACGGTTGAGCTACACTCACTGGACATCGATCAGAATGAACTCTGCCATTCCTCGGAAAGTTGCCAAGAGGCCTTTGGAGAAAAAGGAATCCAGAGAACTGTGTTTCAGAAATTGAGAAGAATGAATCCCAGACAGATCATAAAGCAGACCCAATTTAAAGAGGAAGACCTACAAATACTAGTCTCTCAGCTTTCTCTATGGTTTCCTGTCCCTCTAATAAACTCCACAAAAATGTTACAAACGCAGTCCTTTCCCAGAGGATCACTTGAAGGAAACTCCTGCTGTATCATCTATTTGGATTTAGCCTCACCTCTACCTCACATACACACTTGAACTTTCTATAAGATTATAGAAAATACTTTGTTTTATATAAGGATTTACTTTAAGACTTTCAAAAATAGAAAGTTTGAGTAAGATCCCCCTAAAGTGACCTAATTTACCAAAATATAGTTTTGCACATGTATTTCAGGTATACATTCATTCTCTAGTGCAAGATTTTGAAAATCGATCACCAGAGAAACTTCTCAAAATGGATGGAATGGGAGAGCATCTTGTTAAGTGAAAGAAGCCAGACACAGAAAACATTTAGCCTTATTTTCTCTCATATGTGGAATGGAGACTTAACTACACATATACATGTGGCACTAAAACAGAAGGGAGACTAAGGGAAGGAAGGAAGCCATCCAGAGGGAGAAAGGAGGGATGGGGAAGAATAGTAGGGTTAAACCTGAACATAATCATAGAATGATACATAATGTACTGAAATGTCATAATAAAACTCTATTTCCCACTAAAATTTTAATTAAAAGTTTAGACAAGAGAATTAGAAATAATTTCAAAAATTACAAGCCTACCAAGAAATTATTAAGTACACCCAATACTATTATTCCTTCAAGGTCACGGGAGTTTTTACAAACAACAACATGCTTTAAAAGAACCTAAGAAGATTACAAGATTATCTAAAATGTTAGTGGGTCAAGAGTGGTAGACATACTTCTCAACCCAGCCCTGCACCCAGCCTCTTACTGAGAGCGCCACCCTAATACACAGTGTTGGGGCAGCAAAGGATGAACTGAATATCTGAGAAGCAAAAAAAGCTTGTCATGAAAAACATGGACAGTTCTACTGTCAAAGTCTCTCCCTTGAAAATGAAAGGACTAGAGTTCAATTCCCAGAACCCACATTAGAAAAAACAAAAAGCCAGATAAGGTGTTGTCTGCTTATAATCCTAGCATTGTGGAGGGAGAGACAGAAAGTTCCCTGGGGCTCACTAACAAGCCAATCTAGCCTAGTTGGTAAGTTCCAGGCCAACGAAAAATCTGTCTCAAAAAGAGAGGTGGACAGGCCAGTGGAATAATACCCAAGTTTGTTCTCTTGGTATCTCTTTAAATTGGGTCTGCTTATAATCTGTCTGGTACCACACACGCACACACCACCACCACCACCACCACCACCACCACCACAACCACCACCACCACCACCACCACCATTTTCAATGGAAAACCATCTGACTAGATTGCTCCTAACCCCACTTCCGTCCCTCAAAGTAGATGAAGCTCACCTTAGACATCACCAGAACTTGGTGATTCAAACACTGTGAACCTTCAGAAGTCCTGCCAACTGATAAACTAAATTACTGCTAAGGCATAAAATGAAGCGGCACTATCTTTGTTTTCTACTGATCAGGACGTTGTCCTGCCCACCAGGCCAGCACTTTGCTCCATGACACACACTTTCAAGTGAAGAGTGGAATCACTGCTGGCGAGAGGAAGAGGAAAATAAGAGCCCTTTCAGCAGGCACCCACTGCCTTCCTTAATACTATTTAGCACGTCCACAAGCCTTTTCATCTTCAAAGCACTTGAGGAATATTAGCTAATTAATCCTCCCAACAGCACTGCAAGGTGAGGAAGGATTATCTCCATTTTACAGACAGAGAAATGGACTGTTTTGAACACAAGCATTAAACCCAGTGACAGACAGAGTTACCAGAAACTGGGATGGGATGCTTCACTGTGTCTACAATTCCCACACAAGCCTGCCAAGGTATCTCCTCCCCAACTTGGGATCTGCCAAGAGCTCCTAACCAGGAGGTAGCCAAGCAGACAGAGGGCCAGAGGCAAGACAGACAAGGCTCTCATGCTAACGCTTCCAAGTCTTTAATTAACTCATGAGTTCACTGGACTGCCTGGCTGGGGAGGTTCTTTTGGACGCACAGGTGGAGGAGGAAGAGGAGATGACTTCTCAAGAGTTCTTTAGAGCACTCTTCTGCTTGTGGCTCCCTCCACATCTCCACTCTGGCTGATATTTTAAACCAGAGCTGAAGACAGTACATAATGTGATGGGAATCCACCTTCAATCTTTCCTGGAACCAAGGCAGATCCTAAACAAATCAATGAAGAGCCATGCGCACTGTGCTTTCATTACTGAAAGTTTTTTCATATTCTGGGGGCAGAATCTTCTCTAATCAAACCCCAGCTGCAAATGCCAGTTGGAGCCCTGATGAAAATCTCATAATTAAATGCAGCATATGGATTTTATGTGTATCCAGGCCTGTTACTCAAGGCATAATTCCAAACTCTGGTGGTCTTAGTTCTTGAATTTTCAATAGATTGAAAAATCACTTGAAGGTTCAGACTGCTAGACATTCTTCAAAACTTGGACATTTTATTTTCATTTTTATTGTTAAGATGAGGCCTCACCATGTTACTAAGTTTAGTGGATCCAAAGGGTCCTCCTGCTTCAGTCCTCCGAGTAACCAAGACAAAGGTCAGTGTCTCTGGCTAGAACTGTTAAGTTTGACTCATTTGTTTTGTCAGTAGCAACTATCAGCCCTTACCAATTTCTACCTTTGTGTTTTTATTTTCATGCTACTATCCACCCCTAGAAGTGAAGTCCATGTGTTTTATGACTCCAAGTATAGAAGAAATTAGAATTTAGATCACATTTTCCTCACTCCTTCAAAGTATCCTGGAAAGTCCTTCTATGAAGCGTGCACAGGAAGTTGCCGCCAAAGGTTTGTAAACTGTGATGTAGGAAGCAGTAGTGTGTTTAGAACAGTGATTCTCAGCTGGAGAGTATTTAGCCCTTCAAAGGACACCTAAAGGCATTTTTGTCACAACTGAGGGAAGGGTCATGAGTTTGCTATTGGTACCTAGCAAGTGGATCCTGAGATGCTGCTAAATGTCCCACAGTGCACACAACAGCCCCCACAACAAGGAAGTAATGATCCAGTCCCGGGTATCAGTAGTGCTGAGAGTGAGAAGCCCTGGCTTAGAAGAAAACCATTGAGATGAGGCCCATGCTAAACATATTCAGTGGGTTTTGAATGAAAACTTTTACATTGACAGAGTTATTAACTGGCTCAATCACTGGAACCAATTCCTGTTGCCAATACAAAACCAAGAAGTAGACAAACTTAACTAAGAGCAACTGGGGTAGGCTATTCCATTTTCTTAGGATTTAAGTAAAATCCTGACAATTTTGTCAGACAAGACTATGAATAAGAGCCTAAGATTTATTTATCGTAAATAAATTGTTAGGTATTTATTGGTTGAGACTGTCTTACCTATCTTTTTTCTCCAGTTTTGCTGTGCATATAGAAGTAAAAAATACTGTTAACTTGATTTATTAGCATGGATGCCTATTAAATCATGGGAGACAGAGACAAACAACTAGACACAAATGGAAAGAAATAGAACTCCTTAGTTAATTTTCACTGTGGTTAAGATAATACCCCAGGAAAGTAGTCAAACTCCGTCACTGCATAAAACACACCACCACCATTCTAAAATGCTCAGTAATGTCGATGTCATTTGTGGAATCAGAGAAAGTTAATCTAAGAAGTTGAAAGTAAAGTGGTGGTTGTTAGACTACAGGTCACATTTTGGTGGGTGAGAGAGAAGTACTGGAAAAGATTCATCAGTGGCAGCTGAGTTAGAGTCATATGCAAGAATCACGGAGCTATGGTCAGATAAACCATTGTCGTGCATTATTATGACGGCAGGCAACAGTTATATGCTAGAAGAAAGGCTTTCGAAAGCTTCTACACAAAGAAATGGTAAATACATGAGTAGATGAATACATACATAACATTATACAATGAATACATGTATTGAACATTACATAGTGCTTAATTAACATGCATAATATAAATTTATATGTAAGTGAAAAAAGAGGAAAACATTGGTGAATCACACAAGCAAGAAATTTAAGACAAAAAATACATATAGTGTGATTTACATTCATCTGGCCTTCCAAATTAGGCCAAGTGAATCTACCACAGAGAGCAAAGCAGTAGTTACTGTTGCAGAAGGCACAGGCACGGTATGAGCGTTGACTGTGGAATGGCATGAGTAACTTTCCGAAACATTGCCAGTGGTCCGTATCTGGAGCTTATTGGTAATTAGGGAGGTGGGTACACACATATGAGCTTATAAAGCACTGCACTTAAATACTTTCATATTAATGTGTGTTAGTTATATACTATTTTTCAACAAGAAAAAATACGTCCAGGGGTGGGAGAGATGGCTTAGCAGTTAAAAGTACTTGCTGCTCTTACAGAGGCCCCAAGTTTGGTTTCCAGCACCTACACAGCAGTTCCCAAGTGCTTGTACTTCCAGTTGCAGAAGAGCTGATGCTTTCTTCTGGCCTCCACGGGCACCAGGCATGCACATGGTGCACAGACACACATGCAGACAAACATTCCCCCACATAAAAATAAAAATGAATACATCTCTTTAAAAAAAAACTGAAAGAAAACAAGTCACAGTATAAAAGTTTAAAAATAGAATTTTCAGCAGGTAGGCTTATGTTAATATCATTCTTTCAAACAGCAAATAGTCACAGCTTTCATACAAATTTCATCTCTAACAGTTGTCTTCTTTCTCAATTAAAATGCAAATACAGACTTGATGGTTAGTAAACAAGGAAGGGGAAAAATTACTCACTCAGCCAGAAAGAACACACTAACTTATTTCTCATTCATACAATGAAATTAAATTTAGGCCTGGGAGATCAGGTCTGACTCTACAATTCAGGCGAGCCCATAAACAAGTATGTGCGTGCAAACACACACACACACACACACACACACACACACACACACACAGAGAGAGAGAGAGAGAGAGAGAGAGAGAGAGAGAGAGAGAGAGAGAGAGAGGTTCCTTTGATGTAGCTGCCTACAGCAGCTTGTAACAGAACTAATACTATTTTAAAAATATAAATAATTGCACTTCATAGTTAAGAAACCACACCTGCCACCTGCCCTTTCTCTCTCAAGAAACAAAAGTCATTTGTTTCCTGCTACTGATAACAAAATAGCAAGTATTTCTAAAAACCAGTAAATTCTCACCTATATGCCCCAACTGAATTCCCACATTCCACTAGCCCCTTAACTTTATATAAAACCTACATATAAATTTCTTACTTCTGTTTTAAAAGCATATCATTATAAATAATTTTAATTTAGAAGAATTCAGAAAGAGAATATTCTATTGCCAAAGGAGAAATTCACATTGCCATTAAGAGTAACTATTTAAATATACCAATACATATTCACTATGATTACACCACTAAGGAGGGTGAAGAATGTGTTTCTATCTGGAAGTCTAAAATATTTTTAAAAGATTCTATGCAGTCTGTCTCTCTACTTAGATCTTGAGCTTCAAGAAAACAGAAAATATTTTCACAGCTTCATAATACTCAGATGAGTCCAAGACTATCATATGCCTTCACCATCTGTCTGGTGAATAATAGGTGGTTTAGGTAGATGAATGGATGGAAACATAGAGCAATGCCTAAGTAATGGACTGATGGATGGATGATGAATGAATGAATGGACCGATTGACAGACAGATGAGTAGATAGGTTTACAGATGAATGAATGGATATGTGATCTCATGCATGAATGGATGGACAGATGAATAGGTGAATGAGTGGATGTGTGGATGGATATGGGTAGATAGTTGAGTAGATGGATATAGAGAGGTAGATAGTTGAGCAAATGGATAATTATGGATAGGTAGATAGTTGAGTAGATGAGTGGAAGAATGGATGGGTACCTAAGTACAAGGATTAGTAGGGGGATATAAGTAGATGGATAAATGAATGAATGAGCATTGTACTAGCAAATGAATTGTTTTGGGGAAGTAATTTTTCTCAAATTGTTTTCATTAAATAGTTAATACTTACTGTAATACTTCCAATTCTAACTTTAAAAATAAAGATATAATCCAGGCATAGTGGCTCACAAATTTAATAAATTTGCTCCCAACATCTACAAATATTTTGAAAGAGTCATAAAATTAATTACTTCAAAAGTATTTATGAGTAGAACAATACAGTTGGCTGGCAGCAGAATCTTGAGGTGAGTGGTTTATGGACAGAAGTAACAGTTTCTCACCTTCTTAGAACTTCAGACCTTTTTTATTCTAAATCTATATATACTATTCCTTTCTCTCATGTACAAGCTTCTTGAAACATTATGTAAATATAAGCATACCACGGAAAATACCACCCACATTTTCCCCACCATTAGAAACAACAGTTACTTTCTTTTTCATGTTTTCTGCGTGTGCATTTGCATACATTTTCATTTTTGCTTTGAACCAACAATAACAGTCGCCCCAAAACATTACATTTTAGTATTCTGAGAAACATACCACATCATGGAAGTTTATAACTAAGTTTAGAATGTGCGTTTGAAAACAAATTTCAATAAAGAATTCTAATGCCAAGGATAGTAATAGTTGAGAGTCCCTGATTCTGATGACAATCCGCTGAAGATTTTAAAGAAATGATCTGTCCACAAGAAGAACCTTTTAGGTTTTCAGACGCCACACTAAGAAGTGGGAAAATTTGTTTACAAAAGTCTATTGCAAAGCTTGCTGGTTCAAGACACCTTTAACCAAAGGAAATGATAAATACCAAACCATAAAGATGCTATAATACAACTGAAATTATGCAAATAGTTACAGCAGAATAAACCCATTTAATTTTGGTCTTATCTACAAATACATGTACAAGAACTGGGAGATGTCTCTGCTCTGAGAGCCTTGGTGGTAGAAAAGAGCTCTCAGCCTTCAGTCTGACAAGTGTCTCCTCAATTTGTTCTTCCATTTCCCTCTTCCTCCTCCTCTACTTCATCCTCTTCCTCCTCATCTTCCCTTCTCTTATTCTTAGCTTACCCTATTTAATCTTTATACAAGGAGATATATGTCTGTTTCCATTTCTCCTCTTTCCTTCTCTTCAAAGTCAGATGGACTGAAGGATCATCATCATGAAGCATGCCTGGAGGAAATACACTAGAGAGAAGCTTGGCTAAGCTGTCATGAAACGTTAGTAGATTCCAATGCCACATAGAGATTAGTGTCAGCCTGAACCTGAGAGAAATTGAAGAAATGAATGGTCTTCTTACCCCTGGACTGAAGGCAGCATAGAGTAAAGAGAAGGAAGGCACATCATGGTAGTGAATTTTCTTCTAGGAACAAGAAGGAAACTGCCCATAAATGAGATACTGAAGTCATGTATAGATGGCAAACCATTTTCAATTGTTTAATGAGCAATAACAAAAAGACTCTATCAGTCAGAGAATGCATCACTTCTCTTAGGACATCAAAATGATGCTCTCTGGTAATACTGAGGCATTCACACATACATTTAAAATTCAGCTCACTGTTTCTGTTATCTTTTTGCACTGATTGCCTGTGGTTTATGTTTGTTAGTAGGAGTTTTTAATGGGCAAGAACAGGATGCAACATTCCAAACACTGTGCTTAGGAGGTGATGTGAGCAGCTCTATAGCAAACAAGAAAAGCAAAGCCGTTGCTTTTGTAGGATTTAGCACTTTTCAGAGTGATTTTATAAATATGCTTTCCAGTGACAAATACGACTCTGACCTACATGACTTAAATGAGGCCTTTGCAAATGGCTGCAAATAGAAGCTATTGTTGACAAAATGGAAAATTGCAAAATTAACCAAAGGTGTGAGATTGATGCACAAAATCCACGGTCTATTATTCCTCGTCTCAATGTAAATCACTAGAATGGTTTCACAAAATATTCTATCATAGGCTATGCAAATAGCTTGACCACACTGTACCTTCTACAAATATGCCCAATTATGACTGGTCTGATAAACAGAATGTCAAAAAAGAACAATAATTCTAGTCTAATTAGTTTATTCACTGAAGTTGACAAAATGCACCATGAAGATGATAAGTTAGTGAATTTAGTGCTAAAAATGTGGATTTTTGTTTTGCAGTTTTATTTCATCTTAGGCAGCTCAAAGAGTTTCAACATAAATATTTGTGGTTGATGTGAAAGCAAATGTTTCCAATATGATTTCCCAATCTTATTGCATTTGTTCCTGTTATTGTGCCCATATCTCTTCACTTTGTGTATGTAATTCCAAAACGGGAAAAAAAAAGATTTTGAACTAAAATTGTTGAATGTCACTATTTAAAAGTTTTATGCTCTCCCACAGGTGACCAATGACTCCATGGAAACAGTGTCTTTTAGACACAATAGGACTGACATATGTATGAACTCACAAAGTCTGTGGCAGCAAGCACAGGGCCTATATGGGTTCAAGCCACACAGGATCCCAGCACTGTGAGGAGGAAGTGGACGTGGGCTCACTCCCCTAACTGAGGTGCTATCTGTAATTGATAACAGCTGCCAAAGGAAAAAAATCAGTTTTCTCCAATGGAGTCTCACTGGGTATATTAACCACACTTCAGGGCAGGCCCCATGCCCAGGAGTAATTGGCCAACACAAAAGGAACTCAATGGTATTTTTGTAGACTTTTTGTCTCATATTGCTTTACTTGGGCATTTCTTTTCTTATCAGTCTTTTGTTTGTTTATTTTAATTTTTCTTTTTGGGGAGGTGTTTCGTGTTTTGTTTGTTTGGTTTGTTTATTTTTTTTAAGAGAGAGAAACAAAGAACATAGTGCTGGCTGGGTAGGGAGGTGGGGAAGATCTGAGAGAAGTTGGAGGAGGGGAAAACATCATCAAAGTATATTGTATGAAAACACTTTTTCTTTTCTTTCTTTCTTTCTTTCTTTTTTTTTTTTGGAGACAGAATCTCAACATGTAGCTGTAGCTATTTTGTAACTCACTATTGTAGACCAGGCTGGCCTTGAACTCATAAAGATCCAACTTCCTCTGCCTCCCAAGAGCTGGGATTAAAGGCGTGCGCCACCATACCTGGCAAAGACATTATTATCGATAAACATGTTTTGAAAAGTTTTATGCTCTTATAAATTGCCTATTGTCTATCGTTGTGTTGACTCTATAATGGTACACTTGAGTAGTTTTAACATAAATTACATGTCCCTCAAAGCCTAAAATATTTACAGTCTGGCTGTCTATAGAAAACATTTGCTGGCTCCTTAGATGTAATAGCTCATACATATTTCAAATGTTCATTTGCATGTTTTTGATACTTGGAGTTTCTGTGTGTGTATGAGTAGTCTGTGTTCCTAAATTCAGGTAGACTTTGTTTTGATTTGGATATGAAACGTCCCCCCAAAAGTGATCACATATTGAGGGCTTTGCCTCCAGCTATGTCACTATTAAGAAATGACTGGTTTGTGGGACCTCTAACTTCATCTGCAACTGCATAGCTAAATGGGTCATTAGGAAGTGGGAACTAGTTGAAAGATGTAGATCACTGGAGCCATTCTATTGAAGAGTCTGTCTTTCTGTCTGTCTGTCTGTCTCTCTCTCTCTCTCTCTCTCTCTCTCTCTCTCTCTCTCTCTCTCTCACACACACACACACACACACACACATACACATGCATACACACAATATTCTACATTTTTGGATGGGCCCACTCATTCAGAAAATATTTATTGACTGTCCACTAGATGCCACGCACTATTCTGTGCCCCGATAATCCAAAACAGAAAAATACATAGCCTTTCCTTCATAGGTTTACAGTGGATTGCAACAGACATGCAATAACTGATTAAAGTCCTATGCTATAACTACCAAGAAGAGGAATATCTGTAAATATGAAATATTTTGGTAGCAAATATATGAGTGGGCAGATGAAAGAGACTGAGAAGGCTTCAAAGAAAGAGTCACAATGGGCTAGGGCTTTAATATCTGTGTAGAAGCTGTTTGTAAAAAATAATAGTAGAAAAGTCACTGGAAGCTGCAGGAACGACATTCGAAATTGGGTGAAATAAACATCATGTTCAGAGATGTGTTCATGCCTGGGCTAAGGTCGAGGGGAGTGGAGAAGTATGAAAAGATGAGCTAGGGAAATCAGGCTACCTAAACCTGTGCCTTGCTAAGGAGTGTGTGTGTGCATGTGTGTATGTGTGCATGCATGTGTGCGTGTGTGTGTGTGTGTGTGTGTGTGTGTGTGTGTGTGTGTGTGTGTGTGTTGAGACAAGGTCTAGCTATACATCTCAGGTGGACCTTGAACTCACTATGTGGCCCAGGCTCACACCGAGTCTAGGAGTTTGGGTTTTAGCTTTTAAACATGGTGGTTGGGTGTTTCTTAAATATAGAAACAGCATACTCAGATTTCTGGTTTAAGATGATAATGTGAGGGAAAGGGTGATGAGTGACCGGGACACAAGCAGACTGAAAGAAACAGCTTCCCAGTTTATCAGAGTATGTCTGCACACCCAAGCATGAGATCTCCTGGCACCCTCAGAGACATCCATAAATGGAAGACAGCCCAGTGCCTGAGTGAACTGAAGAAAAAGTTCAAGGAATCTTTTGGTTAGAAAATGCAGAACAGTTGTTACATGCCAACTTTACTTCATAAGAGGCAAAAATCCTTCTTTCTGTCGTTGCTTATGTGCCTGGAACCCTCTTGTGCCGAGAGCAAGCTCATGAAAATGGCAACAAAAGGCAGAAATGCTATGCTTATCAGCCTTTGTGCCTGTGGTGGGAAAAAGAAAAAAGAATGAAGACTCTGTTCCTAAGCCCAGAAAAACTGATTATTATAATATCCTGATCATAACCCCAACATCTCCAACTTGTGGAATGTTTGTTCCTTACTCTCTCTTCAGAAATGCCTCCCCATTATAGAATTCCTGCACAAGTGAAATAATTCCAGCTACTGTTTTTCCTATAAAAGGGACCACTGTGTTTCTGCTACTCTCACTCGCATGTTTCTGTAGGTGGTCATTTCAACAATAAAGGAAGTTCAAGGGTTCAAACCGATTTCCACTGTTACAGCCCAAAACTTTGAGGCTTCTTTTTTCAAGGAAGTCCCCCCTGCTGAGCAATTATGCTCGAATTCAAGGCTGGCTCTTTCTTAGCAAAGCTGTGGGGAGAATAAGGCAGAGGAGAGAGGGGTAAGGAATCTAGGGAGGGAAGAGAAGATAAGAGACTAGAGAAATCAAGGCATTCAATCATAAGCAAATGGCTGCAACTGACCATCTGATACCATGGAGGCTCAGAAAGCAAAGGAAAATGGAGTCTCGGGGTTGATTCATTTCTCAATTTTATTTTTGGCTAATGTTGACCCTGGTGAATTGATGTATTGAGAAAGAATAATACCTGCAGCCATGTTATTTGGGCTATAACATGCCTCAGGCAACATGTTCAGAAGGTTCTGGAGGAAGCCAGTAGACTCCTAGTGCCTTAACAGAGAATATTTACTTTTTCTTGGGTGCAGTGCTGTGACCAACATCTTGTTTGGTCATTTCCCAAGAGGTCTCCAACTCTATATGATGTCTCATAATCTCCCCAGGGCAGGACAAAGCAAAGTAGATCCAATCTCATCATGCCCTACCTCCACAGCATTGCCAAGGGCAACAGGGTGCTGATGCTTCACCATTTTGCCTCTTGTCTCTTTGTTCACTATTCCTGGGGTTGTGAGGGAGGATAGCTCCGAAGACCAATGGATGAGACCCTTGCTATTAAGGTCCCTAATCTCTCTCCCGTGCCCCTGTGTGTGTGTACTGGAGTAAATAAATGGCCCTGTCTGTTCCCATTGCTTTTCCCTGAAAGGAATTCACCATCCTCATCACTTTCAGAGCAGATATATAAAAATATAATAAAAATAAAACTAAGTTCCCTAGAACTGTGAAGGTCCCCATCATCTGGTGACCTGTCTTCGAGGTCCATGGAGGGAGACTGCTCATGAAAGCTGCTTAGATGTCTTTTTTTTGTTGTTGTTACTGTCAATGAGCTGACTGCTAGTAGTCTCATAGAGAAAACAGCTCCCAGCTAAGTAGAAGCATTATGAAAAACTCATCACCTAGTGATTTCACTGAGAGGAAAAAATATTCTGAAATAAAAACTTTGAGTGCAAATTTCACAGGAAAGTTTATAGCTGTTGAGGATTGAAATATCAGACTCCCATTCTCAAAGGTATAACCTAAAGGGCTTTATGAATACAAAACCAGACCTGGAGCCATGGAGAGTCATTGGTGTTATCCCCACTCAGATGGGGCACGCCTTTGCTCCATGCTGCCTCTCACTGGGAATTCAATCATCTCACAAAGAAGCAGAGGAGAATGGGGGGTGGTTGTGTGTTAACCAACTCCACACAAGGCAATAAGAGAGAAATTCTCTTCCCAACACTGCCCCAAGCCATTTATCCTCATCAATGAACCGCACAGAATCAGAAGCTTGAGTCAAGGTGCGCTGTCATTAGCTCTGTCTCTCTGTGCCTGAAGTTAGAATATGGGGCATGTACTGGCTGGTTTTGTGTCAACTCGACACAAGCTAGAGTCATCAGAGAGGAAAGAGCCTCAGTTGAGGAAATGCCTCCATGAGATCCAGCTGTAAGGCACCTTCTCAATTAGTGATCAATGAAGGAGGGCTACGCCTATGGTGGTTGGTGCCATCCCTGGGCTGGTAGTCCTGGGTTCTTATAAGAAAGCAGGCTCAGTAAGCCAGGGGACTGAAGCCAGTAAGCAGCACCTCTCCATGATCTCTGCATCAGCTCCTGCCTCCAGGATCCTGCCCTGCTTGTGTTCCTGTCCTGACTTCCTTCAATGATGAACAGTGCTGTAGAAATGTAAGCCAAATAAACCCTTTCTTCCTCAACTTGCTTTTTGGTCATGGTGTTTCATCACAGCAATAGAAACCCTAACTAAGACAGGGTGCATACAAAGAAATGAGTACATTAATAAAAACATTTTTAAAATAATCATTTTCTAAAAAAAAAATGTAAACAATTTTCCTCATTTTTTCCATTTGACTTTCTAAACTCATATGGCCTGCTGTGATTTAGATATTTGACTATTAAACTTTTAAGTCAAATTCTGATCTGTTATTTCTTTGAAAATATAGAAAGTTGAGTTCTACTGATTTTGAGAGTCCAAAGGCACAGCTACAGCTTAAATCTTGGTAAGACAGTGTTCCAAATGTCAGCCAGAGCCCAGCTATAAAAATCCATTTCTTTTGTCTGATCCTTTTCTCTTACAAGGAAGTGCCTCAAGATACTAGTTTAGCATACATCAACATGTAAGTGTAAACTTTTCCCTGTGCTTATCAGCTTTGGTTGGTCCAACTTTTGAAACTGTCTATTAGTCCACCTTTCCAGCGTAAAGGGATTAACCAGGTGATAGCTCCCCTCAGGACAAACAGGTGAACAGATAGCACATGCCAGATCTATCATCCCATAAATCCGCTTTTCAAAGCACAAGTCTCTCCCATTTCTGGGCAAACACTGACAGTTTCTCTTCTGGGAAGAAAGAAAAGAATAGAGTCAAAAAAGATCAATCAATCTGACAAAGCCTGTGGTTTCATTTCAATTAATGCTTAGTTTACAATTGTCTAGTGACATGAAGAGAGGATGATTCATAACAAAAGTGACTTGCACAGCCCACATTAAAAAAAAGGTCCATGTGATGAGCATCATCACCATGAAAGAGTGTTAATTAAGTAAGCCGTATATATATGATCATGATGCAATAAACTTGAGAGGAGAAAAGACATCAATGCTAACACTGCAGAAACTTTAGTTGGGCAAGGTAGCAGCAATCTGAAACATAAAATATTTATTTAGAAAATGGAGCATACTCATTGCTGTAGGACAAAATTATATACATATGCAGGGACTTTTCCAGAATGATCTGAAAGTGGCATATAAACACTCAGTTCTTACATTTGAGCATGTGCATAGAAGCGTATGTGTTCATCTGTGCATGTGCTAAATATCTCTATGCATAGATGTTCAAGCAGCTGTCATATGTAAATTTGGTTCTAATTAGGCTGTAGGTTGACAAACTTCATCTCATAAGACAAACTAGCTCACTACCTGTTTGTATAAATAAAATTGTACTAGGACATGGCCAAACTAACTTATCTATGTATTGTCCATGGCTGCTTTCCTAAGCAATGACAGATCTGAATAGGGCTGACAGATAATACATGATTTGCAAAGGCTAAGAACTTTTACTGTCTGGGTCTTTACAGAAAAAAAATGGTTGCCATTTTCTGATTGAGATAATGGACATCATCTAACTAACACATAAGTCAACATAAATATACTTTTGAGATTTGACTCAACAAATTCTAAACTTTTCCCAAACTATTGAAAACTATTGTTAAATATCATAAACATGATGAATTCAGATAAAAGGAACCTTGGAGACTTAGCATAATTTCTACCTTTGTTTTGGATCATAGTTTCTCTGAAAACATTTTTGAACTTTGTTTTTAATATAACATTATTTTAATATATGCATATAAAAACAAGTAATTTCTGTATTAAAATGCCATTGAAGTAGAGCCACACCTTGATCTGTTTGTGGGTCCCCTGGCAATGCAACCAGGACTTATCCCGGGTGCATGAACTGGCTTTTTAGAGCCCATTCCCTATGGTGCGGATGCCTTACTCAGCCTTGATGAGGGGGAAGGGGCTTGATCTTGCCTCAACTTGTTATGCCAGCCTGTGTTGAATACCCAAGGGAGGCCTTACCCCCTATGAGGAGGGATGGGGCGAGGAAGGGGAAGCAGGAAAAGGGGAGGGAGGATTGGTATGTAAATAAAAGTAAAACTATTTTAAAAAATAAAATAAAAAAGAAATAGAGCCACACAATGTTACCCACATTTTATGTTTCATACATGCACAATATTTTTCTCATTATTTTATATAAACAGGCACACTTCATACTATCATTACATTTCCCATCATTTAGGGTCTGTGTCACTGTAAACTACAGGGACATGAGTAACAATGAGGGGCAGCTGAACATCTAACTGAATTCTCCTATTCCAAAAGTATGAAGCTGTCTATAATCCCAATACCACCGTGGAAAACATCTGTCCTAAGTATAGCAACCATTTACCTGTTACAAATTACCTTCTCCTATCTCCAAAACAATTGCTTGGTCTCATTTCTCACGTTGAGAAAGAAAACTGCACTTCAAAGAGCATTCAAGGCAAATCCAAATGCAGGGTTAGGGTGCCAGGAAGAGGTAAATGTTACAGAATATGGTCATCGGGTTTTCTATATTACCATATTACTGCATATATTTCAAGAAACATTTCATCCTCCTTCCGCTGTATTTCTAAGTTCAATAATTCTGATTTCATTTCTCATACAGAACTTGCTAATTATCCCTATGTGAGATGAAATTGCTTTCTTTTAAAAAAAAAATCCAAGTCTAAGGCCTTTTACTGTTTGAGGCTAAGGAGTGAACATAATACATATCATTACCGTCATTTTCTGCCAAAACCCATGCCCTGCAGGCGACACAGATGATGATGAAATGCTGTAGGGTGGCAATGATTGTCCTATATTGTATGTAGATGTGGGCTGTCACATTCATGATTTGGATCAAGGGTACATGACCTCATTGCTGGCTAGTCAACCTAGAGCAAATGTAATTTATTGGAGCCGGGAGGCCTCATTATGATCTAGTGTCCAATGCATTTCCTCACAAATAAAAATGATAGCCATATAAGAAATCCACATAACTACTCTTCATTTTATTGACAAGATTTTTAATGCAGTAGAAAGAAAAGACATTGCTCCAGTTTTGCCAACCCATGAGGGAACTAGTTGCCATATTTAAATGAGAACAAAAAAAATGAATATGGGAAAAACATTCCCATGAAATCTCATTTGAAACTTTGGCTTTGGGATAACAGTTTTGTGGTACTTAGCTAAAATCACCATGTCCTGGGAAAAGTTTAAATGCGGCCCAGGAAGCAGGAATTTCCTTTGACTAAATGGCAGCATTTCTGCCTTTCAACACAAAAGCAAAATTTAAGAACAAGAAAGGTATGAGAGTGTGTAAAGTGGGGGAGACATGCTGCTAACATCTATACATGTGAGTTTCAGGAAAATTTCATCACAAGTAATTTAACTGAAAGCTGCCTTTCCCAAAGCAATGGAAGTAATGGCCTATGTGTCAGGAAAGCTGGGGCAGGGAAGGAACGATGTCAAGAGGGCCACATATTTCTTTGCTTACTTTGTTCCAGGATCTGTTTTAAAAAGGGAGCCAAGAGCTTCTGGCAGAAAGGTCAGGCTAGTCTCCTTTCCATGATGTTGCTAAAAGCCTTCACGGCCTTTATCTGGGAAGATAATGAAGTAGTTATTATCTCAACGTAAGGTCCTGACTCCTTCGTTGTGCCCCATCATCAACTCACCATGCTTAATTCAATCTGTGTTTATGTAGCTCAGATATAATCCCACCAGATTCAGCCGTTCAGCCCTGCCAGTGATACTGTTGCTAACATTACACTAGTATCGCTTTCAGAAAGGATGGGGAGAAAACTTTATCATTACAGGGAGACCACCCTCAGACACAGCCATTTGTAAAATGTTGAGGCATGTTTAGGGGGTTTCATTTCTTGGTGGATCTGAGATAAGCCATTTGGAAAGCTTTTAATTGTTTCATTGAGGCTATTGTTACTTGTACTGTGTGGACACCTGAAAAGCAAACCCAAGAAGCTCAATTGAAAATGGCTTTGTTCTGAAGTTTACTTTAGGAGCAGAATTGTTCAACTACATAATACAACCTGGATGTTTCAGCTGTTTCGCAAGCAACATTTTGAAAAGCATTAAGTAAATAAAACTCATTGGTGCCACAACTTTTGCTCCAGTCCTGTCCATGTTTGCCTAGATCTCATTATCACCCCATTATAATAATAATCAGTGCTGTTGAGTTGGATTACGTCACCTACCGCTTTGAAGCTAGGTGTGGCCATGTGAATTGCTTTAGCCCATGAAGGATGAGCAGAAAAATGTTACATGGCTCTAGTGATATGTGACAGGTAAAAGCTTCAAGAACCAGCACGCTATTTACCTCGTTCTGCTTTACAGTTTCCTGTATGTCAAAATGGAGCTACAAGCAGCGTGTATTTCAGAAGAAATACAACGAGCAGAGCACTTCCGTCTTGCTTTCCTATTCCACCTTCTGGTACTGTTTCTACCCTTACTTCAAAACATGAGCACTGTTCTGTAATAAACACACTCAAGAGAATGTCCACATAATCATCTTAATAAAACTAATAATGGAAGGAAAGGACAAGGTCACAGTTTAATCAACCACAAATTTTTCATTGAGTTTTGTTTTATTGAGATTTTTTATTTATCACCTGACTCCTTGATGACTTTTCACTCACGTGTGGTACTGTGCTTACCTTTCCCTTGCTTGGGAAACAGGAGATAATAAACATTTCTCAAAACTTCAAATGGTGACTCCTTCACCCCCACTGTGGCTATATGTGGAGATGGAGCCCCTAAGAAAGCAATTAAGTTGAAATGAGGTCATGAAGGTGGAACCTTGATCCGATTGGATTACTATGCTTAGAAGAAAACATATCAGAAGACCTTCCTGCACACTATCCTACTCTCTCTCTCTCTCTCTCTCTCTCTCTCTTCCATGTGAGGATGGACGATTAATACAATCATCTAAAAAACAAACAAACATCTTTGACCGGAAACCACCTTCCTAGCCTCCAGAACACTGAGAAATCAATTTCTGGTCTTTAAGCCACCCAATCCATAGTATTTCATTATGGTAGCCTAAACTGCCTAGCTGGCTGGAGCTAGTCAGAGGAGCATAAAAGAAAGTGAGGTGATGATTACTCTAAAGAAACTTCTCTCACACCTAAGACATTAAGAGAAAAAAAAAAGGACTCAAACTAAGGGAGAAGTGAGGACAGCTTAGAGCAAGGGACTTGAATAACCTTTGACCCATGACCAGTTGTTCTGTGAGAGCTCAGTGAACATGCACTGTATAACAGGCACAGAGTATGAGGTTGGGGACACAAAGCCAAGGGATGTATGGGTCCTGTAGCCCACAAACGTATGCCTTCATAGAAAATATGTTAAGCAAACCCACTGTGTCACTACCACCACATTTGCTGAGCACCCCCAACGCAATTAAGCATAGTGCTGAGAGTTGGACTGGGCATTACATTTTCATTGATCACCTGACCCTTCTTCATAGAGATGAATATGCTACTCAATTATGGGCAGAATCAGTAACCAGGGTTAGGTTGGGGTGATAAATATTCCATGTCTCTCTGGCACATGACAGCACTATTGGATTCAGATTGTAGTCATCTTCTCATCCCTACTCCTCCAAGCTGCTCTCAGTCTGGCTAACTTACCCTGGAAGGCCTTGAGAGGCGTCTGACAAATATGGAAATTTGTAGGCAGCAAGTGTGTATTAAATAGAATCCAATAAGTGCAATACCTGCAGCTCCTCTACATAAATGTCTTTGGTTTATATAAAAAGTTATATGATCACATTTCAATATTCAGCTCAAAGCAAATGGTCATTGCCCAGCACACTGCTGGAATTCATATTCTATTTAGCTCTCATGAATAGAAACAGAAGCAGCTTTGAATTTTTACCTGAGCATTGAGAAAATAGTCTGTCCAAGAGAAACATCAATATGCTTCACCAAGAGCATGCTTCTCAGAGCCTTTCCCATAATTTTATAGGCAAGTATTGTTTCTTCATGTCAACCTCACTCAAAGAACTTCAAGCCAAAGCATAAAAGATCACAACAGCTCTGTTGAAGAAAAACTGGATTAGCTTCTCTAAAACACTAACTAGCACAGAATCTATCCAAATTGTCTGGGCCTTTTATAACGATTAGGGAAAGTGAGAAATCGGACAAAGGCCCTATAATGCAGTTTATAGGGATAAGAGGAGAGAGAGAGAGAGAGAGAGAGAGAGAGAGAGAGAGAGAGAGAGAGAGAGAACAAGAGAAAAGGAGAACAAAAAACAGTGTGAACCAAACAACACTCTGACACCCAAAGAGGAAATAGCACATTCTCCCCATACCTCTGGATTCTCTGTATTGATCTTTTAACACAGAAAAGGATTTGCTGAGACAGATACAAACACAGATACTACTAGGTGTCAGTCATGCTCCGCTGCTACAGAAACAATGGATGGGAGATGATGCCAGCAGATACAGGTTTCCTCGGATATCTGAGCTGCTAAGAGGGAGATGGGGAGGAAGGATCAGGCATCTTTGCTCTACAATGCTTCTTTCTTTGTCTCGGTAGAGTTTGATGCTGGAAATCCTGTCTCTCCTTGGCCCTTGCTGCGTGCTCCTCTCATATCCCAGTCAATGTTTAGCTTCTCAAATCAGACCATGATAGACTGAGGAACCATAGCTGTTCTTCAGTTAGGTAGGGAAGTAAGGCAGCATTGGCTTTCTATCTGAGTGAGGTCTGGACAGAGTGTACAGGATTCCTGAGAAGGCAACAATAGTGCTCGGTAGCAACAGTGAGCACACAGGCAGACGTCTGTTAGCAAGTCCTAGCCCTGTGGGTTTTTTGTTTTGCTTGGTTTTAATGAAAAGGAGCCCTATGGTATAACCCCACCTAGACACTACTATAATTAACTGGCATGTAGTATACTACAACTTGGGGAACATTTTAGCTGTC
Organism: Peromyscus eremicus; assembly: GCF_949786415.1. NCBI lineage: Eukaryota > Metazoa > Chordata > Mammalia > Rodentia > Cricetidae > Peromyscus > Peromyscus eremicus. The sequence continues at coordinate 27,205,252 of NC_081439.1, read as the reverse complement.
TTTAGTTTTCTCCACCAACACTCAGAAGGGACACTGGGAAGACACAGAACCACAGTGTGCAGAGACATAAACACTGGGAAGGATTTTGTGGTAACGTCTTACAGACCCACTTGTTTATCTGGGAAAAGAAATGGCCAGCACTAAAAGGCAAGGTCACTCAAGAGACATAGTCTCTAGTCTTACTGATCCTAAACTAAGAGGGAATGCTTTGGGAACGAGTTTTCTGATTCCAGGGGGTGAGGAGTGAAACTGGCAAGAGGAGGATCGTCATCTGAGCTGCTTTGAGCCTTGGTTTGCTCATCTGTAAAGCTGACATAATAAGCCTGGCTCTCTTACCTCACCATCTTCTTATGAGAATGAAATGAGATAAGGTGTGGGAAAGTGCTTCTGAAAATTCTAAAGAGCCACCCACAGGTAAGGTGTTATTATGCCATGGCTCATCCAGAACTCGAGTCCTTGGAGACATATTTTCAAACTAAATTGCTTGTCAGTGGTAGCTCTCACTTGTGTGGTTCTCTTGCTTCTGCCTACCCACATGGTAAAAGAGTTTTCTACCACCTACAGGGAATGGCTTAAGGAAGAAGCTTGGGATTGAGGCGGGGGGCAGTTCAAATGGAGACACAATAACCTCAAGGACGCTCTGACTGTGAAATGGAGTGGCCATGTCATGGGCACTACACACACCTGTTCCCTCTGGGGCAGGAGAGTGACAAGCAGCAAGGTGCATGCACAAGTGACAGTCATCAACCTGGAAACAATGTGTGAAGAAATGCTGACACCATCTCATTCTATAGAATCAAATCAGTAACTCCCACCCCCTCTTCTCTGTTACATCTTCTGTTCTATCCACAGGAAAGAAGGATATATATACACATAACTCTCTTTTCCCAGAGACCCTGATAGGAAGCACTCATCATCTGGCTATCACAGTCCTAGAAGGCAGGACTTCCCTGCTCTTCCTTCGACCACTATCTGTAATGGTTACATGTTCCCCAGGTTCTTGGTGTCCACTGAACTTTTTCTCTAAGATCTGTATCATATGTCCCTTGTGATTAAACTGATTTATCTTACAATCAAGATGGAGCCTAAAATGCAATGGTCACCCATTTAACAAATGTTTACTCAGTCTTACCTTGTGCCAGGTAAGTATTAATGTAAAGAAATTAGCCACTTGCCCATCAAGCCTGCTTGCTGCTGAATGAGACTTCCCAGCATCCTCTGTAATTATATGTTGTCAAACAATTGAGTTCAGGCCAATGGATTACAAGTGGAAACTAACTACTCAACTTCTAGGCATAGCTCATCCAAAACTAGCCTATATGAGTCTTCTTTCTCCCCTACTCTACATGCATTTCAAATGCAGCCCTGGAAAAAGAAAACATGTCTGGTAGATGGGAAAAGTACATAATGAAAAGGATCTACATTCTAAAATAACTATGTGAAAGATTACCCACTGAATAATTCACTGAATTCTCATGTGGGAAAGAAAGAAAATGTCTATTATATTGATCCACTGACATGTTAGTGGTTCTTTATTATAGAAATAATCATACCCTGATCCCACAGTTGGGCACACAATAGGGGTTAAGACATGGTTCCAACAGTACTGTGAGGTAATGGCTATGGAGAGGAAGAAGGAGGAAGAGAGAGAAAGCAAGCTGTGGGCAACTGGCATCACAAAGAGGTTAATCAAGAACACTGAGAGAAGAGGGCATCAAGGACAGAACTGGAGGAAGAACTAGCAAGATTGGCATAGGAGCAGAACCAGAGCACTCTTAGAGCAGGGCCCAGGACAGGGAGTCAAGGCAGAAGGTCACAGAAAGGCTAGGACCAGGCTCTTGAAAACCAGTTGGTTTAGACGTTATCAGGAGAGTAATAGGAATCCACAGAAGAATAAAAACGAGGAATTGGGCCTTCCAAGAGTCGGTCTACTGGACTGAAAGGAGTAGATCAGAGGATAGCAAGATGAGGGAAACAGAATCGCCAATTGAGAACCACTTCTAGACACCAAGGTAATACCTTAGATCCTATGCTCCTAACACCAATCGGATCCGATCCACCTTTTCCTGCCGTGGTGAATTGTTATTTGAATTGCTGGCTGTCTTTGCTGAAGGCTCACTCTCAACAGAATTTGTTCTCCCTGGCCCCAGTACTCCTTTCTTACTCATTTATATTTTCTGTCCCCCTTCCAGCCTATCCTTTGAGGTCTCAACAAGAGCCTTTCGGCATGCCCATGGGGAATTATGACACAAAGGAAGAGGCTCCACTATTCATCACACACTCTCCATAAACAAAGCTCATTAAACATTCAGCATTATAACAGGAGACAAGTGCCTCTAAAAATCAGAACAAGCCAGCAAGGTGAGTTTTACTATGACATTAGCAGTCAGACACAAACAGACAGACTGTCAGAAAGACAAGCAGCCGTTGTCTGGAAGGGCAGGCACACCACTACAGAAATGTCACAAAGCAGCCACACCTGTCAAGGCAGCCCTGAAAACCTAAGAAAAGGTAAGCGGAGGAGAGAAGTGAGGCTTCTTTCTGAGGGATCTACCAGGATATCTGGTTCCTGAACAGAACTTGCCCCACAGATGTGGCCAGGAATGAAGGATGCTTGGAGAGAGTAAGCAAAGGAACAAAACATCACAAAGGGCCTGGGGCAGATTTCTATTTAAAGCACAACTTTAAAGGGGGAACAGTTACTTATTTGTATTCAATCTGTGTCCAAGTAAAGAGAAATAGCAGTTTATTTCCCCACATGCATCGCTCGCTCCCCTTCAAATGCCAACGTGGACAGGAGGGCTGTGTTTATCATTCTGCAGGCAAGAAGCTAATGTGTTACACTTAGCCCTGATCTTTATTTCCATCCCACAGGAGTTACTAGGCTACACTCACCAGCAGGAATGTGCCTCGTTGCAGTACTTCCAACCTGGGAATGTTTCATCAAGAACAATGGAAGAAAACAACCCAGTCCTACTCTTAGATTGACCACAAATACATAATCCCTTAAGCTGGGCTTGCAGTCTGCAATTCTTCTCCTTGTGCTTGGTCAGCCCTTGTAACAGACTAGCTGGTTCATCAGGCTTGATTCTCCTTTCCTCCTAGACATAGAAGCCAATTGCATGTGCCGATTTCCCTTGAAGCTAGATGTGGTTGTGTGACTGAGTTCTGGCCAATAAAGTGTGACTGAAAGTACAGTGAGTCACCTCTAGGTCAGTATAATGACACTCTTCCAAGCATAGTCTTCTACTCCCTTTCCCTATCCATCCAGAAACAGAATGCAGAAGATGCAAGGACCTAAAAGATGAGAAGAACCTGGGACCTTGAGTCACCATTTGGAGGAAAGACAGTGAGGAGGACGAGTTGATCCGGATCAGGTAGCTACATGAAAGAAATACATTTTTACTGTGTTCAGCCACTGGAAAGCAGGAGGGGTCTGTTTGTTACAGCAACTCACCTAAAGTGATTAATATAGCTCTCTCTTCCATCCTTTTGAATGAGAATTCCAAATCTTCAACATTGGTCTCATGTCTCTCAATCTCCCTTAATTCAGGTAGACGAGTATACCCATTTTTGAAAGCCTTGTTGATGCTAAAAGTTGATATTCTAACAGTTCAAGAAGCTAGAAGTTCAAAATGTGGTTTTAACAGGACCATAGGCCCTCTGAAAGTTCTAGCGAGAACTGCTTCCCCATCTCTCCCCTGGCTTCTGTTGGTTGACATCGAGATTCTTGAACTGTTAGAATATCAACTTTTGGCATCTTTAGCATGTTAAGCTACTTAGTCTGTGGAAACTGGTCATGCTAGCTCCAGGAAACTAGTACAAAGTGTCTACTAAGACAGGTTACTTGAACATAACTCCTTTACTTTGTAGGCTCACTTCTCATTTTCTTAATATTGTGTTTTTATTGATGTGTGTATACGTATGCATGCTCACCCTATATGTGTGTGGATGGGTTCCTGCAGAAGCCAGAAGGCACCAGATCTCCTGGAGCTGAAGTTACAGGTGGTTGAAGAATCAAACTGAGTGCTGAGAACTTAACTGCAGTCTTCTCAGAAATGTTGGGCCACCTCCCTCACCCCACTTTTTGGATAGTGTCCTTTGAAAGAAAACGATATGAATTTTGATGCAGTTCTTTTTAATTTTCCTTTGTCAATTCTACTTTCAGTGTCATGCCTAAGAAAATATTGCCTATCATTAGATCACAAGATTTACTCCTGTTTTCTAATAAGAGTTTGAATTTTTGTTTGTTTGAAATGTTTTGCTTTTGGGGGTGGCAGTTTGAGTTTGTTCTTGTTTTTGTTTGTTTTGAGACAGTCTCACTGTGTGTAGCCCTGGCTGGACCTGAACTCACTATGTAGACCAGACTGGCCTTGAACTCACCAAGATCCACCTTCCTCTGCCACCTAAATACTGGGATTAAAGGCATTGTTTGTTTGTTTTTAAGTTAAGGTCTCACACTATAGCTCAGGCTAGCCTGAACTTTCATAATTGCCTTAATTTCAATGTATGTCAAATTTAAAGTTAATTTTTGGTGTGGTGCAATGGAGAATCAACTTCATTCTTTTGTGTATAGATACACCATTACCACATGCGCTCAAAGGGTTGTGGATTCCCCCACTGAACTGGTTAGGAACCCTTGTTACAAACTAGGTCATAAATGTAAGGATTTGCTTCTCGAATCTCAGGTCGGGTCAATTGATCTGTATGACTCATATACTGTCTTGGTTAGTGTAACTTTATAATACATTTTGAAAGTGATAATTATAAGTTTTCCAACATTTTTTCTTACAAGACTGTGTTGGTTATTTTTAAGATCAGTTTTTAAATTTTTGTCAATTGATACAAAACAGATATAGTTATGGATTGTATTAATTCTGTGTATTAATTATGGGATACTACCTATTACTAATATAGTCTTCCAACCCAGGCATAGGAATTTCTTTCCAGCTATCTATACATTTTGTATAATTTTATATTTCTTTTGTTAAATTTATTGGTATCTTATGTTTTTTGAAGCTACTATGAGTAAAATTGTTTCCTTAATTTCTTTGCCTGATTGTTCATGTGCATTATAACTTGTGCTCTTTATATTGATCTTGTTTCCTAAAAGCTCAGCTGAATCATTTGTTAGCTTAACAATTTTATTGTGTCTTCCTTTGGATTTTCAATATAAAAAAATGTCATATGTGAATAAAAATACATTTACTTCTATGATTCCAATCTAGATGTCATTATTTCTTTTTGTTGCCTAATTGCTCTAGCTAAACTCTCTAGTACAATACTGAATAGAAATGACAAGAATGGGCAGTCTATCTTGTTGTTCATCTTAGAGAGAAAGGATTCACGCTTTCTCTCTGAAGTAGGATGCCATCTGTGAGCTTCTTATTGATGTCAATTACCAGGCTTGTTATGTGTTTTTGTCATAAAAGAGTATGGATTTTTGTCTAACTTTTTTTCTGAGCCATTTGGGTAATTGTGCATCCATACCTCCTTATTCCAAAGAAAGTAATTATCATTGAAAAAAGTTCAGTTTTCAGTCACCATTCCTACCATATTTCACTGTAGTAATATATATATACCTTTCTTCCTTCCCTTCCAGACTATGACTTGCCTAAAGATAGGTGCCTATTTTAGACTTATTTATATCTTTACTGTCTAGACAAATACCTGATACATACAAGTGTTTATGGAAATGTTGGGGATAAATTTATCCCTGAAAGGTAGCAAGCTGTATCAGGGTGATTAACAACTGAAGGGACTTTTTCCAGGAAAGAGCTGTTAATGGAACGCCTATGGAAGTAAAAGCAAGAATATTCCCTTTTTAATTAGAATACAAAATAATAGGTTTTAGTGCAACATAGGCACACATGCATATTATGTCCTTTGCTCATATCCACACCCCTGATTATCCTCTCCCCTCTCCTGAAATGTTCTTAAGGTGCAGTGGCCTTTACCACAAACCGTAAGTATCATCTATCTCAAACACAAACAACTTGAAACCTCAAGGAGGCAAGAGCAAAATCACGATAATCATCTCCTGAGGAGGAGATGGTTCTGGAATTAAGAAGCAGTTTAAAACATGTATTTTTCCTGTAACAAAATTAAGAAAAAGGCTACATTAATAAGTCAATATTCTTGTAGATAGAAAAAGGACAACTCTCCCTTCTTTATCCTGATATTTTCTAATCAAGAAGCAACTTATTTCTTCATCCACTGACTGTGAATTGGTCATGTGATTTCTATAAGCAGTGCCAAGCTTGAGCCTCAAGGCTTTACATGATTCCATGTTCTATTGGAATATTGCAATGGAGAGAGATTCTAGATTCTGTCATCCATTTGCCCTATCCCAGTGGTTCTCAACCTGTGGGCCACAACCTCTTTGGGGAGGGGTCAAATGACCCTTTTTCAGGGGTCACATATCAGATATCCTGAATATCAGATATTTATATAATGATTCATAGCATTACATGTTATGAAGTAGCAACAAAAATAATTTTATGGTTGAGGGTCACCACAACATGAGGAACTGTATTAAAGGGTCACAGCATTAGGAAGATTGAGAACCACTGTCCTAGTCAATACCCAATCACTGCTTATATGTAAGACCACTTCAGACTGGTCAGTGCCAGGGTAACTTGCCAGTCATCAGCAACTACTTATAGACATGAGTGAGCCAATCTGAGTCCAGCACAAACTTACAACTCATAGAGTTATGGGCTAAATAAAGGCTAGTTGTTTTAAGCCACTGGGGTTTGTAGTTACTTGTTACACAGCAAAAGCTAACTGACATGAAGGAGATGCCCACTTAAGTAAGAACATATTTTACTCCTAGGTTGTTTATCTACCAATTTTACAACTTTGGGCTAGTTACTTTGTCTTCTAGGACCTCATAAAGAAGAAAAACAAGAAAAGATGGCACACTGGCCCAGTACTTTGCAAATCTCATTAAGTAGTCAAACTGTTTCCTTGGATGATAACTTATAAGGAATCTCAATACAGGAAATAGATGACAAAGAAATCTTCAGAAGTTTTAAAGGACACTAGGACCATCTGCTCCACTTGTCTCTCACTTTTCACTCCTGGTCCTACTTCCACTGCCAGATCACACCCCAGGGACTTACAAATAAAATCTGGTAAACATTGGGCCATTCAGTTGTCCTAAAGCCTCTCTTTAGGGTTAATCTTTTATGATGAATATATTGATAGCCATAAAATAATTTGTATATGATTTCATGGCAAATCTTTTTGTTTTGTTTTGTTTCTTTGACATGGGAGCTCCCTTTGTAGTCCAAGCTGGTCTGGAACTTATGACCCTCCTGCCTCACCTCAGCCTTCTGACTGCTGATTACAAGTGCAAGCTATCATGCCAATCTTGTAACAAGTCTTTTTAAATTTGGAATGTATTATAAAGGAATTCCAAGCTGCTGAATGTCTGTGTACATCTATTTATATCATCATTTTAGTACTGGTAGATGATTTCACTGTATCAGTGTATGTAAGTGTTGTCTGTAATAATATTGCTTTTTCGTTCAATTTTCTTTTGCTCATCAATAAGTATATTTCTAATATTTCTTACAAGCAACACTGAGGTACCAATAATTTCTTTTCTTTTACTTTTCTAATTATTTTCTTAGTTTAAGTTCTAAAGTTAAAACTTGGGCATATAATTTTTATGTATTATTTTCATGAAATCTATTTACTAGAAAAAATTTCCAATTTATATGTCCATGAGTAATGTATGAAATTACCCTATGGGAACTCCATCCTCATTCCCACGATAAACCTCACCAATGCAATTTTTTAATATCTTGACTAGCTGAAATTTTTTCTAAAAGAGTAATTTGTTGTAATTTGTTACTGAATTGAGGTCTCCCAAAGTTCATTTATACCAACCTTCAAACGAAATTGTGGAATGCAGAAAGATGAACACAGAGCTTAAAAAGAAATCTGTGTATCCATGGGGTGAAACTTTTGGGTTTAGATAGCAAAGACCCTGACATAGGTTGATGAGGGAGTGGGAGAGATAGATCGATTCCAGCTATAGGAAATGACTTACTTTAAGCATTTAGTGAATAAAACAATTAGGATTTTTAGGGAAACAAAAACAGCTCACTAGTTACAGCCAGACACATAGCTATCACCACTTTCTTGAGCTGTGTCTTAACCTATCACACAGTCTTGTATACACACTTGCATGTGACTCAAGGGTCTTTTTTTTAAAAGACATTCTGGCATGCAAAGTCAAACCTGTATACTGTCCTCTTGTTTGATTTGAAGGCTTGAGGTTTCGTTGGTTTGTGCTTGGTAGTGCTTCCCCTATCATAAATCAGGAAGTGGAATGCCGTTTCAGTGGCCATCCACTGGACATATGGGAAGAAGAGTGCTTTGCAGAGATGTACAGGGGCTGGCTGAGTAGGTGGGGTACACAAATGGAAGACACAGAGCCACATTTGAATTGTGCACTTTTCAACAGCATGTTTTTAAAGCCATTTAGCAGAACTTCCATTTCCTTATCTAGTAAAATAACATTGTGTTTGCTTCTCAGATTTTTGAGAGGTTTGTTATATAATATGAGCTTGCACTAGCAGAAAGCAGTCATCTAGTATTTGTTATTAGGCTCTGTGGGGGGGGGTGTGGGGGGGGTTGTGTGTGGGTGTGTGTGTGTTGGGGTGTGTGTGTGTGTGTGTGTGTGGGTATGAATTTATCTTTCTGAATGTGTTTAGAAGAATCCCCTTGATAACACTCATCCATCCAAGGCAAAAATTTAGTGATCTTCAAAAACACTGGAGACAGCGTTGGCTATAGGGGAAAGTCGGGGGGTTGAAGAATGAAGTGCAAATCATAGTCTTAGTTTTGCTTAGACAACCTGAGAGAAGCAGGAGATTAAGAAAGAGTTGTCCAGATCCCCATAGTATATCTAGATTTCCAAAGGTCTCCAGCTCTGTGCAAAGCTCTTCCGCATTTCACACCTGCAAGTGAAGAAAACAAGCCCTGTCTAGCTTCTGACTTCACAGCTTCTCTCACTAGGCCCCATCAGTTTCCAAAAGGCAAAAGCCAATTACATAGCCGCCTCCATACTTGAAGAAACTTTGGGTTAATGGTCCAAATCAGTTCCCTCAAAGAAAAAAACAGCTCACCTATCCTTAGTTAGGCAAAGGACTGAAGCACTCAGTTAAGTTTAACACCATGTTCAAGTTTATCACAAAAGCCCACTTACAAAGGCCTAGCTATGTGTCACTCAGCAACAAGGTCCCCAGGGGGCTTCTCACAACCATTATTTTCAGACTCAACTGTGAAGGCTCTTCTCTTACCCAAAGTGAACTAAACAGTCAATCAAAATACAAGGCAAACTTGGACGTGCTTTGGCCCCAAATACATTTCAGGTATTGCTGATATGCTTGAAGGGGAAAGTGTAGACTAAAACACCTCACACTTCAGTGTTTTAATCCAGGTCATTTTAAAGCAAACAGTGAGTGAGCCTGTGGGACCAGGGGGTGGGAATGCTATATCACTCAGTGAGCCCAGAACCTCAGGAAAGGTGTCTGAGCACTCAACCTCTATTGGGAGGCTGAAAAAAGTCCTGTGGAGAGTTTTAGTAATTCCTTGAGACTTTTTTAAGTCCCCCAATCCACAAAACCACATGTAGCTGGTATTGCTACCTTTGGAGAAGATACTCGAGGTCTTGAAGGCAGAGCCAAAGGAATAAACTCTCTGTTGGCAGATGCAAGCCACATCCCATAGCCACCACCTCCCACTTTGCCTCGTGTCCTTCTGAGAAGATGTACTATTCTCCTGGATTTTACATCAAACCTTATGGACTTGGTCCTCAGGGCTTTAAAGAAGACAGTTTCTGATCCGAATCCAGCCCAGTGATCACAGAGCCCATCACTCTGCTTCCTCCACTCCCTCCCCAAGGAAGGGAAGCAATCTGAAAATCCAGGAGATTCTCCTTCTCACAGACGAGCTAAACAGTGTCATAAAGATTCCAGTGTCCAAGTCTGATTATGTGCAGTGTGCTAGAAGTCCCCATTCGTGAATCAAAGGGCCTAGAAAGGAAGGGAAGGGCCTTTCAAGTCAACCGGGTTTCCTCCATTTTAGACACCCAAATTTTGCCATTAAAGATCAGTGATAATCTTTTCCATTACAGAAAACCAGATGAAGGTTTTTGTTTGACCTAGATCAAAAAGTGAGAGACACAGTCACCATCACAGCCTTGAAATATCTATCTGAGACAGGGAGAAAGTTTTGTAAAACTCATGTCAGGAAGTTTTTAACCCAACCAAAAATGTGCATGTACATTCATCAAAAGATGAGAATATGCTCATACCATCCTTATTTCAAATAGTCCAACATAGAAAATATCCAAGAGGTAGATGAGCAAATAATCATATAATAGTCACATAAAGGAATATAGTGAAGATAATAAATGGACTGTGACTACATGCAACAATATAAATGGATCATCAAATATAATCATGAGGGGGAAATCCAGATGTGAAAATAGCACACTACATGATTCCAAAATAGGTCAAAGCAATGATTTCCATTGCAAGTCAGGATAATGGCTACCTACGACTGGAAGGGAAAATTGGCAAGATTTCTAGAGAACTGCAAATGTGCCCTTTCTTCTTCGAGATGATAGTTTCAGAGGTACATTCAGTTTGCAAAAACTCACTGAACCCTATGCTCATAATTTGTGTACATTTTTGTAGGTATGTTTATTGTTTATATAGGGAGAGGGAGGGGGAGGGAAGAAGAAAGAGAAGGACAGAGGGAGAGAAATAGAAGGAGCGTTTCTTGGTTTTGCTTGTAACCAAAAGAATTCTCTAGCAACATTTCTCTAGAAACAAGAACTCTGCATAAAGATCTTTATTTCCATTTGCTTGCTCAGGGAAAGCTGTCACATAGCTTCTTGTCACATGTAAGCTCTCTTTATGTCTGTCAGGAAAAAAAATTCCCAACAGTTTAGTGCTGCTTTTATTCAAGGGGGAAAACCACCAAATACATTCTACAATTTTGTCATCTGTGCCTTTTCAGGGAAACTGATCCACAGTATCTTGGTGTCGGTCAGGGTCAGGGAACTATTATGGCAAATATCTGTTAAATCCTGCAATGAAAGTTTACTTCTCTCTCACCCAAAATCTAATCACTGCAGACAGCTCTTCATTAAGTGGTTCAGAGACCAAGGCTTTTCTGAGTGGTAGACCCAGCATATCGTAAGGCCTCAGCGTTCTCTACTGAGTCTCCTATGAATGGGCAAATAAGTCATGTAATATTCACATAATGAAATATAGTGGAGATAATAAATGAACTTCAACTACGTGCAACAATATAAATGGATTGTCAAATATAATCATGAGGGGGGAAATTCAGATAGAAAAATAGCATACCATATGCTTCTAGAACAGGAAAAAGCAATATTGGAAGTCAAGATATTGCTTATGGGATTTTATGTGATCCTTCCAGAGGTGAAGCAGTGGGGTTTCTCACATTTTATGGATCTGTTGCATGACCACACTTATTGTGTACCCAAGAAGAAAATAGAAAAAAATGAACACCTAGCCTTTCCCTAACATACTAGATCTATACTCTCCCCTCCCTACAATCTCTCATGCCTGAAATTGGATTACAAAGAACAAAAGACAAGTCATTGTGAGAGAAGATTCAGACAGAAAGTTTGGATATCTGCACCCCATACTGTATCCATGATGCTACACATCCACACCCGACCTCCTTGTGGCCATCAGCAGAAACACACTCTCTGAGAATGAGTGCATAATGGCAGCCAGATGAATTGTTCTTGCAACGGCCACAAGAGAGCCAAGACATGAGTTACACTAGCCAAGCCAGAAAATGGGATAACATTCTCTGTCCCCATTTTCTCCACATATCCAGATGATCAGAACTGGAATAGGTACACTATCTGAGGAGACACGGGAGCTGGTTGTTTTTTTTTTTTTTTATCAATTTTTATGCCTACTTCCTTTTCCCAAGTCCTTTGATAAGAATAATAATAAAGCCATAAAAGTCATGCCACCAATAGCATAAACACATTAACCCTTTGTGTGTATAGCACGTGTATATCACAACTGCTAGCACTACTATTGGGTCAGTTCACTAAATTTTCACAACCCTATGAGATCAATAGTACTACTGTTCCTATTTTACCAATTAGGAGCTTGAAGCACACAGACTATGTCCAAGATCGCACAGCTGGTAAGTGGTGGTATCACAAGAATCAAAGACAACCCGGGATAGGAATGCAAGCATGCAGTCTTGACAAAAATCCCAGTCCCTTGGGGAACCTATAGATATGTAATTTTATGTGTATGTGTGTGTGTGCACGCACTCGCTCCTGGATGTATGCATGAACATCATGTGCATGCAGAGTCCATAGAAGTCAAAAGAAGTTGTTGGATTCTCTGGAGCTATGGGCAATTGTGCTGGGCTTCAAACCTGAATACTTGGCTGGAGCAACAAGAAAACTGCCCAGCTCCTGAGAACCAACCAATCTTGAACCTGTGCTTCACAGGTTGTAAGGCTTGATTCACTGAGGCTTATCAGGACACACACACACACACACACACACACACACACACACACACACGTGGGGGGGGACTTGAAAAGAAAAAAAGCCCAGGGTGAAAAGGAGATAAAGGTACTTTGTGTAGATTTCTGGTTTGGTTTTCAATTTTCCATTCATCTTAAACATCTATTAAAAGCACTGCCTTACTAGATTAAGAAAACCGCTGGGCGATGGTGGCGCACACCTTTAATCCCAGCACTCGGGAGGCAGAGCCAGGAGGATCTCTGTGAGTTCGAGGCCAGCCTGAGCTACCAAGTGAGTTCCAGGAAAAGGCGCAAAGCTACACAGAGAAACCCTGTCTCGAAAAACCAAAAAAAAAAAAAAAAAAAAAGAAAACCTACAGGGCTTCAAACTTACATGTACACGTCAGTAATCTAAAGAGCCTGCTCCTCTCATTGTTTCTCCCAAAGTGTGTCTGTCAGTGAACCCTATTTCTCTTTACCTTCTGCCACACTGTATAAGCAGCTAAAGATCTACTTGTTATAGGAATAAAACAAAGGGTTAAATCAAAGCCATACAAGAGGTAAACTTACACAATATATTTTTCGTCATGCAATTGGATTAGTTCTAATTATCAAAAGCTAAAATTTTGCCAGATGAGCACTAGGTGACATCTGAAACCTGATAGGGCTCCAGCATTTCTCTGCTCTCACACCAAAGTACCTCAAATGGTACTCTTTGAAAACAATCCAAGTTCCCTTTTCCCAAATCCCTTCCGAGTTTGCCTGCCACCTTCCTCCCTCAACATACAAGCCCACTGTCACAAACTTCAAGACCTATTTTCTCATGTTGGTAAAACAGAAACTCCCTTGACTTCTCAGAGGTTTTCTGTACCATTTACTCCCACTGTACTTCCTCCTCTCAGTTAATCTCCAGACTCAAATGCTCAATAAACACGTGCCATCTTGCAAAGGGGCGGGCTGAAGAGGCAGAATTCTGGTGCCAAATTAAAAGGGGAAATACAGCTTTAGTTGCCTTACTAAAATATAAATACAGGCTTGAAGAATGGAGTTCACATGCAGGCTGGAAAGAAACGTAAATATTGATACTGTATTCTCGTGAACAGTATGTCTCAGTGGTTGTCATCTGCTCTCATAGTTAGTAGTGCTTCTCTCTTAGATATCTGGTATGAACAACGACACAAGAGTAGCTGAACTCCAGAATTAGGATTTTGTTTCACAAATCCAAATGTGCTTAGACAGAGTCATCGGAAATCTGATTCTAACACCTTTTCTCGCCCTCTGTAAGAACTTGGAGCACTGGAATAAGTAAGCTTAAAGTGCAATTACAAACCAGTAGTTTTTGCAGCTTAGAAAATTACGTCAAAGGCAAGATATCTTTTTAATGTCTTCTGAAATGTTTTTAGCTTTATCTTTAAAAAGATCCGGTTCTAAGTTATTCCTCAGGCCCCTGAAGCCAGATTCTTACCCTTGTCTAAGCAGGCCCCGCTTCTCCATAAAAGCCAGCAGCAAGATATCATAAAATAGTCTCAGACCAAAAGGAAGGCTTTGCTGCTGTCTCTCTCAGAAGTCTGAACCTTCTTGAGATCGCAGAAGATTCTATGGAGTCATTTTCTTTTGTGGTCATATTCCCACGGCAGTATGTACTAGGCCACCCAACTTCAAACCCTGCTTTTCTAGCATAATTTTAATATTTTCAAAGGAATATTAACAATCTAGAGTGAGGAGAATGGTCTCTGTCTAGCGGTGATGCACATTACACAAGTAGATTTATTAATAGCTGGTAAAAAGGAGCGGTAAGAGAAACAGAATTCTATTGATGCTAAAAACATCATTTAAGGGGAAGAGGAGAAGGGGGTCTTCGTTTCCTTTTCTAGGTTTGCCCTTCTGTATGGGTTGAATTGCCCAGCCCTACTCATGAAGCCAAATTGTCACCGGCTCGATGGTGTATCCAATCACTTCTCAATGCTTCTACCAAAGCACTCCCTGCTCTTACTGCATCACTCATCTACTTGTTGTCCCTGCTCCTAGTCCCCCTGTCCCTGACAGGTCTCCCCACACAATAACCCACATGATTCCTTTCAACTCTAAGTTACTCATGTTACTCCTGTCTGGAAATCCTTGAAGGATTGCCACTACACTCAGAGCGAAAGGCTTATGAGCAAAACTGTATCTGCCATGGCAATGGCCTACCAGACTCTCTGCTATCAATCTCCATCTTGCCATGCTGGTCTCCTCTCCCCTCACTCCCCTCCTCATCTCTGTGGTGATATTTTATTTGTGCTTTAATAAATAAAGCTTGCCTGGCAATCAGAGGAAAAAGCCAGCCATTATAAGTAAACAAAGAAGTCATGCAATGTTAGCACACGCCTTTAATCCTATCACTTGGAAGGCAGGGATCTGTCTGGCTCTCTGTGAGTTCAAGGCCACACTGGGAACAGAGCCAGGTGTGGTGGCACAAGCCTTAAATTCCAACACTAGTTAACCATGGAGGTCAGGAGGTCTGTACAGACAGACAGGAAGTGACAGAGCTGGGAGGAGAGAGGAAGTGATGTAGCTGGACAGAGAGATCAAATCAGATGGCAGAACAGCAAAGCATATAGGTGTGGGTAGACAGGAAGTATCTTGCCTTTGGAAGCTGCGGATTTGGTGAGATGAGGTTAGCTGTGGCTTTCCCTGATCTCTCAGGTTTTCACCCCTGTATCTGGCTCTGTGTTTTTTATTAATAAGACCGTCTAGAAAATTGCCTACACATATCTTCTACACCTACCACTGTAGGGGTGGTTATCTGTGCTTTACTCCTGAAGCACCGCCCCTAGTAGGCAGCAGGTAACTACTAGGTACTTGCCCCCCCCAGGGTGTGGCCAAGGGGGAACCCCTTAAGACCTGAGATGCATACGTGCTCACTCTCTTGGCTACCTCATGGTCTTGGATGCTGGATGCTGGTGCTGCAGATTAAGGCAGAGTTCTCCAGAGAACTGCATTGGACCATGCCTCACCCCTCCTGGACCCAGAGACCAACTCCCTTATCCTTTTTGTGAATTAACCAAAAAAAAAAAAAAACCCTTTGATTATCAGATAAACTACATGGAATTGCCTCATTACACCACTATGACCTCTTTGCCCTCCTTGTCATCACTGAATTATGCACGACATGTGTTTACCTCAGGGCCTTTGTACAAGCTATGGTTTTCCTCTACCAACAGAATCTTCCTCCACCGATGTGCATAATTAACAACCTTACCTCCTTCCAATATTTGCTCAGATGTAGCTTCTTCAGAAAAACCTAACTAAACATAACCATCCTAGCCCCACACAGTTGATTGCCCTCTCTAAAAGGCTTTGGAATTCCCTTATATATGCTGTTTGTTGTTTTGGGTTTATCTCTCTCCTTTGGAACACAGGCTTATAGTTGCTTTTTGTTTGCTTATCAAACATAAGTGTCTACAATAATGTCTGATATATAATAAATGAATGAACCTGTATGATAAGATAATCACTCTTTTTTGTATGCTTATACAAGTAACAAAAAGTGGCCACTAAGAAAAGCAACCTTAATTGATGTCTGGCCACACTGAGAATCAGAATTGCTTGATCAACTAGCCACATCCTTCTTCTGACCTTGAATTTCACAGATTCAGGCAGAGGCTTTCACCTACTTGGAAAGAACAATATATACCTTCTATTCTATCTGATACAGTATAGTGTCAATAAAAGAGCTGATGTGCCAGGCACAGTTCTCAATACCCACTTAACTTCTGTCAATAACATGATCAGTCAGAACTGTTATTTCCACTCCATAGCAAATGAAGAAAAGGAAATATACAACATGCTGCCAAAAGTCCTACAATGTTGAAAGGGTGGAGATGGTATCAGAACCCACACAGTCCAACTTCAGAATCCATACTCCCCACCACAAATGTTTCCACATTCCTGGCAGACAGTCCCCAACCTTCCTCAAAGCAAGATTAAGCTCCAAAGGTCCTGAATTCTCAATATTTTCTTAGAGAACAAAGAATAGGGACATAAGGCATCATTGAGTACCCTAAAAAAAAGGAAGAGACAAAACTTTAATTCCCTGCTTGTCACAAACAAGGTACTCTTGAGCATGAGAAATGGGCTGTAGGTCCCAAAGAGTCCTTTTGCAATCCTACAATGCTGTCATTCCATAGCCAGAATAACAGAGCTGGTTTGTCAACGTAAACTTTTTACCTATTATACACCAAAAATGAAAATGGCTCCCGTTATTAAGAGGTCCAGTTTGAGCCATATTAACCTTATTTCCCTTTGGAATAGGGCTAGTAGACCAGGAGATCAAAGGAATGCTACAAACATATGGTATCTTGATTTCAGAAAACCATTTGACAGTCGCTCATAATGATAGATCTTGTGGGCAAGGTGGAGAAATGTGGTTAGGACGGAAAGTGGGGGCGGTACATTTGTGGCTTCGGCAACAATGACACCCAAGGAATGTTGATTAATAGATGTCAACTTAGAAGGATGTTGCTAGTATTGTCTGCCAAATGAGCTCTGGTCTTTCTTGAGTCCATCCGAACAATAATTTTATCAGAGATGTGAGTGATGTCATAGTTTATATATCATGTTTATAGTGTCTGCAAAGAACAAAATGCTGGGGGCAGTAGCTGACACATTGGATCAAGATATTAAACCATCACCACTAATTGGAAATGAAAGAGCAAAGCAAGCAAGATTCAGTTTAACAAAGACAATGGAAGAGTCTCACAAAATTTAAGTTCAAAATATCAACTATACACAGAATCAAGGAAATCTCAAGTTTAAAATCTACCACTTTAAAGAAGGGAATTTACTGGAGCATAATGGCAACAGTTAATCAACAGCATGGTGTGATGGTTAAAACAAAGGCCACCTTAGTCCTAATTACTCATAGTAACAGAAGAAATAAGTCTTGTCACATTCTATGCCTGTGACAGATGGCAACCAGGAAAAGGAGAACTAAAAAACTTCACTGGGGGAATCTAAGAAACTGAAATTATCTAGCCTGGCATGAAGACAGATTAGGAGAAACCATCGAAATCAACCCACAGCTACTTCAAGAGACTGGAAAAGAGATTCAAAGTAGATGCTACACAGCTTCAGTGCCAGAACTAGGACAAAAGACTAGGATTACAAAAAGATGTGATGCCAGTCTAGATAAGGACCTTATGAGCATGAGAACCATCCGGCCGTCAAATCAAGATAGGGTTGGCCGCTCTCTAATGCCAGGGGTCTCACAGGGACTACCATTTGGGACATCTCTGGATGGGAAGTTGATTTCTATGAGTTACTAAGATTTTTGTCCAAATTTAAGACCCCCAAATTCCATGACTCTTATTAAATTAACATTAACTCTGATAAAAGAGAGAGAGAGAGAGAGAGAGAGAGAGAGAGAGAGAGAGAGAGAGAGAGAGAGAATGAGACTCACCACACAGTCCAAGCTGACCTCAAAATCAAAAATCAAATCTTCCAGCCTTGGTCTCCTGAAAGCTGGGTTACAGGCACGCACCACCATATCCAGCAAGTTATGTTTATGCTTAGCTTATTTCATTTTGAGGACCTTAAACACTTAAAAATTAAGTTTTCAGAATATGGATGCCTATATCCACAGATAATTTTCTTAGTAAATTTAAATCTTCTCATACTCATTAATGGCTGAGAGATGGACATTACACGAGAAACAGAAATTGTCCATATCTGTCTTAGTCATTCATAAAGATGAGCTACACAGGGTCTCTGCCCTCTGGGTTTATAGTCCAGTTGGAGTGCTATTTGAAATGTTGTTCCAACAAATTTCAAATCTAGAATGAAGTTCTTACATTCAAAACCCATGTCAACTTCATTAATTTTATTTCGGTTTATTATTAAGATATAAAATCATATTCAAGAAGTTTTGTAATTGTTGCTTTGTGCCAGTCACATCCTTGTTATACTGTGTATGTGTGTATGCATGTATGTGTATGTTTGTGTGTGTGCACAAGTGTAAGCATGTGTGTGGAGGTCAGAGTGTCAAGCTCTGGCATGGTTCCTTAAGAGCCATCTACCTATTTTGTTCCTTTGAGACAATTTTTCTCATAGGCCTGAAACTCACGTAGTAAGCTAGGCTGGTTGGCCAGAAAGCCTCAGGGGTTCTCCTGTCTCTGCTTCCCCAACACTAAGCTTATAAGCATGTGCCACCACACCCAGCTTTTTACATGGGTTCTGGAAATTGACTTCAAATACTCAGGCTTGCATAGTAAACACTCTACCCACTGAGCTCTCTTTCCATCCTTGTCCCATGATTTTTTAATGGAATGTGCTGGCTGGTCTTATATCCACTTGACACACAAACTAGAGTTATCTGAAAGGAACAAACCTAAATTGAGAAAATGTCTCCATAAGATCTGGCTGTAAGGGATTTTCCTAATTAGTTATTTTGGGGAGAGAGCCCAGTCCATGGTGGGTGGTGCCATCCTTGGGCTGGTGGTCCTGGGTTCTGTAAGAAAGCAGGGTGAGCAAGACATGAGGAGCAAGCCAGTAAGTAGCTCCCCTCCATGGCCTCTGCATCAGCTCCTGCCTCCAGGTTCCTGCCCTGTTTGAGTTCCTGTCCTGACTCCCTTTGGTGATGAACAGCAATGCTGAAGTGTAAGTCAAATAGACCCTTTCCTTCCCACCTTGCTTTTTGGTCATGGTGTTTCAACTCATCAATAGAAAGCCTAATGAAAACATAGAGTAGAAGGAAATTAGGGGGAGGTATCAAGAGAAAATTCTAACTCTGTTGAAAAGTCTCACTAACTCCAAGGGTCAGTACTCAAGGCTCATGGAATAATGTGAGCCAATAGGAGACACTTCATATGTCACCAGTGGTTAAAGGTAAATTGAAAACTCTAAGGTTGAAGGCATTTTAGAGCGCCTGTGTGGATGCTTCGCTTTTGTAATGGCACACGCAGAAAAGGCCTCCACACACACCGGGACAAAGACATGTCATTTTTCCACCTGAGTATCAGCCCAGTAGAATCCCAAATGTTTCCTAAATAAAGGAGTTCAGTAACTTTGATTTAAAAGCCAAGCCCAGGGTCCAGAACGATGGTCACACATACTTGTCACATTGGCACTACAGAGGCATAGTGGAGAGGATTCAGAATTCAAGGTCATTCTCCTCTGATTCATAGGGAGTTTGAATCCAGCCTAAGCTACATAAAACCCTATCTCAATAAAAAAAAATGTCAGCCAGACACGGTGATACACACCTTTAATGCCAGCACTTGGGAGGCAGAGGCAGGCAGATCTCTGTGAGTTCAAGCCCAGCCTGGTCTGCAAAGTGAGTTCCAGGACAGCCAGAGCTACATAGTGAGACCTTATCTCAAAAACAAACAAACGAATGTCAAACCCAGTACAACTGGAAAAAAATCTGGAAAAAGTTGTTGTATTGTTATTGGTTGGTTATTAGGAAATTATAGCCATGAATTATTAATCTTTGAGAAACTGCTTTCTTCTCGATCATTCTATGACAGGTTTAAAGGCAGCTTTGAATGGAGCAGTTAAGAACTCATATTGCCTCAGAGAAACTCACTTGGCAGAGCCAGAAGAAAAGAAACTTAACCACAGCAATGAAAACATCCAAGAAGACACTTTAGGCAGGCTAAAGAGGATTGTTATGAGCAGTTGGTAGGACAGACAGAATGAGGAGAAAAACATTATCTTCCAAAAGCATAATGAACTAAGATTAGTGCTACCACACCAACCCAAATGACTCCTCCCCCAAATACATTAACTTCCCCAGCTCTTTCATGATTTAGCAGTTTCCATATCTACTCTATAGCTGAAACCATGCTTCTTAAGAAGGGGGCCTAGATCTCCTAGAACCGTCAGAGGCCCCTCCCACAAGGCACAAGGCAATCACCAGCACATTCAGAGGCTGACTGACTGAGGAACCACTGGGATGTGCTTTGTCAACATAAACTTGAGTTTCTTCCCTGTTCCTTTTCACTGCCACAGTACTGCAGAGCTCCCATCCCAAAAGCTTCCAACTGTGGCTACAATCACTGGTAATAGAAGCTCCTTCCAGACCCACTGCAGAACATTCTGGCAGATGTATCTAATGTATAATCATGTATAAAATCCTTCAAGAAAAAAAGACAAAAGGCATCACTTGTCCCAGAGTTTGTCCTCATCATTTAAAGATCCAACATATTGGGGCATGGGTGAGGCCACAAGTTCAACCTCTAGCATTACAAAGGAAAAAAAGATCCAGCAGATCGTCCTGGTTTGGGCTTCCTGAGAAGCAGATGAAGTCCAAGTAGTTTCAATTGAAGGTAACATGAGAGTGGGACAAAGAACAACAAATACAGGCTATGTCACCAGATGCATCATAACCACAGGCAACTATTGCTCAGTTCTACTGGTGAGTAGTATGGAACATGCAGGAGGCTTTTCCCATTCAAAGAGCAAGGGAGCTATAGCTGCGGTACACTTCTCAGTGCTGCCACAGGGGCATTAACTCGGTGGCACCTCTGGCTTTCCCTATATGCAAGGAAGAACCTGTTCCACTTGCCAAATCTAAACAAAAGTCTCCGGCGGAGTGTGCAGTAAGACATCTTCAGCAGGAGAGGTGTGAAGGTTACATAAGACAATGCACACAGCGTACTTAGTGCAGAGGCTGACGAGTAACGAAAGCCAGAAGTGTCAGCTAAAAAATGAGAGCCAGAGATGGCTAGAAGGGGAAGGTGCTTGCTGCCATGCCTGATGGCCTGAGCTTCGCCCCAGGGTCTCCCATGGTGAAAGAAGACGACTCCAAGTTGTCCTCTGAGCTCCACAGGTACTCTAAGGCACACATGCAAAGAAATGTTAACTTTAAAATAATACCAGTAACAATAAAATCCATCTACTTGAGGAGTGACAGAGGTGTCACTGCAGGGAAATGGGGAAACGACACCTTTGCAATACCTGGCAGAGGGACTACTGTGCATCCGTGTGGAGAAAATAATCTTCTGCCTCACACCATTTATAAAAAGCCATTCCAAGTCAGATGTGGTGGCCCATGACTTCAATCCCAGCACTCAGGAGGTAGAAGCAGGCTGATCTCTGTGAGTTCAAAGCCAGCATAGTCTACATAGTGAGTTCCAGGACAGCAAGGATTACCTACATAGAAAGACCCTATCTCAAAAAAAAAAAGAAAGAAAGAAAGAAAGAAACAAACGAACAAAAAAATCCATAGCATATAAATAACAGATCTAAACGGCAAAGGCAAAATAAACTGTAGAACTAATGAGATCTCTTCATGGTCCAAGGACTGATGAAGAATTGTTTAAGAACAAACAGAAGAGAAACAAAAAGCTTATTACAAAGGAAAAAAACTGATAAACTGGACAACATAAAAACATAAATGTCTGTTCACCAAATTATAATACTAAAGGCGTCAAAGTGCAAACCACTGGAAGACGACGTTTTGCAGTATCTAGAGATGGCAACTGACTCATATTCACAAAATTAAAAAATACTCAGAAAAGACAATAAAAAGGACCAAAAACTTGATTTAAAGGGTAGTAAAGGGGGAAAAAGGGTGGGGGGAGTAAAAGCCTTGAACTGGTCATTCAGGAAAAAAAAAGGATATCCAAATTGGATTTTCAAACACAAAATGAAGGTTAACTTCAAAAGCTATCCAAAATACAGCTTAGAACTACTATGAGGTTTTATTACATTTATTGCCAGAGTAGCTGTTATTTAAAAGATACCAGTCCTGGTGAAGATGCAGAGCAACTGGAACTCCTGGGAGCATAAATCAATACAACCAGCCAGAAAACTGTCAGGTGTCTTATATTTATGCCAAACGTACCTATTCCCTTTGAACCAGTAATTCCTCTTTTAGATGCATACGGGCCAGTGGGATATAAATATGCTCACCAAAAGACCTAGAGGGGGGCTGGAGGTAGCTCAGTTGGTAGAGTGCTTGCCTAGCATGAACTAAGCCCTGGGGTTGGTTATCAGCACTGCATGAAGCCAGGTATGGTAGCTTTAATCCCAGCACTCCAGAGGTAGGGCAGGAGAAGGTTCAGAAATTCCAGGTCCTTAGCTACATACAGAGTTCCAGGCCAGCCTAGGATATATGGTCCCTTGTTTCAAAAACTAAAAATACAAAAAGCATATAGCAAAAAAAAATTCATGACTGTAATGTTAAAATAGAAACAATTGTCTCTCATCAGGAGAATGGATCAGCAAATTATAGCAGATAACCACAATTTCACACAGCACTGACAATGAGCAATCCATTATGCATGCACAACATGGAAGGTCCTTACCAGTGTACTGCTGAATGAATGACACTAAGAAGGAGCAGGCACTTACATAAAGTCCAAAAGCTTTATATAAATCTAGTTGCTGGAAGAGGAAGTCAGGGGAGTGCCTACCCCTAGGGAGATGGACAGCAACTGGTGGAGGGCACAACAGTGTTTTGTCTCTTGGTCTGAGTAGCTGTTCCTTGAGTTATCTGTTTTTGTGAAAATTCACCAAAAAGAACACATAGAATCTGCATGCTTTAAAAACAACAACATAGGAATGTCAGGCTTAATGCAAATTTTACTTAAAAATTCAGTAACTAAATGTAATTAGCAGTATCCAAAAGGCCAACAACATGAAATGTATAAGGCTGCACAGTTTGGCATTGAGTCCCATGAAGTAATTCCAAAGCCTCAGGTGTTAGTGACTGAAAAGCTGGACTTGCTTCAAGTTTATGACCATAAATCTCAGAAGGCTCTCCATGCAGCCAGATAATCCCACTACACTTCCTTACTCCATCCATGCTCCCCCTGAGACAGCTTATTCACACCTTGCCTTCTCTCCTCTCGTTGCCAACACCCTCTCGGTTGATGATCTCACCACTTACTTCATGGAGAAAATAGATGTCATTTTTTTTTTCATGGCAAGGGGAAACACCCAGCTCCACCTCCGCCTCTGTCAGTCCCCCTGCTCACCTGCCTTTCTGCCTAGATTTGTCAAGTTCCCTCCAAATGTATTTTCATCTTCCCACATCTTGTTTCTCAAGGACTCCATAATTGTCCAGATCTCTTTCCCAGTGCCAATTTCCTCCTCTTTTTGGAAGCCAAGTATATGCAACGTGCTGACACCTTTGAAGAAGTTTTCCTTCCATACTGTATGTTCATGCAACCTCTGCTTCAGTTCTCTACTTCCCTTCCAAGAAAACTCTTGACAAGAGACATCCATTTCCTCTTCCACCCATCCTGTTCTTTCTGTACCCCACTCTCTTATACACATGCTAAGCACGTACTCCGTGCCCCCACCCCCTCCCTCCCTCCCTCCTGCTTCCACTGTATCACACTGTCCCGATTGTCATTCTAGATTTTTACCCCTCAGTACTGTCGTCAAAACCAGGGCTTTGTACATGCTAAATATGTGCTCTACCACTGACTTACACGTAGCATTTAGTGATGTTTTGTTTGTTTTATGGAGCAGGATCTCTGTGTGTGTAGTCCAAAATAGCCTTAAACCCAAGATGCCCTGCCTTTGATTCCCACGAGCTGCAATTCACTGGTGTGAACCACAGCATCTAACTCTCCTAGACTTCTGAATGTTCTTTTTCATTCTTTCTCTTCTCCTGTGAAACTCAAAGTTGGGCTCCCCCGGGCTCCAGCACCAGCTTCCTACTTTCTATGAAATTCAAGCATGCCTAACAATTAGTACCCTTCTGCAAGTACCACTCTCCTTTATTGTCTCTGTTGTCCCTAGCTCCAAGGCTTCACATGCCTTCTTCATCTTTCTGTCTCACATCTTCATCTCCAGCTTGGGCTTTCTCTTATGCTTTCAACTCCCACATCTAACTCATCACTCTCAACACTCATCAGACACCTCAAACTTCACAGGGCTCAAATAGAAAACTACAGACTGCATTTCCTTCAGAATAAAATGTCCATCCTCCCAGTAGCCTTTTACATTTCTGTAAATGTCATCACCTTCTATGAATTATTTAAGCAAAGGAAACTATGAGTCTGACATCTCAATTACTTTCCTCATAACCTGTTCCTAATCTACTCTGTAAATCCTATCAATTGTATTTCCAAATGAGTTAGTTCAGAATCTGACCACTTCCTCCTTATTTCTAGTCCCCCATACTAGTTGACTAGATAATAACTGCCTTACCAGCCCAAACTTGCCTCAAAAGTGACTTCACGGAAGTGTATATCAGATCAGGCCATTCACCAAAAAGTTCCCTACCATGAGTCAGGGCAACAGGAAGCAGCCCTGAGGACAGAGCAGCAAGAAGAGTGTGTGAGGCATAGCAATCTGGGTAGGAAAATGAAATGGGGGTATAGAGGCACAGACAGTCAAGGGGAGGAAGTCTTCTTTTCTCTTTGAAATACCCCCAGGCTGGAGCAACCTTAAAGGGGGATGCAAATGTAGTTGATATCACTGGTGTTCTGATCAGCCCTTCTGCCCTCCCAAGAGAACCCCTGCAGACAGGCATGTGTCCACCCCAGGCTTTTCATAGCTCTCTCCCCCCAGGCACATGCTGGAATCGGACACAGGGCTGGCCCTAGAAGCCAGGTAATTCTTGCTCAGGTGCTATTTTCCATCTACCCAGGGAGAATCGGTCCTGAAACATTTGAGCCTCTTCATCCTCCCCTCCCCCAAGTGCAGCACAGCTGAGATACTACGGCAGCCAAGGGTCCCCAGCTAGGTTGACTCCAAAGCCTCTGCTGCAGTAACCACCTCCCCATGACAAGTTTCAGCTTCCACCCGCTCTGCTTCACTTCTCCACTCCCTCCATATGCTTCTGGGACTCCCTCTCAAACTTCTGGAATGGAAATCCTCGTCTCCGGCTCTGAAGTCTGGCAAAGTCAAGTTAAGAGGCAAAATAGTGTGCCTTTACTCTGAGAGGTTGTGAATAGAACAGTGCCATCCTCCATTTAAATGGATGAGAGGAGAGAGAAATCAGGATACCAAGTATCGAGACAACATTTTAGAAAAAAAAAAAATGAAGAGGCAGTGAGATGGCTCAGCGGGTAAAAGCATCACCAAGCAAGCCTGGTGACGAGCGTTCTGTCCCTGGAATGTGCATAGTGGAAGGAGAACTAAGTCCACAAAGGGGCCCTCTGACCTCCATATGTCCCACCCCACCCCCCACACCATGTACACACACACAATAACAATTAATAAAATATTTTAGAAGAAAGTATTTGAATTGATCGATTTTAAGACCTTCCCTGGGCCCCATCTTTATTCATATATAAATATACATGAATAGAGTATATATTTCTCAACGGCATCAATACACTAATGATCCCCCTAACTCCATTTTCCATTTGTTTACACTCTGATAGTGAAAATGACTTGAAGGGGCTATTAGATTCTAGACCCATAACTGCCTACCTGGTGCCACTAATAGAAAGGATAGTGAGGATAATATAGTCTACTTTGGCAGTGTAAGTTTTGTTT
Source organism: Peromyscus eremicus (assembly GCF_949786415.1). Classification (NCBI taxonomy): domain Eukaryota; kingdom Metazoa; phylum Chordata; class Mammalia; order Rodentia; family Cricetidae; genus Peromyscus; species Peromyscus eremicus. The sequence continues at coordinate 27,179,260 of NC_081439.1, read as the reverse complement.
AAGAAGAGGTATGTTTGTGTCGCACGTGCACATGAAAACTGTATGCACCGTTCAACTGTCTGCAGAACTTCCCTCCAGTTCTTTTGAAGTGAAGTCACCACTGCCCCCACCCCAACCGCACTACCCAAATATCAGCGCTGTTGAAAGTGAAGGGCCTGTCCCTGCTGGGTGGTTTGGGCTAAAAAGGAGGCAGGATTAAAGCGTTCATTTCCAGTCCCAAAAGTAAAATACGACTTGGCCTAGGGCAATCCTAATTCTTTCCAGAACTCATCCCCGGAATTGCCCTTTTAAACAACTAGTCATTAACCCAACTCCAGGTCTTTTATAGCTGCGAAAACTGATCGGGCACATCATTTATTCATTACGCTTATTATTATTGTTATTGCAGAAAAGCAGTGAATTCCTGGGGCGGGGTTCAAAGGGTTCTTCCAGGGAGGAAGGGGTGAGGAAAAGGAATGCCTAGGCCAGCAGGCCCGGCCAAGAGGCTGGGCTGAGCTGCCCAACAGAGGTGCAGCGAAGTCCTCCTGGGAAGCATGTTGCTGAAGCTCCTCTGCCTGGTGCACTCAGTGACCACCTCACACCGGAGCAGCCACTGCAGCAACAGAAAAGGCTTCTTACATAAGTCAGAACCGCTGACATCACCTTCCCCTGGAGCATCTCAGCTGAACTAGGAAGTAAAGGACCCTCTTGCCAGTCCAGCACTCTGGTCCACAGCCTGGTTCGTTTTCTAAATGATTCTGTTGCTGCCAGGTTTGGGAGACCATGCACCAGTGGGGGAGGGCTGAATGCCCCTTAGAGAGAATAGTTAACAGAGACTACGGTGTTTCAAGAGTGAAGTCAATGTGCAGTGGAGATGCCCAGGGGTTTTCTAGATCTCCTTCCTCGTCCTCTCATTGCAGCCTGCCTGGCTGGACCGGTTCATACCTAAGTCTAGATTTGTGTGACAAGGAACTAAGGCAGAGGAAGAAGAGCCTGAGGGATGCTCAGAGGACAGATACTCCAAAGAGGCATTCATTAAGAGCCCTAGGTTACCCAGGGCAGAAAAGACACTCGGAGATCCCTTTATCACTCTCAGGCATTCTTCCCTTCCAGTCCCTCACCAAGGCCTTTGCTGATCCCAGGGTTCTCAGTAGGGCACCTTGGAGTTCATTCTAGGCAGCCAGCCAGTGATGCTGGATTAGGTCACACACCTTCCAAAGGCACGAGTCCCGGGCACCGAGGTCACAGCCAAGTGTGGCAAATCACCTTGTCTCCCACAGACATTTAAAAGGACACCCAGTACTCTGAAGCCCCCAATGGTGCAACCCGGTGGCCGGCTCCTGGAAGCTACGAGAGTTGCACCCCTCCCTCTTCCCAAGGACATGAAAGGCATATGTCCCAATGGTAAATGACAGACCCTCTCTACCTCTTGTCTGCCCCCTAAACGCTCCCTTCCTGCTGGTTCTCAACGCCAGGGATGTCTATGAGTTGAGAGGCCGTCCATTTAACTTTCTGCTCTCCATGCCTGCATCCCTGCATTGGTCAAGGGCCACCCTAGCTACTCAACCCGGGAGGACTGGGGTGGATCTCAGAGGGGAGGAAAAGCAAGAGTGAGGTGCAAGTTGCAGCAGGCGCGGCGCCTCGGGGCTGGGATTGCGGCGAGTGGGGACCGCAAGAGGGTGCGGCGTTGGAGCCTAGTACCCTGGAGGATGGATGGTGCTGGTACTCACGCACTGCCTCCTGCTTGGGGTCCAACGTGCTGAGGACGCGCTGCACGCTGCCGAGCTTGCCCTGAAGTGCCCAGACGCGGCGGTGAGTAAGCTGGATGTCGCTCTCGAGCTCCTGGAAGAGGCTGCACGCGTGCCGGGCCAGGTCTGAGAGCTGCCGGAGGACTCTGGCCAGCGCAGCGTTGCTGACCGCGCACAGATCTAACATGAGCAGCACAGCCTCGGCCGCAGCCGAGGACGCCTCGCCGGGGGCCGATTCCGCCTCCGGGACCCCGGCCACGCTCTCCTCCCCGGCCTCGCGCGCCTCGCCCGGTGGCTGCTGAACCTGCTCGGCCGGCGCCGGCAAAGACGGCGGAGGTGGTGGTAGTGGGAGAGGCGCAGGGGGCACACGGGGAGGCTCCTCCGGCCCCGGTGCTTCGGCCTCTTCCCGCCGGCCAGGCGGCTGCAGGGGCGGCGGCTCCACGCTGCCTCCACTCGTGTCCTCATCTGGGCCAGGAGCCGGGCGCCGCTGCCGGCAAAGCCACTGCGGCTCCACGATCCGCTTGGCGAAAGGCATCCCGCACAGCCAAGCCGCGACTTTCCGTTCTCCTCCGAGCGTCCCTTGTGAGCTAGGGACCTGACGCGCCCACCTGAGCAAGGAGAGGGCAGGAGTCCGGCAAGGAGCGATCAGGGCCGTCCAGATACGCCGAGGGCTCCTCTGCTCACCTGGCCTCCTCCTCTTCCCCACCCTCTCCTTCACAGCTCAGTCCGACCTGTCCTCGTCCCGGTGCACGGCTGTCTAGGAAAGATGACAAGCGCTGAGCAGAGAAATCTCGGGGTGTGCTTGGATCCTCCTCACTTGCTTCCAACCGGGGTCAGATGGCTCAGCTCCATCGTTCCTGAGCCCGTTGCCGCCGCCCTGGCCACTGCCGCCGCCTATATAAATGGGCGTGTGTATGTGTGTGTGTGTGTGTGTGTGTGTCTGTGAGTGTGTGTGAGCGTGTGTATGTATATGTATGTGTGTGTGTGTGTGTGTGTGTGTCCGCGTGTGTGGATGGGTGGGTGGGTGTGAGTGTGTGCGCGCGCCTCAGTTTGAAAGTACCCCGGCGCAGGCCTCTCCCCGCGCGCCCCTCGGCCGCTCCGGGGAGCGATTGCGCCTGGGATCTCTCTCCCTTTCTGGGCGGGGAGGAGGTTTCGGAAAGGCGCTCTGAAAACCCGGACAGAGGAATCCGCCTCCAGCCCTGGCTCAGGAGGCCGCGCGGGGGCGGCAGGGCGGACGCCGGGCAGGGGAGGCCGGGGCGGAGTGGGGCGCAGCGCCCTGTGCGGCCGCTGGGAGTCACTGGTGGCCGGACCGCGCCTGGTGCGTTCCTGAGCCCAGACACTTTCTCACACAAGTCTCAGAGGTTAGAATTGAGACTGTCAGAGCCGTGGGGGGTGGGGAGTCCTCAAGTTAAGAGTGGGGGTGCTGGTAGCCAGCTCAGAGGGAGGAAAGTATTGGGGATGCTGTGGATTCGTGTTGGAGCAAGTCGCTCCGTAGAATTCCAGCTCTGTCAAGTCTTTTGGTTCTTTGAGGGGAAAACAGAGCTGCTCCTTAAAGTGCCTCAGGCGCTGTGTTAACAGAGGCAGCTGGGGAGGGTGACGCAGCATGGGTGCATTCCCACGTGGCCAGAGTGGCCAGAGTGCTGTTTATACCATTTCTCTGGCATCCTGTTTTGGTCTGCTCTGGGAGCCTTCTTCTACAGGAACATCATGAATGAGACCCAAATTATCAGTGAGCAACAGCCCCCCCAAGAAAGTCTCTTGCAAAATTCATTGCACATTAAGTGAAATGAATTGGATTACCTCCTTGTCACCCTACTGTGTTAATCCAACACAGGGTTTTTAAAGTTCCTCATGGGAGAAATGATGATTCACAGAAGAATAGAAAGTTTTCCCTTCGGTTAACTAAAAGGTATAATTTTTTAAAAGGCATACATTTTCAATTGCAGTAGTATGCAGGCTAGATGGTGGCAGCCGAAAACCTAAAAACAGTTTGAGAACTGTTAAAAAAAAAAATACAAGCTTTCATCTTTCCACAATGTTTACTGTGGAATAAACACACACACAAACAAACAAACAAACAAATAAAATTTAAGGCCACAAGCCAGATCTTAAGAATGCTGTCCTCATTCCATGTGTCTAAAGAGAACGTGAAAAAAATATGTTTCATGCATCAAAAAAGTCCTTTAGACCTGCTGTGCTGTGCCTCTGTGCTCCATGCCTTGATAGGGAGTCCCTCCAGGGCATAACACTCAGCACCTGGAATTAGCCTACACTTTGGTCACAAAGGCTGTGACAGAGACCATCTTCTACTACTACTACTACTACTAATAATAATAATAATAATAATAATACTTTTGGTGGAGGAATATCCCTGTTCGAGGTAAAGGGTCATAATGTCTGTAAGGTCCACATAAATGATTTGGTAACAAGAATGGAGGTGGTGGTGGTGGTGGGTGGTGGAGGTGGTGGAGGTGGTGGAGGTGGTGGAGGTGGTGGAGGTGGTGGAGGTGAAGGAGGAGGAGGAGGTGGTGGTGGTGGTGGTGGTGGAGGTGGAGGTGGAGGTGGAGGTGGTGGAGGTGGTGGTGGAGGTGGAGGTGGTAGAGGTGGTGGTGGTGGTGGTGGAGGTGATGGTGGAGGAGGTGGAGGTGGTGGAGGTGGTGGAGGTGATGGTGGTGGTGGTATCAGCAATAATGGAATTAGTATGATAAACAAAGAGGGAAATAATGACCAAAACAGTGTGTCCAAGCAAAGGGCAGATTGCAGTTTGCTGCATCGTTCTTACAGCCTTACTTTAAATTTGGTTTTGTTTCCTGATAGAAAATAAAAGAAAGAGAAGGGCCGGGCGGTGGTGGCGGCGCACGCCTTTAGTCCCAGCACTTGGGAGGCAGAGGCAGGCGGATCTCTGTGAGTTCAAGGCCAGCCTAGTCTACAGAGTGAGATCCAGGAAAGGCACAAAGCTACACAGAGAAACCCTGTCTCGGAAAAAAAGGAAAAAAAAAAGAAAGAAAGAGAAGGTTTTTGAGCTATTTTTCAGCATATGTTCTTTACATCACAAATACAGAGAGCTGGCCAATTTAGAATGTAGCCTGACAATTTTAACATGCTCCAATTCTGAAGAGGATTTCTGCTATGTGCACAAACCAGACTCTACTCTCTGAGCACCCTGAAGAATGAAGAGTAGAGGAGTGTATGAGGCATCCACTTACCAAGCCTGATGGCAGGTGTCTGTCCGTGCCATTAGGTAGTTCCCCATACCTAAAACTATCCTCTTAACCCCATCCACGGGAGCCAGTAGAGCCGCCCACCTGCATGTGCAGTGAATGAGCACTATGTGACTTTCCCTCCTGAATGGGGTCTGAGAGTATTGGTGGGTTCCTTTCATGGACCAGGCACAGTGACCTTAAGGGTGTGGGGGCAAGGTAGAGGAGAAGGAAAATTGCAGGGGATATCCAAGCTGAGCAACAGGCTAGCTATCTGAGTATTTACCTAAAGTGACTAGCACAGGTTCAAGATCATGAAATGAATCAAAGCCCCATTCAACTGTACAAAAGGGGAGAGTCTTTCTACTCTCCTGGACTCCTTCTCGTGCTAACAATGCCATTTAGCTGAAAAAAAAAAAGACTTTGGTGTTGGTTTTTTATATCCTTGATTCTCAGTGTTCCCTCTTTTTCCTTTGGTAGTCTCCAATGACTTTTCCAAGACAGTTTCTTTCAATGTCACCAAAGATAAAACCAATACAAGTGATCTTGCTTATTGATGTATTCTCATTTCTCTGTTAGCTGTTGAGAATAAACACATCTTTAGAAAACAGTGCAATTGCTAGACTTTAGTAACACTACCTAAAAATCCTGTTATCTATTAGAAGGCAACTTCAAGAAAGCATCTTAGTCCCAACCTTTCCCTTTGCACCTCAAGCCCTTCCTGTGTTCATGCCTCTGCCCCCCAACACACACACACATACACACACACACACACACACACACACATACACACACACACACACACACATACGAGTAAAGGAGGTAAAGGGTCATAATGTCTGTAAGGTCCACACAAATGATTTGGTAACAAGAATGGTGGTGGTGGTGGTAACAAGAGAGTGTGAGTGTGTGTGTGTGTGTGTGTGTGTGTGTGTGTGTGTGTGTGTGTGTGTGTATTTGGGTTCTAGTTCCTGTTTTAAGGAATAAAAATATTTTAAAAATGTAAAAGGTAGCCACCACATGTAATCTCAATGGGGTATATAGTCAATGACTGAGTTTTCAACACCCCCCACCCAGGTTGTATATTATGCAGATCTTGGATTGCATGTACTCTGAGCTTTCCTGCAAAAAAAATTTCCTCTAACAACCAAGGCTGCTGGGGCTGGTGAAATGGTTCCCTGGATAAAGATACCACCAAACCTAAAGATATGAATTTGATCCCACATGATAAAAGGCAAGAACTTGCCGGGCGGTGGTGGCGCACGCCTTTAATCCCAGCACTCGGGAGGCAGAGCCAGGCGGATCTCTCTGAGTTCGAGGCCAGCCTGGGCTACCAAGTGAGTTCCAGGAAAGGCACAAAGCTACACAGAGAAACCCTGTCTCGAAAAACCAAAAAAAAAAAAAAAAAAAAAAGGCAAGAACTTACTCCACAGAGTTGTCCTCTGACCTCTACACACTCACCATAGTGAGTGCACACACAAATACAATAAGTAAAGTTTAAAAGTTGTTTTTAAAAATATCAAGTCAAGGTTGCTATCTGAACTTAGAGTGTTATGCCTAGTTATATTCTTGCCTGATCTCTCTCTCTCTCTCTCTCTCTCTCTCTCTCTCTCTCTCTCTCTCTCATACACACACACACACACACACACACACACACACACACACACTCCAAGTGCACATATTCCCTTTCCTAGGCATTATCACCAAAATGAAAAGGGAAAAAAAGCATTTAAAAATGCCCAATCCAGGCTGTCAGTCACATAGATCAAAAGCTAGCACAATTTCCTCCAATGTGTGATCAATAGAAACACTGTGCCTTTGTAAACGAAATGAAATCTCCTATCTGCATGACCATGCCCCACAGCTTCACTTGGCCTTCTCCAGCCCAATGGGAAGTCAGACTTCACAAAGCACCAAGAGCAAGCACAAAAGCAGAGATCCCCAAAGCTCCTTCACCCAAATTTCCCAATTCAATAACCCACCATCTATGGTGCATCAGCATTAGTACTGGTGAAAAGTATTTCCTTTCTGTAAGAAATGTCAGGAGATGTGTGCAGCATGTTAGCATAATCATTTAATTGTAGTGACTGAAGTCTCCCTTCCTCCACCCAACTGTACCTATTCCTAATGTGATCACTGTAACTCATCTCTAAAAGCCATGCCACTAAGTAAAAAGCTGTAAATTTTTTTAAATTCCATTAACTTTATTGAGAAAAATTATAAGCATTCCATTCCAACCTACGTTACCCAAACTGTTTCATGTATAGGAAATATATATATTCCATTTATGTAAGTATATCACAATTTGGAAGCAAAAGAACAGGGTTTGTACATAAATGTGATGCTGGCAGTGTTTGGGGAAGGAGAAAAACCCATTCTGGGAAAATTATTAGAGAGTCATGTGGTTCACATTGAAGCAGCAAAGTTCTCAGAGTTCATAGTTAACCTATACTTACACTACACTTACAAATAAACTTACAGTACAAAAGACACCATAAGAGGAAATAAAAACCAAAGAAGAGAGAGCCTCTAAGCATATGGAAAGAGCTCATACACAGAAGTGGGCATAAGGCATGTGGAAGATGGTCCTCACTTTTCTCCTCCCTGTACCAGGGGGCACCATTGGCAGGCTCTCTAAGAGATTTTCCCACATTAAATGTCAGCTGTTGATTCTGGGATTTACTAAGTCCTTACCCCCTTAGCTTTACTGGGTGGTAGAAGAAAGCCAGAAAGTCCGAGTTATAAGCCATCTTGACTGAGGAAGCCTGTATGCTTCCATAGGCGTGTGCTTTATAGTATAGACATTATGCCCAAAGCCTTCATGGAGTTCTTTTTTTAATTCAACAACCTTGAATTTGACTTTTTATACTGTTAATCATGAATCATCAGAAAGAAATGTATTCACTAGTACATCAAGATATTAAGTCCCCATAAAGATAAGTAAACCTACATATATATATATATATATATATATATATATATATATATCATAATCATAATTTGAAAGGGAGATAAAGACAATATACTGTTATTGGAAGTTTCCTTTGTTTTAATTGGTGCTTTTCTTCCTCAAAGAGCTTCATTTAGTCTATCAAATTTGAAATCTAGGAGTTTCTATCAGCATTTTACTAACAAGAGAACATTGCCAGAAGAAAAAGTGAACGACATTAAATGGTTCCCCCAAATGCCGAAGACTGTCAATCCGAACATTCTTCCTATGTAGAGAGCCATTGATTACTCATCGTTTCCAGTGTTAGAAGCGCTTCTCTTCAAAAACCCCAGCCTTACATTTTACAACTGAATATAATTTTAAACATGCCAAGTCTGATTGAGTCAGAACTGTGAATACATAATTCAGACGAACTGACAGAGGTAAAGCAGATGGTGATAGTGAGCAACAATGGCGTTTCATTCACATATTCAGTCTTCCGCTTGTCTAACAGACATTTGCCGGATGCTTCCACTGATTGGGCGCAAACACTCATTGTGGTTGAGAACCTCTGCAAGGTGCTAGGGATATAAAAGGAAAGAAAGCACAAACATTGCTTGAAAAGGTACAGTCTGGTGGTGTAGGCAGACATGTAAACAAAGAATTGTGGGGCCAAGCCAGACAAGCTATAATAGAGATAGAAATTAAGTAGTATCCAGAATCCCAGAGCAATTAGCATTGTCTGGGATACAGACTGGAGCAGAGATTCTAAAAGCAGCCTGGACTTCAGTGTGGTTCTTACAACTTAGGTACCTGAAGACCAAATCAGGGCCCAAGAATTACCACGTGGCAAAATGGGAACCTCCAAGCAGCTGCATGAGAAGATTCACTCCTGACAGAATTATTAAATGGCATTCCAACATGTCTTTAAAAAAAAAAAAACTGAAAACCAGGCTGTACAGAAAGAATGTGGGAAAAATCGGTTGCTGTGTTTTGAAAGCTGGCTTGTAAGTTTGAGTCTTTGGAGGGCTGAGTTTATAAAGAGGAAGTGGGAGGTTTTTTAATACGTTTGCTATAAGGAAAGTCTTCAATTGGGTAAGATGAACCACAGTCTCTAGGGCACATGGCACTAATAAAACTAAACAACCATTCTCCAGGGGTTCATAAGCCTTCTGTGCCCCTCCCTTTTAACTGTTGAAAACTTGTTCTGCAAGCGTCCTTCTCTGATGAAAACACTCAGCTCTGGCCTTAACCCAGAAGAAGTGCTTGTGACTATGGTGGTCCTGAAATCAATCAGCGCTTTTGGAGGGGAACTTGAAAGAGTAAAATCTGCCACTCACACTATCAGTCTGGGATGGAGTCCTTGTGAACAGCAGAGGCAGCAAACTTCAAACTTTATCAAGATTGTGGTGCTCATTAAGGAAGTGAAATTGAGCCAGATTTGAAGGAAAGCACTGTAGTAATTACAGAGTTATGAAGATTTAAAAGCTATGTGCCTGGGCATGCAGAGCACAACGTGTTTCCTTTGGATTCAGAGACACCGCAATTACAGGGCTTCAGGGTAGCAAAGCACCGAATTAGAACTCCCCATTAGTTTGATTAATCACTGATGTAACTGCAGGCACTGGAAATGACTCTGCTTGATTTGTATGTCTTTCTGATCCCCCTGCCCCTTTTTTACTCCTTCTATTTCTTTTAAAACATCAGGATGTCTGAGAAGAATAGAAAGCTTGCATTAAGGATAAGATATAGGGTGCAAGAACGCTAAAACTTCCTGAAGCTTAATGACTTTTCTACACCAGGGCTGGTTTTGCCAAGAGTTGTATAATAACATGTTCTTCTTCCTGGGCCATTAAATGTTAATGGTACAACAATGGACTGTTAGTAAATCTAATAAGAAAACCAGAGGATAAAGTATGTTATGTGGGTGTATAACAAGTTAACATCACCATGGGAAAGTCTCTGGTATATTATATGATATTCCATTCAACGGGTTCTAATAAACAAATAAACAACAACAAAAGAATATCTAGACAATCAGCAACAACGAAGGAGTCTCAGTCTTTAGGGGGAAAGGACAAAACCCTGTTCATTAATGTGATTCAAAAATCTACTTGCAGTGTCCAAATAGCCCAGCTGGTAAAGGTACCGGCTGCCAAGCCCGACAATCTGAGTTTCCTCTCCAGGACCAATGTAGTAGAAAGAGAGAATCCATTCTAGAAAGTTATCTTCTGGCAACTCCCTGTGTGCAGAGAGAGAGACAGAGACAGAGAGAGACAGAGAGAGAGAGAAGAGGAGAGAACATACAAAATTCAAATTATACTTGTAAAAATGATGTCTTGTCCTTGAAAACTGATATCACTGGTATTAGATAAACCTTTTTTGGGGTCAAGATATTTGAGTTGGTGTGAATACAACCAAAATGTACAGCCAATTTGATGAAAGGAGGACAAAAAAAACCACAAAAAGGTCAACACATCATTTCAAAGCCAGCATGAGCAACCACTCAGAGAAAGAAGGCTGTAAATGGAAATGCAGAACTCTTGGCAAAGAGGCACTTTACCATAAGGGCCAGGCTTTCAATTGTACACCAAGATCACTCTTGATGGGAAAGGTGATTCTATCAGCAGGAGGTTTTTAACTAAAAATGTCACTGAAATTTATGTGGCCCCTTTCATATTTATGCAGGAACTACAGGACTCCTAGGATCAGATGTGAAACAACCAATCAGCCATGCCTCTTAAGTTATTTTTCTTGAGGTGTTTTCTTTCTCCACCTCAACTGTAAAGATCCAGGAATAACAGCCCAGTACAAAATGCCGTCATTTTATTTCTCATCCTGTCTCAATGGTCACATAATGGGCTCAATAGGAATCTGGAAATAATGAAAACTTCTCCATAAAGAAACACAAGTCTCTCCATGAGGCAGGGCAGAACTGAGGAGTCTGTAGTAATGGTGGCGCCGACAGAAACATTGCAGGAGCCTGAAGTTTGTACTGAAGAGGAAACGAAGTGAAAACTGACCACCTGGTGCCCTTTCCAGCACACAGATGAAATACCAGGCAGCCAGGATGAAAAGAAACAATCATCCAGAAATTCTATTGAAAAAAAGAAAGAAATGGTGAGCAAGTACCTCCATTACAACCTCATCCTGATCTCGTTTGAACTGTGCTGAAAAGTATTTTCTTCCTGTTGACATTGGAGAAAATACTACCTCTCTGAAAGCAAAAGAAAAAAAAGGGGGGGGGGGAATGAGTTTTAAACAATAGTTTTCAATTTTCTCTTAAATTTTCCTTACAGTTGAAAGAAGAAATACTTATTTTATTTTTCAACACCTATAGGCCTCATGTAATTTTCAACAGTGACAGATACCTATCTACACCACCTCCATATTTCTTCCCAGTAGAATCCCAAGTTTGTTCCAGGTGGCAGTGGCACCAGGCATCCTGTTCTCCATGCAGATGACACAATTCTGGACACTGATATCTGCATGAAAATTCGCTAGAGACCTCTGGACATAATTTTGCTTTCCAAACACAAGCATTGTTCCTTCTGTTGCTTCACTCTTCTTTGACCTTGGAGAACAGACTCCAGACTGAGGTGGAGAGGCCAGTCTGTGACCACACAGGAGGGTGAAAGCCACATGCAGAGTAGGATAAAATGTAAGGAGATGGCCCCTGAGATAGAAATTGTGAAGCAGTTATCTGCCTGTTTCCAGGCTCCCTCTCTCTCTAGATTTCTTGTATGGTATAGAAAATAACTTTCTCTCTTTTAAAAATCTCTTTAAAAATTACTTTTTGATTGGGGGGGGTATATGCACCTGGGTGAAAAAATATAACCCTCCCTTTAGGTCAGTGACTATTCATGCATTCTGATGAGGCTCTGAGTGATAGGAATATTGATTCCTAAAAGGCAGTGTTGGGAAATTTGGGAGGCAAGGGTTTTGGCTTTGTCTAGTTCATTTGTTCCACGGATGTTATTTAACAAATACCTACTACAGTTGGGCGTGTAGTTCAGTGGTAGATTGCTTGTCTTGCATGCACAAGGCCCCAGGTTCAAACCCCAGTTTCATAAATACAAACAAATAAGAACAATAACCAAAAAAAAAAAAAACCTCTCTACTATGTGTACACAACTGTTCTAGGAATGAAGGAATCATTTGTGAACTAAATTCAGCAGTGACTTATCCTTGTAAAGCTGCTCTTCCAGTTAAGGAGCAATGGTTAAAGAATTGTTTGTTCAGTAACAAATAGCTTTACATGCATATGTGTTTCTAATACCTAAGGTCATAAAGTGGAATTTTGTCTGGAGCAGATTGACACTGACCTCCCTTCCAGGTTTCCTTGACCTGGCCAGAGCACCCAGCTTTGCTACTGTGGATGTTGACCGTTCACAGTTGTTTGTTGTTCCAAAGGATTTCCTAAATGTCACAGGAGCCACCAGAAGACTACATCCACAGAAAGGCAGCATACGGCCGACTACTCCATGGTACAATGCAGAACAAACTCAGCAGCACCCTGTGGCATTCAGCTGAGGCTCATCTCCCGAATCCACACCTTTGCTCAGCTCCTTCACCTTCCACATTTGCTTCTTTCCCATCTCATTGATTGCTTTGAGAGCAATAATCCCTCACTAAATCTTTGCTAGCTCACCCCCCAAATTCCCCACATCAGGCTCTAGTAGTGAGAGCTTCACCCAAGATAGTATCCACCTCCACTTTTCATTTTGAATAAAGAATATAACTTACATTTCCTCATTTGAACAAACCATCAGAAAGCTTCCTTGCTCAGGTTAACAGAAATTGCACTCAACTATTAATAAATGCAGGTGTCTTAGTTGGGGTTTCTATTGTTGTGAAGAGACACCATGAACATGGAAACTCTTATAAAGGAAAACATTTAATGGGGTGGCTTACAGTTTCAGATGTTTAGCCCCTTATCATCACGGTGGGACATGGCAACATGCAGGTAGATATGGTGCTGGATAAGGAGCTAAGAGTCATACTTCTTGATCTGCAGGCAACAGGAAGTGAAATGAACTGGGTGGAGCTTGAGCATAGGAGACCTCAAAGTCCACCCCTACAGTGACATACTTCCTCCAACAAGGCCACACCTACTTCAACAAGGCCACACCTCCTAATAGTGCCACTCCCTATGAGCTTATGGGGGTCAATTACATTCCAACTATCACAGCAGGTATGTTGTTTCTGACAACTATAATGCCCTAATAGTTCTAATTACTAATCCTAAAGCATTTTGCTTGATCCTAAATTACCTACTGGTTAAGGAAAGATATGGAAAGACTTTTAATATTGAACTAAAAATTAAGGTGAAACACAAAAATAAGAATAATAATGATAATTTCCACTGGATCATAGGTACATATCAGGATGTCTTTAGTACCTCAAGAACAATGTGAAATTTAGAAAGTGTCATCATGATTTTGTCTATTTTGTATTTGCATTTATTGCCAGCAAAGACTATTCATGCTATGATTTATTAGACTCACTAACAATAGCACTGCTGGGGAAGCTGTGAATGTGTTACTCTGATTGACTGATAAATAAAGTGCTGATTGGCCAGTAGCCAGGCAGGAAGTATAGGCGGGACAAAGAGAGAGAAGTCTGGGAAGCGAAAGGCTGAGGCAGGGAGACACTGCCAGCCGCCATCATGAGGAGCAGAATGTAAAGTACTAGTAAGCCATGAGCCACGTGGCAAGGTATAGATTTATAGAAATGGGTTAATTTAAGATATAAGAACTGGATAGCAAGAAGCCTGAGCCATTAGGCCAAACAGTTTAAATAATATAAGTGTCTGTGTATCTATTTGAGTCTGAGTGGCTGCCAGCTTGGGCAGGACTAGAGATAGATAGCTCCAGCTACATAGCACCAAATTTTTCTTCTACTGTTGTCATTTATTTTTATTTAAAATATTTTTCATACAGTATATTTTGATCATATTTTCCCTCCTCCAACTCATTCTTTCTGATCTTCCACACCTCTCTACCCACCCAACATCATGCCATCTCTCTCTCCCTTTCTCTCTTTCTCTCCAAAAACAAAAACAAAACAACAAAACTCAAAACAAACAAAAACCCAGTAAGACAAAAAAATGCCAAAGTAAAAGAAAGTAGTACTGATGAACTCACAGAGACTGTGGCAGCATGCATTGAGCCTACACAGGTTCTAGTCAGATGAAGTCTCAGCACTAAGAGGGAGAAATGGACACCAGGTCCCACTCATAACCAAGAAGTTGTTTGCAATTGATACCTGCCGCCAAAGGGTAAATCAGTTTTCTCCAATGGAGTGTCGCTGGGTATATGATTTTTTAAAGCCCCAAATTATATTATGTATTTAAAAACAAAGTAAATTAACATCATGTCATGAAAACAGTATTTATTTACTCTGATTTTAAACATATATTTAATTTTTTGTAGTATTTTGATGTATGTTCAGTCACAGAACTATATAGAAAGCAATATATAAATTTAAATCGAATTGGACAACACAGTTTACATTTTTATTATATAAACAACTTATAGTAAATAAATTGGTTACTTGTTCAACACAAAAGCAGAAACATTTGAATATTCAGGGTGAATAATAGTAAAAATTACATTATGATGTAACTCACAGTGTGAGTTTTAATCACTTGATAATCTAAAATTAAGTGGTATTCGTTTGTTAATCTAAAATTAAGTGGTATTCATTTAAAAATGAGTCTTTTATCATTCACCATACAGAAGTATATATATATATATATATATATATATATATATATATATACCTTTATATATATAAAATATAACTGTTTACATATGTAGTATATATTACACTATTACATGTATTACATTTATGGGATTAGAAAGATGACATACTACTGTTCAGAAGGTTCAAGTGACTAGAAAATGGAAATGTTGCGATACATGGATCTTTATAATCACATAGAATTTTCCCATTGCAAATTGATGTTGAATTTGTAGCATGCCTGAAGAACATCATCTTTCATTACATTAGTACGCAGTTGGGTAACAGGTCTTAATTATTTAAAAGCAAGCATTGCCCCACTCTTCCCCACTCCTCTCTTCAAAGGCTGTGTTAGTGTCCCAAGGTTCCTCTGTCCTAAGGCTTGTTACACTTCATTTTTTTCTAAGCAAAAAGAACTGGATATAACCAAGTGAGAGTATGAGAAGGGGTTGTTATGGTTTGGGTATAATTTGAGAATGCCCTCAAATGTTCATGTGTTGTAAGCTTGGTGCTAGGTGTGGCAATATTAAGAGAGTGGGCTCTTTAAGAGGTGGGTCCTAATGGGAGATCATTATTGGCAACCCTTTACTTTCTGGCTTCCTATCTCTCACCACACCATGTCTCTTTTTTGTGTGCATTCCCACCACTATGTCATCTGCTATAAGCTCTTCCTAAAGGCTAAATCAATGCAACCATTGACCATGGACTTTCAGACTTGAAAACTGTGCATTAAGTGAACTTTCTTCTCACCAAGCCTAGTCCTACAGGCCTGTAGTTCCAGCTACTCAGGAAGCTGAGACAGGAGGATCATCACTTCAAGGCCAATCCAAGTTTACTTCAAAGAGAGTTCAAGGTCAGGTTAAGCAACTTAGTGACACTCTGTCTGACAACTTTTTAAAGTAAGATATGGCTTGAGATGTAAGTTCACTGACAGAGCACTTTCCTAGCAAGGCCACAGGTTCAATCTCCAGCACTGCTAAAGAAGTCAATAAACAACTTTTCTTTATAAAGTACCCAGCCTCAGATATTTCATTACAGTAATAGAAAAGAAGTCTAAAGCAGGTGTGAAATAAACAAACCATACAAGTCTCTTGACTATAAAAACTCCAAGCTGTATTTCTAGATTCTCTAATTCAAAAATTGTGTACAATGATCTGTCTCCAAACTCAACACCTGAATATTTAGATCTTCAAAACCATAGAAGGAAGGCATCAACCTAAATAACATTGAGTTATTTACTTCAAACAGAAGTACATGTTTCCAGCTAATGCTATTGAATATTAATCCAAGCTAAACCCTTCTAATTTCCTTTGTTTTTAATGTTAAAATGCATGAAATTCATACTGCAGATTATGTCTCCACTACAAGAGCAAAGCAATGTATAAAATGAAGGTAGCCAGAGAGAGCAGCATGTTAAGAAAAGCTACCTAATTTGTCTTCTTTTGGACCAACTGCAGCAGCTTCACAATAACTTGGATTTGTTCCCTTCCTGTAAAACGTAGTATTCCATTTTAATGAAGCTCTGAAACCAATAGAAACCTTCTTCCTCCCTGGTCTTCTTCCATATATGCTAACCAACCAAGAGATCAAAGCCTAGTCATGATTGGCAGATTAGTCCACACATTTTCATACCTCTACAAAGTCCCACTGGACCTTTCTTTGTAAACAGAAGTATGACCACATAAAGATAATACCTCAGTTAAGTGCTGCATTCATTGATATCATCTAAATATTTTACATTGTAATACCACAATCTAGTTATTGTATAGCATGCAAATGGACTAAAGAAAATCCAATTCTGGACTACTAGGTTGCAGTTTACTTTGGTGTTTCCTCATGGCCTAAGAAACTCTACATTGTATTTAAGAAGTTATCACTGTAAAAAGTTCTAATTGCATGAAATTAGCACCCTGTGTTTAGAGTACTATTCAAAGGGCGGGGCCTGAGACTCAAGATTGGGAACCCTAAGCAGAGCGTTTTAGCATTTTCTTCCCGAGATTTCACTGACTTAAAGCACCCCCTGGACAAGCCAGCCACTCTTTATTTTCTTACTTCTCTTTCATATTCCCCAGCTTTACAACCAGCAGTTCCAAAACCGGGCCCTGACCAAAGAGCTTGGTGATTCTATCATGAAATGAACCACCAACCAAGTACAGCTGCTCTCTGCCATGCCAGGGTTTTTTTTTTTTTTTTTTAAGAGAAAAGGGACTCCTAAGGCTTCTTATCCTTCATTGTCCAAAAAAAAAATCTCTTTTCATAAACACAGCTGGAATTTTGCCTATTTTAAATGATGCAAAGAATCCTTCCTAAATCCCTGGAGTCACTTTCCTGAGGTCTAAGCAGATTATTGGGCAATAGCCTCTTAGTAACTAGCCTCAAATATATTCCCATTGTTTATTTTATTGTAATGCCTACAGTCACCTTGTAAAACAATTTCTCTGACTTGAGAGTTCACTTTTGGAGATTAACACATGCTAGTTCTTACAGTAGTGTAGTCCTGACCCATGGCATGTTCCTTTTCACTCATTGCTGCTTCCAAACATGTAAGACTTAATGTTCCATTCTCTAAGAAATGTCTTTAATTCTTCTCAAATGTTTTTTGTCATTAGATGTAGTATGAGAGGAGTGTGTTGTTACCTTGACCCTACTTTATGATTTAATGTGGTTCTCAATCTTGGCTACATATCAGAATCACTTAGAGAACTTAAAAAACATTGTTATCCTCTCTCACTCCTACTTACCAAGTTCTACTTTAATTGGTCTAGGATGCAGCCTGGACTTAAAGGATACAGAATCAACTGAAGCAAGCAGACTTAAGTATGGACACTAATTAGCTGTACGGCCTTGAGCAAAAGAAATACTCGTTTTAGGGGGTAGAAGGGAGGTGGGACAGGAAATGGGAGGAGAGGAGGGAGGAGAAATTGTGGTTGGTATGCAAAATAAATTTTAAAAAAGAAATACTCATTTATGCAAGTAGTATGACATGATAGCTTTGCCATATGCAAGACAGTGTTAGAGACCTTATCTCCCAGCCTCCAACATATGTGAGTTAGGTTCAACCATTGAATCATTCTTACAGAAAATAGGCACTGAGAGCCCACCACCCTTTGAGCAGTGTGCTGTGTGTAAGGGATACAACAGTGAATCAGATAGGCAAAATTCCTGCCTTCCTGAAGCTTGCAGTGTTGTTGAAGGAGGCATGATTGCTTAGAAGTAATGAAAGAGTAAATAGCAATGGTGGATAGTGGCTAGGAAGGGTGATGGGACGGACTGACAACCGATATGGAGGCAATAGCCCAGGTGGCAGAGAAGGAAGGAACAGGTTCTAGAAATACAGAAGGTGATCGCATCACCAGGATATGCTAATAAATGTTATTTGGGGGCCAGCCCCTCACATTTATTAAGATTGATGGCTTGTCTGGTAGGGCGAAGAATGTGGGGAAAGAATTTCAGTCCCTCAAAGAGTGAAAGCCTAGAGTTAAGGTATATAGAACAAAAGAAATAAAACCATCCCTCCCAGGCAGAAACTGGGCAGAGAAAGAAACCTGGCAAAGCCACTTTTAAGCACCACTTCTGTACCTAGCTATGGCTTTGTGTAGGTCACTAAAAAGTCTATTTCCCTAGGCCCTAGGCCAAGCAACCTGGAAGGGGGGAAAAAAACAACTGTACTGTGATCATGCCATGAGGTGTAGCAGGACTGAGGAAGCAAGGTCTTGCAAAGCATCACAGCCCTTAGGGATGAAAGGCTCTATTGTCTGTCTTCTAGATATAGGCTATGTTTGTATCCTTAGGAGGAGACAGACAGACAGATAGGGAGAGAGAGGGGTGAGGGAGTTTCCCCCAGTATGAATGGACATGCTGGAGGTAGGCATCTGCCCCCTTGTAGAATGTAGGTCTTTAGAGAGAGTCGACAGAATCGCTTCCAGGAGAAAGTGTAGTCACTAGATCATCCTTGCTTCTGCTAGGGGAAAGAAGGGTATTTCCTGGACTGAGAATAACCCCAAGTGAATGATGGTCCCATAGTGGGGAGGGGGATGTGGTGGTGGTGGGAGAGGACAAAAAGGCAGGGTTTCCATAGAGAGAAACCAACTTGGAAATGAAGAGCAACCAGGACAGAACTAAGAATGCCCACAGCAGGTGACTTCAAGTCTTCCAGAGGTTTCACATCTTTCCCTTCAATACGTGAGGTTGTTTTTGTTTTTGTCTTTGTTTCCCCTCTGATGTACCCCAAGCCTTCAATGTTGTCTGGATATGTTGTGGCTGAAAGTGACAGCTGTGACACTCCATCACTTTCCCAAATCACTGCCCAGTCTCACAGAGATCCTTGAGGAGAGCACAACAATTTACTGATGGGAAGGCCTTCCAGGCAGTCCAGACCTCCACACAATGAAGGCCATGGTTCTCTCTGTGAAGTGGGAAGTAACACGTGACACAGAAGCGGAATCATGCTGGTGACAACTTGGGAATGGATTGGGATTTGATATGTCCTTTCTCTACTATTGTGGAGTGGCAACTATTAAGAATGGGATGGAAACTTCCATTTGGTTTAATGAAGGAAAACACTAGGCGCAGTGCCTGGTTCAGAGTTGGCACTCAGTAATTGATAGCCATTATGATGATTATAATTATGATTGTTGTGATTATTGAGATTCTGCTGCTGTTGAGATGACTGTGGCCTTAGATGATCTGGGGATGGTTTGCAAAGAAGTCATGAAGGCTCAGGACTTATACATGAGACATGGAGGGCTTGATTACTACTCTAACTCCAAATCAGTCCTTATCCTTTCTCTCAAGTAAGTATGTGCTACTCAGCTGAAGTTCAAGGATGTCAAACTTAGACCATAAGTCTGAAGCTCATTTCATGCCACTGTGATGATCCCTTTGGTGTTAATTCCCAAAAGATCACAAGGTGCTCTGGAAGGCCCATCATGCATCATCTTACACACCTGAGGGGGCCAGAAGATGTGCAGAAGGTAAGAGGAAAAAATATAAAAACAGGTAGAGCCAGTGGGTGAGGGTAAGATAGAGAAGACGGGGCCAGTTAGGATTTGAACAAGAAACTGATGACATATTTAAATAAGGATGATTTGAAGAGTCTCTTTTTTATCAAGAGAATAATTACTCTCAGGGCCCAGGAGATGGGTAAGGGTGCTTGCTGCCAAGTCTAAGGACCCAAGTTCAATCCCTAGAATATACGTAATGGAAGGAAAAAACAGACTTTTGCAAAGTTATCCTCTAATCTACACACACACACACACACACACACACACACACACACACACGATAGATGGATGGATGGATGGATGGATGGATGGATGGATGGATGGATGGATGGACGGACAGACAGACAGATAGATAGATATGTGTTTAAAAGAAAGTGATTACACAGTGTCAACAAATGGAGACAATGTAGTACAGGGCAAATGCAGAAGAGAGGTATTACCACCCCATATGCAAAGGAAAAAAGAGAGTGTTTGTAGCTAGAGTTTTTCTGCCTGGCCCACAGTCAGGACAAATCTCTCTCACCTGCCAGTCCCACAGCCGCTCAGACACGACCAAGTAAACACAGAGACTTATATTGGTTACAAACTGTATGGCCATGGCAGGCTTCTTGCTAACTGTTCTTACAGCTTAAATTAATCCATTTCTATAAATCTATACCTTGCCACATGGCTCGTGGCTTACCGGCATCTTCACATGTTGTTTCTCATCATGGTGGCTGGCAGTGTCTCTCTCCCCCAGCTTCCTGTTCTCTCCATTCTCCTCTCTGTTAGTCCCGCCTATACTTCCTGCCTGGCCACTGGCCAATCAGTGATTTATTTATTGACCAATCAGCAACACATTTGACATACAGACCATCCCACAGCAAGTGTTGGGGAAAATAGATAAGAAATCCAGGCTTCCTGGAAAGAACCCATGACTTTGGGATGAAGGACAGAATCAGACTGGAAAGGGAGTTGAGCAAGTAAGCCCCTGGACCTCAGTGTCCTCCCAACCCTCACTTTCCACCCTCCTAAGATTGAAGCCCAGTTGGAAGTTTCTGAATAGGTAGTCCTGGTGCTATAACCCACAAAGATGGAGCTTCTAGGTCACAAGATAGGGTAAAGCAAGGTAGAGACAGACAAGCAGAGGGGCCCTGAAACAGTCTGATAGGAACACGCTGAAGACTGATATTGGGTGGAATTATTGTGAACATAGACTCAACAGCCACAGGATAGGTGCAGTGTTACTGTTGTCCTAGAAATGGCTATGAGTTAGTTCTCCATCCCAACTCTCTCTTTGTCCTTGGGGAAAAAGGCAAGCTTGATTCAGGAAACAACTATGTCAAGGAGCAGTTGGAAGAGTGGAATTAATAAAGAAAGGGTTTTTCCTCTCAGAAAGGTTTCTGAGAGGACCACAGGGAATGAGGAATGCTATTGTAAGGAGTGGGTAGGAAAAGGTGCCAGGCATAGAAGTGGGAAAAACTAAAAGCACTTATAAAGGAAATCGAGTAATTTGGCAATAAAATAACAGCATGCATTAGAAAGTGACTATGCAAAGTATCAGGAGGGTCCTTAATAAAGGGTCTTAATCCTAAAACTCCAGGGGTAAGGGGAGATGATGGGGTCCAGTTGAGGTACCATATTTTTCTTAGTTCAAGGTTCTATGTTCTTTTCTTTTTATCCATCCTCCCCTTGAAATTCCTATAGATATTTTCCTAACACAGAGGAGAGTGTGTGTGTGTGTGTGTGTGTGTGCGCGCGCTCTCTCTCTCTCTCTCTCTCTCTCTCTCTCTCTCTCTCTCTCTCTCTCTCTCTCTCTCTCGCATTTCACCGTCACAAAACAATCAGTATTCAATGAAACACTTCTATTTTGAGGTCATTACCATCTCTAAAACAAGATGCAGACAAGCAGAGGGAGGTAGCAGGGGACTGCATTTAATCTTCTCTAATATTGCACTGTGAAGGAAACTGGGGAATAAAAACATAGTCATTTAGAAAATGGTTGATGAGTCACTGATTGGCACAGGGTGGAGAAAAAGAGCAGTCATTATTCCTTTGGAGTATGCCTGGTCTTCAAAAATAGACTCATCACTTTACTGGATGGGGGCTTCTGGGCTTTAGAGACTGGGGATATGGGCAGAGGTTAAGGGCCAGGACAGTAACTGCCCATGGCAGGCAGGACTCTCCTCCTCCTCCTTGATGTATCCCAGCCCTTGAAATCCCTCAAGATTTAAGAGGCAGAAAGACAGCTTTATATGCTTTATTCTTCCTGTACCTTTTCCCTGAGACCTTAATAATACTTTTAGGGGAAGCTCCATCTTCAAGGGAAGCAGGCCAAGTAGAAAAAAAAAGGCACTGTTTGTGACCATAATTTTGCCAAAAGGCCCAACACTCCATTACATACAGAATTTCTTTTCCAGGTCCTGGACTACCTGAGTCTTCCTCCTTTTGACCTCTTTTTGTTGTTTATTGGCTGTTCTGTAATGGCCAGTGGAGGTGGAGAGGAACACGGTGAAACGTGTACCAGAGAAGAAATTGAAGTCCTGGATGCATACAGAAGTTTGGGGTTTTTTCTTTTTCTCTGCATTTGTCATAGGCAAACAAAACAATATTAAATTAAAAATCTAGCTACCAATGATATTGTCCTTTTCCTGATCTTTATTGAGCCTCATTGTGCAGATATGGAAAATGGGTGAGAGGGGGAAATACAAACCCCTTGATTCTTCTGCAGTTGGAAGGATAGTGAGCCAGCTACATCAAGAAAGAGTAAAGAATGGATACAGAAGGTGAAATGAGGCAAAGATCAATCTAGATTGATTAGAGAGAGGGAGAGAGGGACAACTGTTGAGAAAAAAATGAAGAGGAAGATGTCTGGACAATATAAATGGCATGCCTTCTTTACAGTTTGTGGAAAGTACACTGAAAATTTGAACAGTTTTTCAATTGACTGAGATGGTGTTTCTTATGAATGTGCACTGAGCCGAGGTAGACAAGAAAGTGGCCCAGATTTATGGAGATCACAGACACAGAGCACACCCCATTCATGCGTATGCCCTTCTCCCTGCTCTCAGGCCCACAAACAACTCTTTGATGCTATCTTTGGGGGTTATCTTTGGCTTTGTCACTTGCTTACTTAGCTGCTCTTGCTCACACTAGGCTAAACTTACTCTGCTCCAAGTGGAGACAAAAATGACAAGTCTGATGCTAGACCAACTCTCAGAAAAGTGAAAAGATCCACAAGGCCAGAACTAATCATTACCTGGAATTCTGTTCCCAAAGAATACAGGAGCAGGCAAGAGCAGAGGGTTCCACCCTTGGGTCCCTCTGTTCTTCTGGGGCCAAAAAAACAGGCACAGCAGTCTATAGACCACTGAAAGATGTTTCTGTTTTAATTAAGAACCTGTAAGTATAGGTACTTGAGACAGAATTGTATGTACAACATACTTTTCCACTGACAGGCTCTTTTTTTGTTTGCTTTTCTTCAGATTAAACCACATGTACTTTGACTTTATGTACTTTTCTAGTCCCTCAAAATCCTGAGCATGACTTTCCGTCATACACCTTCTCCTTTTCCTCAACCAACATGTCACTCCTCTAAAAGAAAACTATGCTGAAAGAATCATTCACCATAATTGAGCCATATTTATTCCAGGAATGTAAGGCTTCAATAGATTCTTAAAAGGCATTTGACAAGACTTAATGCACATTCTGATAATAACTCTTCGCTAAGATAAAGAATATCTCCCATAAACCAACAACCAACGATGTGTTTAATGTTTAATGATATCTTTTTTTAAAGTAAACCAGGGCTGGAGAGATGGCTCAGCAGTTAAGTGCACTGGCTGCTCTTGCAGAGATCTCAACTTGAATCCTATAGCCACATGGCAGCTCACAACTATCTGTAACTCCAGTTCCAGGGAACTCATTACCCTCCTCTGACCACATAAACACAGGCACTCACACAGACACAAAAAAAAAAATCAGTAAATCATTGTTTTACAAAATGAAATGACAACAACAAAAGGCTACAAGTGCTTCCGTTAAAACAAAGTAGAGGACAGAAAGATTCCTAATGTCACTGTTGTTGTTCAGCATTGGTCTTTAGGTTCTTCCCACTCTAAGATGTGAAACAGCAACATGAAGAAACCCTCATCAACATTCCCAGATGATTTGCTTGTGTGCCCAGAGAAACCAAAAGAATCTAATGAAAAATCAATGGGCCAAATAATCAGATTCATTAAAATGGACCAGTTACAAAAAATGTATTTGTTTATATAATCTTTCTCATAAGTTAGAAATGCCTAGTTTAAAAACACATGGAGAAAAGATCATGTTTATGACATTGGCGTATATATTTAAAATCTACCCTTGAATGTGCATAATATATTCCACTGCACATTCATCTGAAACTTCCCACACCAGAAAAGAAACTTTTATTGAGTATTCACTAGGAGCGTATTTTCTACATTCATATTAATTCTAGTATGTAGTATAAAGGAAATGCTAGCATAGTCAATCTGTGATTTCAGGGATGCCATCACTGAGGATGAGGTTAAAGAAGTCCTTTTTGAGGGGCTCAAGGGATGTCCCAGTTGGTAAAGTACTTGTCATGCAGGTCCTCGAGCATGAGGACTTTAAGTTCAATAGCCAGTACTCACCATATAGAAAGCTGAGCATGATTATTTGTGTATGCTTCAAATTCCAGTGCTCGAGAATCAGAGACAGATAGATCTCTGTGACTCACTGGCCAACCAGCCTTGCATACTTGATAAATGAGCTGTAGGCCTGTAAGAGAGCCTGTTTCTAAAAAAAAAAAAAAAAAAACCAACTGCTCTTGCAGAGGACCTGAGTTCAGTTCCCAACACTTATGTCAGATGAGTCACAAAAGCCTGTAACTCCAGCTCTAGGGGGATCCGATTTCTCTAGCCTCTGTGGGCATACATAATTAAAAATAATAAGATAAATATATAATTTTTAAAGAATTTCAAAAAATTTAAAAAACATGGATGTCTCTTGAGGAATGACATTTGTGACTGACTTCTGACTTCTGACCTGTAAACACACACACACACACACACACACACACACACACACACACACAGAAGGAAGGGAGAGAGTCAAATATACATGGACCCTCCCTGCTTCTCACACATAAGCGAAGTCTCCTTTTGAAAGTAAATTTATTTGGCTAATAAAAAAGTTTTGTTTTAAGGGGTAAGTTGGCCAACACTAATCAGTGGTGTGTTCAAGAGGTTTTGCTGGCCCCTCCTCACACACCCACTCAACGCTTCATCCTTCCTCAACTGTAGAGAAAGACACTGACCACATGGATCACATCATAGACCCCCTTGCTTCTGGATCTTCTCAGCCATTGAGGAGCCCCAACAGGAAGCAGAGGGTAGAAGAGTAGTGCTGGGGCACTTCTTCGGTCTGCTGCATTTTCTCTAGCAGTGCTTTGCAGGCTGTCTGGCCCCTTTACTGGTGGCCACAGACTCAAATCCTTTGCTAAACTGTACCCTGGTTATGTACGTGCTCCCCCCCCTTACTTCCTTCAGGCATAACATGATAACAGTTGCTTAATGCTGCTAGACCTGGGTCCTGTGATTTCCCTTAGCTGGCTTTCTTGAACCCTGCCCACACTTGTGCAAGAGATCCTTTTTCTAAGCTTTCCTCAGAATTATCCTGAGTGCTATGGTGATAATGTGAATGACTCAAGTTTGGGAAGCTGTAGTATGCTATTAAGCCATCATAATAATCTTTTCAGAAGAGTGTCATTATCCCCAGTTGACACAGGAGGAAAACACAACTTAGAGTCTAGGTGATGTAACTAATGTCACCTCATTAATAAAAGGTAGGCTGAATGGATTGTCTGGTGGCTGTTTGAGGCCATAGCTTTCTTAGGCACAGTACATCACCACAGTGCCTATAGGGTACACGGGAAGCTATGTCTGACCTTGCTGCTATCCATCATGTATTTGTCGTTGCTCCAAGTAAAATACAATAGTACCTCTGGCCAATTGTGACCTAACTCCTCAGGTTTCTTTTCTTCAGGCCAAATGTTTCAGAAGGTGCTGTTCCGAGGAGTGATTTGTTATGTAGCCTTACACTCAAAAATCTCCCCAAGTATCTAATGTCTTGAGGATTCAGGATGGAAATGGCACCCTATCTTAATCTTTAGGATCCTACAGAATCTATCTTAATCTTTAGGATCCTACAGAATCAATATCCCCATGGCTAGCGATGTTCTTCTCTTTGTGGGAATAATTCCAAAGCATCAGAAGTCCATACTGACCCAAAATGGCAGACTTGTGGGTGATCCCAGCCCTGGGTAACCCACAAGTGTTCTCACAACATTTCAGCCAACTAACAATGACTCACGCTTTTCTCTTCTTTCTGTGGATTTCAAAAGTCCCATATGCCACAGGTCACTTTGGGGGGAGAAAATTTATAAAGTTAAGCATCTTTGATAATTTGTTAATAATTGTTAAATTAAACAAGCATCTTTGGGCAGAGAAAATGTATACTTTACTCTCTAAAAAGAGAGGAGATCAAAAGGTTTAAATAATTCAATGAAGCTCATTTAAATTTTTACTGAGAAATATCTGAGTGTTCAACCTTTTATCTGGTGTTTTTCTTTTTGCTTCCTTTCTGAGAGACCAGCTGGTTTCACAAATTCAAATCTTTAACTGCTATTTAACTAAAAACTGGCCTTTTCATATTTAACAACAGTGTAAGAAGTTCAAGTCCCTGGATGGTCCTTAGAAGGAAGTGTCCTATAACGGATAAGAAGTGAAACTTTGACAACAGGGACATCAGAGCCTTGTGGATGGTCCCTCAACTGTCACCTTAGACAAGCTTCTTTTATTTTCTTTTATATAAAATCATTTTTTCTTGTGATAAATTCTGATTATGGTTTTCCCTTCCCCAACTTCTCTGAGATTCTCCCCACCTCCCCTCCCATCTAAATCTACTACCTTTATGTCTCTCTTTAGCAAACAAACTCGTTTTCTCATATATAAAAGAGTAATAATAGTGATATGTCCTTCATAAAGCTATTGAGAGAAATAAATGAGCCAACTCCTGTAAAACTTTAAAATTGAGTTGAACATACAGTAAACACTCAATAGTTTCTAATCATCATTATTGTTGTGTTGAAATTTCTATAATATGCACTGAGGAGGATGAAGAATACTCTAATCCTTTAATGCAAGTGGAATGATATTAGACAAGCATAAACCACTATGTCATAAGGTATAACTGATGGGTGTTCTAACAGAAGTACAGAATGCCACAGAAACACAGAAGCTGGAGGGATAGTTTCCACGTTTGTGTCCTGGGAAAGGTGGCATAGCAACAGTGCCACCAAGTTTATCCTGAAGATGAAGGGAATTTTGATAATTTGGGGGAGGAGAATCCAGGATAGAAGAAATAGTGGAGACAGAGGGCCAGGGGAAACCGGGTGAATGTGCTCAGGGAAGAGTAGATGGTGGCCCTTAGCTGGAACAAAATAGATGTTGGGGATGAAGGAAGCAAGGGACTGGAAGGCTTGACATGCGGAGACAAAACAGAACAGGCTTGAGGTGGGTGGACACATGCTTGCTTGTGTGAGAAAGGAAAACCTGGGATGAATGGAGAACTGAAGTCGAGTCAGGGACTCTGTGTCCTACTGCTAGTTTCCATTAGTTAGGCCACATGACCCCAGAATTCATTTTTCTTCACTTAGAAATAAGGAACATTGGACTAGACAATGACCAAGACCCTCTCTGTGGATTTCACTGTGAGTTGGCAGAATTTTCGTGAGTCATCTATAGCCTCAGTCAAAATCCCTAATTAGGTAGCAGAGTCAGAGACGCCAGTGCTAATGATGTCTAGGGTTAAGCCATTATGTTAGATATCCTTCAGGAACCTTCAAACTCCAGGTTAAGCTACCTTTTTTTTCTCATCTAGTTTGGAAGGGGCACACCCTCCTTTGAAACCAGAAGTCTATGTTTCTCTTGACAGAATGGAAACATCCCATCCCCCACTCAAGAAGTAGGATTATGATACATTAAAGATTTAAAAAAAAATAAAAAAATAAAAAAATAAAACCCATCAAGTTAAAAAAAAAAAAAAAAAGAAAGAAGACCTCCTCATGATTCATTTTGGAGCAAAAGCAAATACTGCAAGTTTAGCTTTAGCCTGATGCAATGGATTCTTGAATCCATTGTTTGCATAACAATAAAAACATTTTGGGGAGCTTCCAATTTTGGTAACAGGAAAATAGTAATTTAGACCAACACTCACACAGAAGACAGATTTAAAAAAAATGGAATGAAATAAATGTGAGTCAGTTGAAATCCAGTCAAGAAACAAAAGTCATCAACTTAGATAAGATAATTAATGTGAAGAATTATTAACTAGGTATAAGATTGTTAATAAGGTAATTAAAAGGGTAAAAAGAAGAGAGTTCTAATGTATTGATAGTAGCACCTGCTAAAGGGTAATGGGCTAGGGAACAAAGAAAACAGGCTGAAATAATTAAAACTTAGGAGCTTGGAGGAGGGTCCCATTGAGCTGGAGTCCAAACCTCTCAGGAAGCAACATCGGTGATGCCTGTGTTTGGTTGGGAAGAGGATGGGGACTGTAGGGGGGAGTTGATCTAAAAATCAGATTTCAAGAGCTATGGGAAAGAACTGCCACAGTGGGCAGCCATGGGTATGATGTTCCCAGGAACCAAAAGGAGAGAATCCTTCCTTCTTTCTCCTGTTTTCTAATCACTTCTAGTGGTCCCTATTGGCAGACCCTACCAGGTAGACAGCTTGAAAAATAGAAGTGAGTCAGTACAGTCTCAGCCCCAGCAATAGAGAATTTAGTATAGACGGTTGCTGAATCAGACCTGCCATAACACAGAACAGATAGCTTGAAAAACATAAATAATATTTTTAACAGTTCTGGAGGCTAAAGTCCAAGATCAAAAATGTTGGCAATTTTGGATTCTTTTGGCCTGGTAAGATGGCCCAGTGGATAAAAATACTTGCCTTAAATCCCAACAACACGAGTTCCATCTACCAAACCTACATGGTGGAAGAAAAGAATTAATTGCCACAAGTTGTTCTCTGATTTCCACAGGTGTGCTTTGGCACATCTGTGCCCACTCCCATATGTACACAGACACATACAAAATAAATGAACATGAAAGAATTGAAGACTTAATGAGGATCCTCCTTTTGACTTTGTAGCTAGATGTTTCTCTACTGTATCCTTGGATGGCTTTTTGTCTGTGCATGTACATCTTCCCCTTACATTGAATTATGGTCCCACCCTTATGACTTCATTTAATTTCAATTAATTTTTACAGACCTATCTCTGAATATAATCACATGGGGAGTTAGAGCTTCAGTACATGAAGCTGAGGAAGACACAGTTCAGTTCATAAGATATGGGCTTTAGAGCAGAGATAGATTGCTAACTTTCACAAAACAGATGAAACGTCTTAAAAATTACCAAGGAGCTATAAACTGGGCAGTAGTTGTCAGGTTGAGATCTAGAATGAAACAGACACCTTAGAAGTTTATCAAAGAAATTTAAAAAGCTCAAAGCACTCTGACAGTAGCTTTTGTCCTGTCAAATAGTCCTGATTTGGGAGTATGTACCCAAGATGCACTTTTAGCAGATTCATGAGGCTAGGAAGTAAAAAGCTAGATGTGGGGGCCCAGAGATAAAGCAGCACTCTTTTTTCCTACGCTTTTGGTGGTTGTGCTGTTAGGAATGCTATGGAGGATGTAAAGGAGCCCTTCGCAGGTCTCCAGCTTGGTTTCTTCATCATCTGAGAGCACTGAAAATCCCAAGCATTGACATTGGATAAAAGTGGTCCTAGAGTGTACTCACCTATGGAGCCCAGAAAATGCAACAGCAAACCTTCTCTAGAAGAAAGCAGCCTGATACCTAGTAACAAACAATGAATGCAAATGATTTCCTAAGTACAGTCATTGCACACAATCAGACATAACCAGGGACATGAGGAAGCAAGATAGTACAGCTAAGGATACTTACACAGCAGGCAATAGGAAAAAGTCACAAAGAGACAATAGATGTAGAAATGTTAGGGAAAATTGTAAAATTACTGTTTGTTGTACTGAAGGTTGTAAAAGCAAGACACAACTGTAGAATATGGCAAATTGAACAGAAAAAAAGTAAAATTCTGGAACTGAATAATTAAATAATCAATATTAAACATGCAATTGATTGTTTTATCAGCAGCTGGAAGAGAATTGGTAGGTGGGAAATAAGATTACAAGAAATTATTCAGAATAAGTTAAGGAGAGATGATCAATATATAAACAAATGAACTTAACATTTTTTGAATGAAGAAACACAGATGGCCGATAAATACATGAAAATAACTGTTAAATTTACTTAGTCATCAAGGAAATGCACTAGGAAAATCAGTATAGAAGTTCCTTTAAAAAAACAAAAAGTAGAACTGCCATGTGATCCATCTATACATAATATACATATACATAAATCAAAATTATGATGTTTATCACAGTGCTATTCACAGTAGCCAAGTCATGCAAAAAAGTTAAAGTTTTAAAATCAGCCTGTATACCCATCAATAGATAAATGGATATGAAAATGTGACATATATGTACAATACAGTACTATTCAGCCACTAAGAACAATGAAATAATTTCATCTGCAGGAAAATGAAATCATCATGTTAAGCAAACTAAGCAAGATTCAGAAAGACAATTATTGAGTGTTTTCTATCCTATGTGGAATCTAGGAGAAAACAGGTATGAAAGTAAAATGAGTATAAGTGAAGAAAAAAGGGACCAGTAGGAAGGGGAAGGGATGGTACTTATGGGTATTAGACAAATAAATATAACCAAAGAACCTTACACTCATATGTGAAAATATCATAACAAATCCACTAGACTGTAAATTAATATACACCAATAAAAAACAAAACCCACATAAAGTCTGTTTACAAGAAACACACTGAAAACATAAGAATACCAGGCAATTGAAATTAAATTAAGATATATGCTGCCCAAACCTAAGCAAAATCTATAGAAACCGTGTTTGTATCAGACTTCAAAAGAAAATATCTCCATAATAGTAATGTTGAAATTCATCAGGATGACATAACAACTTTAAACTGATGTGCAAATAGCATTACATTAAGAAAAAATAACATCACTGCAAGAATAAATTGATAATTTCAATTATCATAGTGGGAGATTATTTCACTCTCCTAATGATTGATAAAACCACTAGACAAGAAAAATCAATAACAATATAAAAAATTTGTCAAAACAGCTAACAAATATGACATTATTGTTTCTAACAGTCCCACAATACACTTTTATTTGCCAGTACAAAAATTGATAATATACATGCAGGTAATTATGCAATTATAATCTCAAAAATTAAAAGAAATAATTCCAAAAAAGCTAATATACTGGGTTACGAAAACAACTCAGCAAATTTGAGAAGATCCAAGTCTTGAAAATTGTGTTTTCTAATTAACGGAAAAATAATGTAAAGTCAATAACAACATGATTATTAAAAGTATCTTATAACTGAAAGTTAAAAGACTCTTTAAATAGTTCATCAGTTCAAAAGAAAATCATAAGATTTTTTGAAGAATCTAGGCTAATTTTCTTGTAAAGTACCCCATGTCTGACTGTTTCCTCACTGTGGGATTTAGGTTAAACCTTTCTGTTGAGAAATCTACATAGTGAACATTGTATGCTTCTCACTGTCTCCCACAAGGAGACACATGGTCGATCTACCCCATTGTTATGATGTTTCATCACTAGGGTAATGAGTCTCTTTCTCCATTTTTATTTTGTAAATAGTCTGTAGTGTTATAGTCTAAGATGACATAAATATTCTCAGCTAATGGCAGAAGTTTTTTGAACTATATGGGGAAAATACAGCTTATCAAATTATGAAAGATACAGGAAACAGTGCTTAGAGGGGGTTTTAGAGTGCTGAGTAAATTTTTTGTTGTTTTTTGGTTTGTTGTTGTTGTTGTTGCTGTTGCTGTTGTTTTTCGAGACAAGGTTTCTCTGTGTAGCCCTGGCTGTCCTGGAACTTGTTTTGTAGACCAGGCTAGCCTTGAACTCAAAGAGATCTGCCTGCCTCGGCCTCCTGAGTGCTGGGATTATAGGCACGTGCCAGGATTGAGTGAATATTTTTGGTCCTAAAAATCCTAGGAGTTATTAGTGAAATAGTCCTTGTAATATGTTAGATGAGAGATAAACTCGATGAAAACAGAAGAAAACAAGTAAAGAAAAATATTGAAATAAAAAACAAATATACATTCCAGAGGACTAATAAGGGATGAAGAAAACTGATAAATTTCCAGTAAAACTAATTCTGAAAAATCAGAGATATCCCAAATTACCTGAGTCAGGACTAAGGGGCAGGAAAGTATGATAAGAGCACACGAAGCTATGCTTGCAGAGAACTCAAGTTTGCTTCCCAACCCACACACAGCAGCTCACAACTGTCCATGACTTCAGATCCAGGGGACTTGACAGCCTCTTCTGACCTCCATGGTCACCTTCACTCAAGTGCACAAAGCCACATAGAGACACACATGCATAAACATACGGTTATTTGTTTGTTTGTTTGTTTTCTAAGTCAGGACTGAAAAAGAATGTAGACATGAAATTGATTTTTTTTAAAAAAACTGATATTATAAATACTTTTACATTGCTTAAAAAAGAAAATTAAAGTGAAACAGACAATCTCTATAGAGAGTGAAAACCTTGCAATAAAAAGTATAGAACTTCTTTGAGTGGTACAATCCTTGGGTCTGGCTAATTTCAGTATGTGATTTTTTTTTTTGCAATCTCCTTACAATAATGTTTGAAATACAATTTTAAGAACCCTACATTTGGATGTATTTTCTAATTACTATGATCAAACAATTACAAAAGAAATTGCTTTTACTCTTGAACTTTTCCAGAGTACAGAAAAAAGGAGTCAAAGTCCAACTTGCGATCTGATTCTAGACAACAAAACTGAAAGAAGAAAGGATGGAGGGATTTAAAAAAAAAAAAGGCCTTAATGTAATGTTACTGAACAAAACTGGCACTGCATGGCAACGTTGACGTTATCTATCCTAGGAACGCAAGGCTGGTTTATTATTAGCAAACAAATAGATTGATTAATTTGCTAAATAACAGATTAAAGGGGGAAAACGATGTGCTCATTTCAATAAATGCAGGTGAGGAATTTATTTGCACAATTAGTAGTCATGAGTTAAGATTTTTAGCATTTCAATACATAGAGATAAGAGCTTTATTTGTACAGCTTCTACTGACAATTTGAGACTTTTAGCAAATTAAAAGGAGATGAAAACTTTCTTAATCCAATAAAAAGTATCTCCCCAAACAGCATCTGTAATGATGAAGTGTTGAAAGCTTTACTGTAACCTACCTTCTTTTTTTGCCATTATGGGAATTTTCAAGCATACACAAACTGTAGAAATTACACCAATGAGTACTCATATACCTGTCACCTTGAAAAGATTCCCTCCAGTATTAACAAAGAAGACATGTGGGTGGGGAAGATACGTTGGCAGATAAAAGTGCTTGCCTTTCAAACCTGAAAACATCTCACACACATATCACTCACACACACATACACACACACAATAACAGTAATAATAACAACAACAACAACAATAATGTTACGATTTTTTTTTTAAAAAGGACTAAATCATGTGCTTGTTAGAATATTTTCTGCTCAATGTTGTTCTGGAGATATTGACTAATGTGTAATCCAAGAAGAGCAGAAAGCTTTTAAATGAGAGGAAATTGTGAGGAAAGTAGACTATTTACAGATTATATCATTGTATGTAAAAAAAAAAAAAAATCCCAAAATAAGTTCAGCATGCTAGAGAGTGCCTGTAATCCCAGCACTTGGGAGGTGGAGGCAGAGGAATCCAAAGGTCAAGATCCACCTCAGCTAACAGGGAGTTGGATGCCAACCTGAGCTACATCAGACCACTTTCAGATTATGTTGCCAGTAGGAAAAATACAAAATAAGAAAAATCAACTGCGTTTGTATATACTAACAACAAACAGAAAATGAAATTGTTTTTAATGACATAATTTGTAATAGTATCAGAAAATACTAATTACCCAGGAATTCTTAACAAAGTATGTCTAAGATCTCCACTAGAAGAATCTATGAAACTGTGTTAAGGAAATTAAAGAAGCTCTCTAATGCTGTGATGAAACACTCTGACCGAAAGCAACATGGGGGAAAGGGCTTATGTGACTTACACACCCCAGGTCCCAGTCTATCACTGAGGGAAGTCAGGGAAGGAATTTCAAGTAGGAACCTGGAGGCAGGAACCGAAGCATAGACCATGGAGGAGTGCTACTTACTGGCTTGCTCATCATGGCTTGCTCAGCCTGCTTTCTTATACAGCTCAGGACCACCAGCCCAGGGATAGCCCCACCCACAGTGGACTGGGCCCTATGACATAAATCAATTAAGAAAATGCCCTCTTAGTCTGCACGCAGGCCAACCAGATGGAGGCAAATACTCAACTTGGGCTTCCTTGTCTGACATAACTCCAGCTTGTGCCATGTTGACAAAAAAAAAAAAAAAAAAAAGAAAAAAAAGAAAACCTGACCATCACAAAGGCTTACATAAAGGCAGATGACATTCATCAAAACAAGTCAGAAGCAAAACATGATTGCATGTGTTTATAATCCCGAAATTTGGGAGGCTGAAGTGGGGGCATTGATAGCCCTAGGTCAACCTGAGCTACATAGAGAGATCCTGTCTAAAAAATGTAAATAGCAGTGCTAGAAAGACGGCTCAGTGGTTGAGAGCACTTGCTGATCTTCCAGAAGCCTGGATTCAGTTCCCAGTACCCATAGCTTATAATCATTTGTGACTCCAGTTCCAGGGCATTTGATGCTTCTGGCCTCCAAAGGCACCTTTACAAGCATGTGCATACCAGCACATACACACACAACTACACATAATTTAAAAATAAAAATAAGTATTTTTAAAAGTAAATAACAAAACAAACATTAGAAAACAGCATTACAAAGATACCCATCCCCCAAGCCTACAGATTCTATGCACCCTCAATAAAAGTCAGACTATCTCTCGCTTGCTAGTTTTGTAAGACTCAATGGGTAGACTTCAATATGCATGTGGAACAGGCCAGATCCTCTTCTGGAAGCCTCAAGCAGCTCAAGATCTGTGCCTGTGATCCTACCTGGTCTGACTGCATTCTGACCTCCTCCTCAGTTCCTCTTAGCTTCTTTCTATGTAATGACAAGAATTGGCCCCAACCTGTCACAGAGAGTGATCCAAAAAACACAGAGTCTTCGTAGCTTTAAACACCCCCTCCTCAGCATGAATTCAGTCTGCAAGTACCATATGCATGCGTGCAGGAGACAAGATTCTAGGCACCTTGTGTGTGCTCTTTTCAACCTCATGACATACCAAACATCTATATGTGCCCAGTGCAACTCCAGGCACTAGAGATTAAGGATGAGTAAGACAGATCGAATGCTCGAGTAGTTCAGCATCCAGCCAAAGTCACAAGAGTTTCTTTTCTCTCTAACACCTTTCCTTCTGTCTCCCTTTCTTATACTCCAACTCATCTTTCTCTGTGATCTTCTGCATAGCTCAACATATGTCAGTCTGTCAACATACGACATGTTTTGCAAACAGATAAACAGTGGCACATATGCAACTGTATATTCTAAACCCACAGATGCCCCAGCTTGGCTTCATCAGTCTAAGCAGAAGCATTTGGTAATTCTCAATAAAAAAAAATTCCAGAATGTGCAAGCAGCCCATGCACCCTCTGATGAGTGTTTAAAATAAATTGTTCCATGTCTTCTTTGTGCCAAAGCCAGAATGTTGTTTCACTAACCTTTCAATACCGAGGCATTTAATACCAAAAGCTCCTTCCCCACTCTCAACTATTTGGGATGTTCTGACCAGAGGTCAAGTTGCCTATTAAAGAGGTTTTTTGTTTTTCCATTTGGCAGTGACTCACTATCTCCTCTGAGCCAGTAGATCAGTCCTACTGGGACATAGATGGGCCACACTTTAAGAGACATATGTCTAATTGACTGCCTAGAAGTAAAAATAAATTGATGTAGCAGACTATAACAGCCCCACCCATCTCATCACTTGCCATTTCCCTCCATCCTGGCCTAATTGTCTAAATATGCTTTTGTGTGCTTTCTCCGCTTATGGATTCAGTAGGCCCAGGGGGCTTCTGAACCATCTCCAGCATTCTTCAGATGATGACTGTGGGAAGATGATGGGTAAGTGCTCCAGTTCTCTTGCCTTTCCATAGGATAATTTGGGTCACAAGAATGCAGAGTTCCCACTTACAAACATGCTACTCAATTCTGTATTGACTGCTTATCCTTTCCATCCCTCCCTGCCAATGTTTCCTGAAATCATCCATCAATTTGCCCTTCAATCCATGTTTCAAGGTCTTTGAATATCCAAATGATAATCTGTAATTCAACTCACGATAGTGAACTTTCACAATTTAAAATTGTTGCTACATGCCAACTAAAGCAGCAGCAGATCTCAAGATGTTGGGAGTGCCACACCCAAATTCCACTTGGTTTTATTCAGTCTGGTAAGAATTTGTCCCAGCAACAGTCTCCTGTGGCCAGCTATGTAAAAATGGTCATGGTAGAGAGGGTAAGAAAGCTGGATGTTGTTCACTGTTTTCTGTTACTATGTAGTATCTTGCCTCCTGCTTATTAAGATCATATTGTGTTGTTTCTTTATAAAGATTAAATGGTAGACAAAAATAGTTAATGAAAAACAGTAATGAAAAAAAGTGAAGATGACTCTGGTTACCATAATAGAACATCTGAAGAGCCACGTTTCCTAATTCTGAATTAACATTTAACTTCCCCAAACACCAGTTAGGTTGAAGGAGTCAGAAGTTATTTATGAAAAGTAGCCGCTAACAGTTTAAAATATGTACTCTTGTGCTTCTAACCAGTGCTCCGAGAGTTTCAGGGAAATCCCAGTGGTAAAATGGAACTTGTTTTAAGTTGACTAGACAGAGGAAAGAAAGAGTTTTGAATTAAAAGTGAAGGCCGTTGCATCTCAGCCCTTGGTCTACTGAGCAGAGCTCCCAGAGCTTCTGTAATTTGTAGTGTTGTACTAGAGAGTACGACAGTCACTAGCCACACTTGACTACTGAATACATGGGATGTGGGCAGTGCCCAGAATATGTTCTGCAGTCGTTCAAATAATTCACACACTGTATCAGTGGGTACGTTGTCCAATATTACTTTATAATTTTGTTATAATAACGGCCATTGAAGTTTCTGATTTTGTTCTTTCATTTCTTCTCCTTCTCAGTAAATCCTGGTTTGAGCCCATTGGCCTAGGACCCCTCTAGGATTGATTTCCCATGGTTTTTTTTTCCATACCTGATCCTTATCCACCACATTCAAGCCGTTGAGGATCAGTAGTATAACTGCCCTCATGAACAAAGAATCACAAGGTTATCCAAGCTCAAACCAAAGTCCTCTGTGACCCCTTTGCTATTAACTCAACCAAGGGACAGGGACATTAAAGAAAATGTGGCTGGCTGTGTTGTCTTACATAACCTCCGTAGTACTTCCTATCTGGACTTGCTCCTTTCTATGAAGAAGACTTTGACAACTTAGCCATTGTGGAGCAGATAGGCTGCTGCTGCCATTTGCGCAGATTGCCTGAGGCCTTTACCATCTCCCTCCACATCTCTTTCCCACTAATCTGGTCACAGCACACACCTGCCTCTCTTTACTAGAGGACAGTCCTGGGGCTGGCTGAACATACCTTGCCTGCACAAGGAAAGCCAGGAGCACCTGGAAACCTGTTGTGCAATAGATCGCTGACTACTGATTACCATAGGAGTGGAGCGATATCTATCAATAGTCCATCTCCTTTCCCCCTAACAAGGACCCTGACTACGCCCAGAGCATGACGCAGATCAGGTTACCCATTTCAGAACTTTGTTTACAGTCTCCCCATTCTGGGAATTCTTTTGTTTCCACATTCATTCCTTTACTGTTCTTTTTGTTTTTAATTCTTATCTCAGAGTCCATTACTGGGAAAATCTAACTCGAAACAAGCATTTCTTTAAATAAAAAAAATTAAATCCTATAATACACTGGGAGAGAGATTAATATCATTTTCATGTTTGTTTTTATAGGAACCAGTGGGTGGAAATGTTTTTGCAATTAAACATTTTAAAATACTTTGAGACTAGCAGAACAGATCAATTTTACCTTAAATTCACAAAAATAGTTTTATCTGTCCAATGGGTGTGTTCTTAATGGGTTCTGCCCAAACATTTAAATCATTGGTATAGTATGAGGCCTTCAAAATGTGAAAGGATAGAAAGGGATGCTTTTAGATTCGGCACACATTTTCTGTATGTGCCCTATGTTTTGAGGGGTTTGTGCCAGATGAAGAAATAAAGGTAACAGCATACTCCAAGTTGTCCTCAATTTAGCACAATTTCTGATAAGGACTCTTTTAATCACATGACTCCTTTATCACATTCTTGACAACAGGGGCGTTTTAAAGATGGCCCTGGAGCCAGGCATGGCAGGTCATGCCTGTAATCCCAACACTTGGAAGCTTATGCAGAAAGATGAAGAGGGCAAGGACAGCCTTGGCTACATGAGCCCCTGGCTCAACAAACTAAAACAAAACACTGAAGATGGAACTGAGCTCTTCAAAATCTTTAAAAAACAATTCACCAGAGATGAGGAGATGGCTCGGTGGGTAAAACTGCTTGTTATGCAAGCACAAGGATCTGAATTCAAATCCCCAGCAACCACACGAAAA
This sequence comes from Peromyscus eremicus, assembly GCF_949786415.1. NCBI lineage: Eukaryota > Metazoa > Chordata > Mammalia > Rodentia > Cricetidae > Peromyscus > Peromyscus eremicus. Next base: position 27,140,829 of record NC_081439.1, on the reverse strand, counting down.
GCGAGGCATGGTCTCTCATGCCTGCAGCTCCAGCACTGAAAGAGGCAAGAGATTCCTGGGCCTTGCTGACAGCCAGCCTAGCTCCAGGTCCAGCGAGAGACCACAACTCAAGGGAGAAAAGTAAAAATGATAGAGCAGGATACCCTATGTTGGCCTCTGGCCTCTGCGCATATGCACAGGTGCACACATTTGTGAGCACACACACATGCATGCATTGCACACACATACACAGACACACATGCATATATTGCACTCACACACATGTGCACATACATTGCACTCACGTACACAGACACACACATTGATTAAAGGGCTATTTCATGACCTCATTGCTTTATTACATAAAAACCTATGAAACTCCTTGTGTTCAGTCCTCAGCAACCTCCAAAACCTGAAGGTATTGAGTCCAAGATATCAAGCCATTGGGAAGAGCTATCAATAGCAAGATCATTTTCAAGTCTGCTATACTGAGTAGAGTTTTGCTTTTTCGTTAGACGCATAATGCATTCCATATCATGTCTGGCAAGTTATGTTTGAAGGTTGCACTTTTAAAACTAAATCAGGCTTGTTTTAAATTAGTACAACAACCCCAGGTGGAGCTCCAGGAATCCCCAATCGGCGAGAAAGAGGAGGGATTGTATGAGTGAGAATTGTTGAGGTCAAGATTGGAAAAAGCACAGGGACAAATAGCCAAACTAGTGGAAACACATGAACTATGAACCAATAGCTGAGGAGCCCCCAACTGGATCAGGCCCTCTGGATAAGTGAGACAGTTGATGAGCTTGAACTGTTTGGGAGGCATCCAGGCAGTGGGACCGGGACCTGTACTCAGTGTATGAGTTGGCTGTTTGAAACCTGGGGCCTATGCAGGGATACTTTGCTCAGCCTGGGAGGAGGGGACTGGACCTGCCTGGACTGAATCTACCAGGTTGAGCTGAATCCCCAGGGGAGTCCTTGCCCTGGAGGAGATGGGAATGGGGTGTGGGCTGGGGGGAGAGGGGGCAGGAGGAGGGAGGACAGGGGAATCTGTAGCTGATATGTAAAATTAAATCAAATTATAAAATAAAAAAAATAAATAAATAAATTAGTACAACAATAAATCCATCCTTGTTTGGTATTTTAGCTTAGGATATTGGTGTGCCACAGCTAATATCTAGATTTGGGAAGACCCAAATTAAAACACATTTGTCTCTTTTATGTTTTGTACTATGTTTCCTAGTGTTTAACATGAATCACCAAAATTAAAGAGAGAAGATAAGTCTCTGGCAAGGAAATAAGATTTGATGCTTCCTATGGAAGATACTGTCCAATATGGATTCTGATGTACCCAGGAACAATTCAGATAAGGAAAACCATACATGTTAAGAAAACATGCACTTGTTTCTTGCTCAGATTGTGTACCAACTCCTTGTGTGTGTGTGTGTGTGTGTGTGTGTGTGTGTGTGCGCGCGCGCGCGCGCGCGCGCGCGTGCGTGTTCCTGTTTAACAAATCCTTCCAGGGTCAAAGGATATTTCAGATGTTAATTTCATGGGTAAACTTGTCTGGCCTATGGCTTTCAGATGTGTGATCATACCTGAGGCTAGATCAGCAGTTCCCAACCCTTTGGGAGGTCAAATGACCCTTTCACAGGGGTCACCTAGAACTACCAAAAACACAGATATTTACATTACGACTCATAGCAGTAGCAAACTTACAGCTGTGAAGTAGTAACTAAAACAATGTTACGGTTGGGGGTCAGCACAACATGAGGAACAGTAGTATTAAAGGGTCTCAGCATTAGGAAGGTTGAGAACCACTGCCCTAGATGTTGCTGTAAAGGTATTTCGGGGCTGTGATTAATGTTCATAGCATAGACTTTCTCAGGACTGGGGTTCCAATTCAGGACTCTGTGTATGCTAGGAAAGCTGCATTAGTGATGATTATTCTCCATAATGGGACTAGGTCGCATACAAACAGTTAAAGGCTTTAAAAGGAAAAAGGCTGATTCCTCAAAAAGGAATCAGTTTTGCCTCTAGACTGATATTGCAGTCCTACTCAAGACTGCAATATCAGCTCTTGCCAGAATTTCCAGTCTGTCTCAAAGATCTGAAGATTTCACAGTTGCCAGCCCCCACGACTGTAGGAGCCATTTTGCCAATTCCTTAAAATAAACTCTTCTCTCTCTCTCTCTCTCTCTCTCTCTCTCTCTCTCTCTCTCTCTCTCTCTCTCTCTCTCTCTCCTCCCCTCCTCTTTCTCTCCACAACCAGTTCTATTTTTCTAGAGAATCTCGACTAATACAAATATTCTCTTTTGAAATCTTCTAAAAGTTAAGTTTTTAATCCATCTGGATTTTTTTGTAGTGTATTCTTAGTTTATTACTCTACAGTACACTGCCATGTGTCCTGGAAACAATAAGAGGTACAATGCGTGTATTTACCAGCCCTCCTAGCTTGGGAGTTTGAGAATCTTTTTAAAAACATACCATATAGTCCTCACTGTAGAGACTCTGATTCAGAATATGTTAGACCTAAAGCCAAGTTTTGTTATTTCAGTTTTGTTATTTCAGATAATTTTTTTTTTTTTTTGGTTTTTCGAGACAGGGTTTCTCTGTATAGCTTTGCGCCTTTCCTGGAACTCGCTCTGTACACCAGGCTGGCCTCAAACTCACAGAGATCCGCCTGCCTCTGCCTCCCAAGTGCTGGGATTAAAGGCGTGTGCCACCACAGCCCAGCCCAGATAATTTTTAAATTCGCTATCTTCAAAGAAAATATGTGAATATTCTATATGCTTTATATAAGGAATATCTTAGAATAAGATTGAAGACAGAATCCATTCAGGAAAAAGCTCAAGCTTTTGATAATGTTAAATTGTCTTCTAAATTTCACATACTGAGCTTAAAATCCACATTTAAAGTAGATCTATAAGAATTTCAAGTTCCTGTAAAGAAGAAGGGTCATGAGGAAAGTTAAAACTAGAATGAATAACACGTATGGAAAAGGATGAATATCTACATGTCAAAAAATATTCTAAGTATTGAGAAGCAGGAGAATAGAATGATGAACTTGAACTAGGAAACCTCGCCGACCCAGCTGGATTCTTGGCCCCAGCACTTACAAACAAGCTCCTGGTGGTATAGTCCAGAGATAACTGCATATCCATGTTTATTGTGGCATTCTTCACAATAGCTGTGATGGACTCAGCCTACACGCCAATCAACAAATGACTGCATAAAGTGTGGTATATGCACAATGGAGGGGTTTCTTTTTAAGATTCACTTGTTAGTGTATGCATGCAGGGGTGCTTGCCATGTATATGTGCCATCCAGAAGCGAGCATCAGATGTTCTTTTCTGTCACTCATGGCCTATTCCCTTGAGGTACCATCTCTCCTCATGAACTTGGGGCTTGTGCTTTCTCAGTTAGGCTGGAATGCAGCAAGCTCCAGCAAGCCCTATCAATCCTCCTGTCTCTGGCTCCTTAGAGCTAGGAAATGCAGGTGTGTGTGCGATGACCAGTTTGTGGGTGCTGGGATCCCAAAGTTGGTTCTCTAAATTGTGTATCAAGTGCTCACAAGCACTGAGCCATCTCTCCAGCCTCAGAGAATGGAATTTTATTCAGTCATAAACAAGAACAAAATTGGGTCATCTGCAGGGAAATGGGTGGAACTGGAAACCATCATGCTAAATGAAATGTGAGTCTCACAAAAACAAGTTCCACATAGTTACTCTCATATGTCATGTGTCATATATCACACATATGATGTGAAAGTAGAAGGAATGTTCCTAAAAGAGGAAGGGGAGCAGTGGGAGATAGGGAAAAGAAAAGGGTGGTGTGGAGCAAATACAAGTGTATAACATACATACATGAAAATGCCATAATTAAATGAATATATGCTGAAAGGGGAAATATTTTGATGGGCATATTATCAAACACTGTGCCTGTTTCTGTCACCTCTAAAGTGGAAATAATAATAACTTTATATACTCATAGAGAATATTATAGTAGGAAATGGCAAATAAGGACTTAGGCATATTGTAAAACACTAATAGATATTAGCTTTTTAATTAAAAAATTACAATCACAGAAAAAATAGAAGGTAGAAACAGGAAATACTTAAAGGTAATAATAACAACCCAATATAAATGGTGATGAGTCAGCTATACTAGTAAATATAAATGGTGATGAGTCAGCTGTACCAGCACAGGCCTATAATCCCAGCTACTCGAGAGACTGAGGCAGGAAAATTGCAAGGTCAAGGCCTGTGTGATCTACAGATTGAGTTCAAGGCCAGCCTGGGCAACTTAGCAAGACCTTGACTCAAAATTTGAAAGTACAAACAAATAGAACTTTTGCTCAGCATACAAAAGGCCTTAGGGTCAATCTCCAGTACTAGAAAGTACTAGAAAAAATATGGTGATGAAAGATGGAAAAGTGCCTCACTGAGGATCAGGAAACTGCAAAGTAAAAGGATGGTGTCATTACAGGCCATGTTGACAAAGACAAAAAAGAAAGCTAAGCCATATTTATAGAGAAGCCAATGAGAAATATATTCCTACACATTACTCATGGTTGTAAAGGTAAATAACTGTTAATCTCCAACTACTTACTAGTCAAGCTGCAGAGCATCCTCCCCTGAGACCTGAACCTCTTTGCAACCCTGCAGCTGGAGAGGAATTGCTCAGTTCTCAGAACAAATATTTTGAGTATCATCTATGGAATATAATCTTTCGATATTCTGGAAAAAATGTCAGAGGTTGAAATCTGTACAGCAGGGAACTGATGAGGAACATGTACAGAATTGTATGTCTAGAGGCATATAGAGGCGTGTGTTGCAAAATTGGCAGCAACTGAGATAGTCATACAAGAGACATTGGTTAGGGCTAGGGATGTAGCTCACTGGCAGAGTGCCTGCCTGGCACTCGCAGGGCCTGAAATTCAATCCTTAGTACCACACACTGGTTAAATTTGTCAATGGAATTGTTCTAATGTTCCTAGACTTTTGTTTTCATTCTAATGTTTCCCAAATTTTTCTTAGTGGAAAAAGTTGTGTGATTTCTTTTGTTTGAATGTAAAGTTTTTAATGTATTTGCATATGAAATAAATAGACACAAATATAAGTAGTTTTTAAGAGTATTCACCTATAGTGAGTAGGAAAAAAATGGCCTCAGGTTTTTCCTATTGCCCACCACTTCCAAATTTGACCTTGATATTCCTCCCTTCCAAAGGTGAAATGTCTTGGCCCCTTTTTACCGATGATTAGCCATGTAACCAACTTGGCTAGTGAGACATTATATGGTAAGGATACTTTGGATCTCCAAAGTATTTGGAACCAGAAGTGCTTCAGATTCAGGGGTTTTCAGGTTTTTTAAATATTTGCATAGATTTTACTGGTTGGGCATCTCTAATCCTCAAGAGCAAACTCCCACTTCCTTGAAATCAAAGCAATTCTCCTGCCCCAGCTTCCCAAGTGCTATAACACCCAGTTTTAGTGTAAAGATTAAATGATACTACTCTTGTCAAGAACTTATTGAAGATGGCTGCTCTCTATCTTCCTTTTTGAAAAGTTTAGAAACTGTGACCTCATCAAGTTCTAAATTACCTATGGCCAATGACAAAGGAAAGAAATAAAATACTTGCCATGGGAAACGGGGCTGGGGCTATAAAATTGTCGGTGAAAACCCTTTCTTGTGTCTGCTATCGCAAAACTTAGCACAAGATAGTGCCCTAGGGAGTCAATAGACTCAAGACTGGCGATGGTGTCAGGAGTCAGTGTAGGATCCTTACAATTCCCTGAGAAAAATCACCCCTGAATACTCTTAAGTTCCCTTCCAAGCCAGCATAGCCACAGCCATTGACTGTCAATGCCTGAGGACAATAGAAAGCAGGCCTGGGCCTGTTCTGCCTTTTCATGACTACCTCCCATGGTCATAATTACCCAGCATAACAGGCTTCTCTCCCAACAGACAGAGTTAATATGGCCAGTCCTGGATAATAATTTGAAGTCTGCAGCAAGTTAAACTGTAAACAGGGCAGAGTCATGTTGAAAAAACAAAACCAAACAAAACAGGGAGCAGATTTTTGCCAAGGGAAGAAATGAAACCAGGAGATAGGTTGTAACATCTGTATTTCCGAAACAAATGAAATCTAACAATCCGTGTCTACGAGAATCCTTCTGGCTTTTTTTTAACATTATAAATAAAGAGCTCCTTTACTAACCATCTTCTGCACTCTCCTTGAGAGAAATTGTTTATATTTCCTTATGTCTTTGAACTCATACTAGACCTCTATTTTAATCAGCTATTCCTATTCATACCATTCATTTAAAAGACTGACAAACAGATTTTTTTTTAATTCAACTTGGCAGGGACTTTGACTGGTCTTCCAGGCACCATAAGTCAGCTTAGTTTTAGAGAAAGTTTCAATAATGAATGGTTATGATGTCAGAAGCACCTTTGGCAGACTGTAGGAGTCATGGCCACCAGTTTTATTCAAGTCTCCCTGTATCCATGAATTTGCATAGTATCCATCTAGATGAACTCTAGTCTTAGCCATATGATTTATTTTTGCCAGTAGAGCAATAACAAGTGTGGTGTAGGTAACACTTTGCACACTGAATCTACCCCCATCCTGCCATGTTTGGGATTTTCAATGTAAGCTGTCACGTGAAAAAGCTTATCTAGATCTGCCTGGTGGATAATGAGAGAGATCCAGGGCAGGGACTCTCCTGGCTGCTTCAGGCAATCAATATCCTAGTGGTCCCAGCAGAGACAAAGACTCATCTAGCTGAGTCCAGCCTTGATTGCCAGACCACAGAATCATGCTTCTTCTTTTAAGTCACCAGATTTAGGTGATTTGTTACACAACAGCTAATCAAAATAGTATCCCCATGAAGGAAATATTGTAACAGCAGCATCAAGGCAAATCTTGGATCCCATCAGGATGATTTTGTTTATAAACAATGGGGCTGATATCAAATAGAAAGTGAGTAAATATGGGATCCACCTATCCATATGATGTTAACACCACGGTCCTTAAAAAAGCTAGAGCAAAGCAAGCCTTAAGTTGTGGCCTTATTCTCCATGAGTATGAGTGGGGGCTGATTCCTCTCTCCTCAATTATTAGAGCCAATTGCATAGACACTTGAAATGATGAAGATTTTTAAGAATAGTATGGGTCTCCAGCTCAACATCATTTAGAGCTTCACTTGCTACTTTTCATTTTATGTTTTCCATAAAGATTCTGAAGTCTTTGGTTAGACCAAATCAACAAACTCATGAAAATGCTACTTGCTTTATGATATTTTCCATCTACTTGTCCTAAGGGTGTATTCTGTGCAATGTCACACAAATCACTGTCTACTTTTGTCTTCTTGTGGAATTTCACAATATTTCTCTTGCTGCCATATTAAGACACTTTACCTCCATTTATTCTACTGATTCCAGAATGTGTTTGACCTTTTATTGCAAGTAATGCATAGTAAAATTTCAGTAATAAGTGTTTCTAGGAAAAGACTTTGTGAAATCTTTGAACGTTATTATAGTTCAATATAGTGCATGCAAGCCTGCACACACACACACACACACACACACACACACACACACACACACACACAAAAGCACACAAAGTACAAACATGAAGAACTGTAGGTGATTATCCATCACAATTGCCTCTCTCCTCCCTATAGTTAGCTGTGACCTTGATTTTATTGAAATAATTACTCATATTTTTTTCACATAAGAATGCATCCATAAGCTATAGATTTAGGGATGTATTAGTTATTTTTATCATCACTGTGATAAAACACTTGAAAGAAACAACTTAAAGGAAGAAGGCTTTATTTTGGCTCACTGTTCAAGAGGGTAGAGTTCATTATGGTGAGGAAGGCACAGCAGATTTCACAATGACTTATGACTATGTTAATGGAAGCATAAAACTGCTTACTTACATCTTAGCTGACCATGAAACAGCACAGTCAACTAGAACCCAGGCCACACTATACTCATAATACTTGCTCCCAGTAATCCATGTTCTGGAAAGACCCAACCTCCTAAAAGTCACATGACCTCTCAAAACAGTGTCACCAGCTGGGAATCAGATATTCAACAAAATGAGCCTAGGTGCCGGGCGGTGGTGGCACATGCCTTTAATCCCAGCACTTGGGAGGCAGAGGCAGGCTGATCTCTGTGAGTTCGAGGCCAGCCTGGGCTACCAAGTGAGTTCCAGGAAAGGCGCAAAGCTACACAGAGAAACCCTGCCTCGAAAAACCAAAAAAAAAAAAAAAAAAAGAGCCTAGGTGACATTTCATATTCCAATTGTAATACTGGTTTTGTCCCTTTTAAAAAACAAACAAAACTGTACAGATAGAATCTTATACTGTGTCTTGTGGAGCATAGGATGTATCTGCACCTTTAACCCATAATATCAGATTGTTTCCCTACAATAAGACCAGATAATATTCCTATCAGTATTGTATGAGAGTCAGTTGATCCATGTCCTTGGTGATAATTGTTAATACCTGATGTTTTAATTTTTGTTAATCTGTTTAGAGCACATCATAGATTTTTACTTGTACTTTTTATTAGTGATGATGTTGAGCGTGTTTTATTATTGTATATTTATCAGTCATTTGTGTACCCTTATATGTATGATTCATATTCAAATCATTTGCTCATTTTTCTACTGACTTTTTATTTTTCTTAATTTATAGGAGTTTTTTATATTTTCTACATAAATGCCCTTTGTTGTGAGAGTTTTTGGAAATGTCTTCTTTCTCTCTACAGCTTTCTTTTTTCCCTATTTTAATGTCTTTTGATAACCCAGGTTCCTCTTTCAAGTGTAATCAAATGTATCAGTTGATTTCTTTTCATTCTATATCTCTTTCAATCTCATGGGCAATCATGTTCAGTGGTATTCTGGGAAGCTGGGTTTTGGGTGGTCAAGTCTTTAGACACTAGCACTGATCCCAACCCAAACGGAAAGCTCATAATGACTGAGGAGACATGGAATAGTGTGTAGGAAGAGGACGGATGGGGGGTGAGAGCAGAAATAAATGCCACATTCCAGCAGGGAGATGTCGAGGGCCCCAGCTACCATCCAGTGTCTATATATGGAAAGGAAGTTGGCAGTGTTACCAGAAAGGGGAGTCAGTTAAAAAGACACATTAATTCATAGCAGCTTTATTTATAATAACTGGAAACAGTCTAGATGCCCCTCAACCAAAGAATGGATAAAGAAATATGGTACATTTACACAATGGAGTATTACTCAGCTGTTAAAAACAATGACATCATGAAATTTGCAGGAAATGGATGGGACTAGAAAACATCATCCTGAATGAGATAACCCAGACCCAGAAAGACAACATGGTATATACTCACTTATATGTGGATATTAGCTGTTAAGTAAAAGATAATCATGCCACAATCCATAGACTCAGAGAGGCTAGATAACAAGGAGGGCTCAGGGGGGAATGCAAGAATCTCTCTGAGAAGAAGTAATAAAATAGATTTCGAGGGTGGACTAGGGTCAAGTGGGGTTGGGAACTGAAGGGATCAGGTTGCGGGGCAGGGAGGGAGAAAATACTAGGAGAAATGCCTGAAATTGGGGGCATTTTGGGGGTGAGGTGGAAACCTAGTACAATGGAAACTCCATGGAATCTATAAGAGTAGCCCTAGCAAAGACTCCTAGTAATGGGGGACATGGAGCCTGAACTGGCCATCTTCTGTAACCAGGCAAAGCCTCAAGTGAAGGCATTGTGACACCAACCCAGCCACAAAACCTTCTATCTACAGTGTGTCCTGCTTGCAGAGTGTTATGGGACCAGAGCCTAGCAGAATGAAAGAGACCAAGTAGGGCTTCATTCAGCAACTGATGGGAGCAAATGCAGACTCCCACAGCCAAACATTAGGAGTCCTGTGGAGAAGGGAGAGGAAGGATCAGAGGAACCAGAGAGGACAGAGGAGACATCAAGAGAACACAGCCTACAGAATCAACTGAGTGGGACTCATGGGAACTCACAGAGATCAGGGAGACTGTAGGAGTCTGAGCTAGGTCCTCTGCATATATGTTATGGCTGAGTAGCTTGCTGTTCTTGTGGGACTCCTAACAATGAGAGTGGAGGGGGTGCTGTCTCTGACTCTTTTGCCTGCTCTTGGGACCCTTTTCCTCTTACTGGGTTGCCTCTTCCAGCCCTGGTGTGATGGTATGTGCCTGGTCTTATTGTAGCTTGTTATGCTGTGTTTGGTTGATGTCCCTGGAAGGCCTACTCTTTTCCGAGGGGAGGTGGAGGGTGGATCTGGGGGAGAGGGGAGGTGAGGAGGAGGCTGGGGGAGGGGATGCAGGGGAAAGTGCGGTTGGGATGTAATATATGAGAGAAGAATAAAAGAAAATAAAAGAAGCTACAGGAAGAGTAGTGCATGTATCAGTATCTCAGAAGGTAATTGTACTGAGAGAATCACCACTTTGGTAGACCTACTAATTTCATCTTAAAAGACCCTGCTGTGATTATTAATAAACTGACATCAGTACCACTGATGACCCTGATCACCCCCAACCAGGTGGTCTTTGCTAGTCAACGTGACTCTCTTATTGGGAATTGTGGTTGCAATCCCAAGGAAATGTGACGGGAACACAGAAGGGTTCCAGCACAGTAGCAGGGACTATCCAACTCCAGGAAATTTGTCACAGGATTGGCATTTAACAAGATATAATGTAGAGTGTCAAGAAGACCTGTGGAAATTCTGGAGGTTTTCCAACTCAAAGGTTATTCAGCTCTCTAGTTATCATTGAAAAAGATCAAGACAGACACAGGAAGCAACTTTGCAAGCTTTTCTCACACCCTTATCCATGTGTCCCATCGGATGACCTGAAGGGATCCTGTCTTAGTTTGCTTTCTGTTGCTGTGATAAAACACCGTGACTAAAAGAAACTTGGGGAGGAAACGGCTTACTTCAGCTTACAGGTTATAGTTCATCACCAAGGGAAACCAAGGCAGGAAAATCAAGACAGGAGCTTGAAGCAGAAACCAAGGAGAAATGCTGCTTACTGACTTGTTCCCAGACTCACAGTCAGCTACTTTTCTTAGGCCACCCAAACCCACCTGACCTGGGCTGGCACTGCCCACAAAGGGGGTGGCCCTCTTACATCAATTAGCAATCAAGAAAGCACCCCACAGATGTGCTCAGAAACCAGTCTGATGGAAGCAATTCCTTAATTGAGTTTTCCTCTTCCCAAGTGTGTCAAGTTTGACAACCAAGATCAGCCACCCCTTCCCTGGAAAGTCCCATGCAATTCAAGGAGAGCATGCTATCCTATGGCCTCAGTTGACCAAACTTCTCCATGTGCCAATGCACAGCGACATCTAGTTCCATGGCATCGTACCCAGTCCCCAGACATGAAAGGCTAATTAGCAGGTTTGCATGCATCCTTTAAGCCTACCAGTGAGCTCATCATTCCACTCATTTTAATTGGTTGCATAATTTGCCAGCAGGGTGCCCAAATCAGCAAGGTCCACTAGATATCAGAGTGCAGAAAAAATTGCAAACCCAGTGACAAGAACTACTGAGTGGCAGGCTACAGTCCTAGCTAGGATCTGCTGTCGGCCTGAGCTTGGCTCTATGTCTGGTAAGCTTTTCGCAGAGACAAGTAGCATGGGGAGCAACTACAAAAATTAGATTATCCAGAATTCCTTTTGACTGTCCACCACCCTGGATCCATCTGTAAGTTCTAAACAGTCAGAAATTCCAGGTTTTAAATAGTCTGTGAATTTCAGTCTCTATACACTTTATCATCCACTCGTGATTTTCAAATTATTTTCATTCTTCCCTTCATTCAGCTGTTAGTGCTGAGCTCCACACTTCTCCCTGTTTTATTTTGGGAGTTTGGACTTGTGAATTTTTTTGTTTGTTATAGAACCATAAAAGTAGACTAACGATACAACTAAGTTTAGCTCTGCAATGTTCGAGCTTATTCTTAATAAGTTAAAGGTGCTTGGGAATTCTTTTAGCTAGACAAGGTTTTCTTCATTGTTGTCTTTACTGTTGTGTCTGCAGCCATGTGATGATGCCCTGGGTATCTGTCTGCTTCATTCTCCCAGGAGAAATGCTGGAAGGACAAAAACATTACACTCTACTGGTACTGACCAAGGATAACTTCCTGGAGGTCAAGGATCTGCTATTTACTGGGTCATTACTATATATTAAACTGTTGACATATATTACGCAGTTAATTCTTATCCTAACAATTCTGAAGGGGAAAATGATCTCTATTCTATAACTGGAGAAACTGAGGCTTGCTGAGGCAATATAACTTGAGTAAGGCCCCACAAGGCCTTACTATAGGTCGGTCTATAACAAAAACAAGATTTGAACTCAAGGTCAAATTTAACCTGAAAAATCTATGGCTTTCCCAATGTAACATGGATCCTTGGTGTAGGAGCAAGAGATATAGAATATGTTTGTGTCACATAAAACTCATATTGTAATGTTAACCTCCAGGATGACAGTATTAAGAAAGTTAGCTGGATAATAGATTAGGTTATGTATAGACAGATGTGGATGGGTGCCCCACATAACTCCCTCATTCTTTTTTTTTTTTTTTTTTTACCGTGTGAGGACTCATGAAAGTAGAATATTCATGAACCAAAAAAAAAACCCTTCTCCCCACCCAATATGCCAGCACCTTTAAAAAATGCCAGGGATTAAAGGCAGACCCTCATGCATGCTAAGCATGCACCCTACTACTAAACTGTACCCACAACCCTTTACTCAGACCTTAATCTTGGACCTTCTAGGCTCCAAGACTGTGAGAAATAAACATTCATTGTTTACATCTCCAGTTACAGTACTTTGTTACAGCATCCCAAACTGAATAAGGCAGCAAGGTCGGTCTATGAAAAAGAGTGTTTCCTTTGCTGAATGATTAGTGAAAAATCCTTATAGTCTCCTTCTGTCTTAATGTGAGTTGACCTAGAAGCAGAATCCAAGAGAAGGATTTGGATGAGAATGGGGAGATGATTCCAGGAAACACCAATAGAGAAGGAGAGACAGGAAGGGCAGGCAGCCAATACCTGAAACATTATCAAACACTGAAGGCAACTGGAGACCAGTCCTGCTGGGAATTCCTGGAGCTCTTTGTTTGCCCATAGCCTAGTTTCTCCACTCACAGCTACTCCAATCAAAGAGAGGAGAAACAGAGTATTTATTTGCCAATTCACATCCATATTAAATGAGGGTGGCTTCTGCGGGGATTAGTATTTTAGCACTCCGGGGTTGATTACAGACAGGGCTAGGTGCTCCTAGGGTTATGGAAGTTCCACTAGCAAAGCATGGCAGGTGTTTGCAATAAAGAGCTTTTTGGCACAGAAGCGGATGCTGAGGGGCTATGACGGAAAACTGATACCCTCTGCTACACCCTCTACTAATGAAAGCCCATGAAAACAGAAATAAACATGAGCTTTTTAAAGGAGAGAAGGCTATAGAAAAGTTTAAAATCCCTACAAATGGCTGTGCAATGCAATATTCCTGAGACATTCGCACTGGCACCTTCAAATCTAATTTGCCACACTAAAGAAGTGACACCCCACACACACACTACAGTTTAATAATTTAGCTATTATTCAAGAGTGATTCTATTAACAGTCCATTCATTTTCTCTGCAGCAGTTCAGCCATTGAAATTCACCCATTGTGCCTCGTGACTATTAGTGATACCCAGGGAACTATTATTTATGAATATGTTCAAAAAAAGATTTGACAGATTTCCCATGCAACCTGATACTAAAGATATGATTTCCAAATCTGGCTGCTTAAATGGCTGGCCTGGGCTTGACTGAAGAAATTCACTGATCACTGGAGTGTTTCATTGCACTTTTCCATTTTAAAAAATGAGGAAAGAGGAAGAAAGAGGTTTTACTTAGAAATTTCAAATACTGATTGAAGGAAGGGGATGTTTGGGGTTTTTTGTTGTTGTTGTTTGCTTGCTTGCTTGCTTGTTTGGTTTGGTTTGGTTTGGTTTGGTTTGGTTTGGTTTGGTTTGGTTTGGTTTGATTTGGATTGTTTTTTTTTTTTTTTTTTTTTGAGATAGGGTTTCTCTGTGTAACAGCCTTGGCTGTCCTGGAGCTCACTCTGTAGACCAGGTTGGCCTCGAACTCACAGAAATCTGCCTGCCTCTGCCTCTGAAGTGCTGGGATTAAAAGCATGCGCCACCACTGCCCAGCAGGAAGGGGCTTTTTAGTGCCTATTAGCTTATATAATTCCTTTCAGAGACTTGTCTTTAAATTGCCTTAATATAAAAGAAAATGTAATTAATGTGAAGAAGGGAAGAGCTCACTATTTAAGAAAGCAGCAACTGAAGTTAGCTTGCACTTAATTACTGAACAGGTACTAAAGAGCAAATATTCAAAAGAAAAGTGCTACAAAATTGGAATCATTTTCTGTTTCTGCCTGGGTTCCTTGTCTGATGATGTACAACTATTGTCCATCTTGTACAAATGTACTATAATTTAACTCATTTCCTTTTATAAAGGTAGTTTTAGACCAAGCAATGCAAGTAAAATTGGTCTCCCGAGTTATCAGAGCAACTGTCTTTCCTAACCCCCAACCTGCATGCATGAACACACATGTCATCTACTGAACTATGACACTGTCTTCTTTAAAGATGAGAACATTTTGAGTTGCCATGCTCAGTGTGTGATGTAACCCCAGAATTTTGTTTTTGCTTCGTTGTTGTTGTTGTTGTTGCTAGGAGGAACTCACTAAACTGCATCCTGATCAGATTGACCTGTGGTAGTCTCAGTTCCGCCACTCACTGATCTTAGTTCTTTTCCTTGTAAAGTGGGGCTGCCTAATAGCAGTATAGTCCTCATTAGTAGCAGGAAAACATGTTCTTCAGTAGAAAGCTAAGCACTGCCTAGAGCATGAGGGTTAGGAAACCGTTTATGTGAAGAGTCAGGCAGGAAACTTTTGTGTTCCATGACCTATATGTGCAGTGTTGTCCAACTTAACACAAGAAAAATAGACACAGACAATGCGTAAGTGAATGTGTTCCAATAAAACCTTCTTTAGAAAATCAGGCAATGGATAGCACTTTATCCTTCAGCCGCAGTCGAGAGCACACATTTCTGGATTATATGGCTGCAGCTTTTCATTGCCATTGAACTGTTTTACAAGTGGATTTCTACATAAATCAGGTTAATAATGAAGACATGGAAATTCTGTCCAGTTGACTTCCCTTTCCTACCCTGTAAAAGCAGGCCATTTTTGCTTCTGCTTTCATATTTATCTCAACATTTCTGAGCTATAAATATGCCTGCTCTTTGGATTCTCACTCCAACTGGTTATATCATCCTTTCATGAATGAGTTAAATTTTTAACCATGTTAAGAAAATGGTAAAGACAATTCAGGAGTATCATGACTCCCAAACAAATCAAAAACAGCTACGGCTTTATAACCAGTGAGCGGAGTGACTGGAGAATTACTCAGTTCTCACTAAATCTACTTATCAGGGTTTTGTTGTTGTTGTTGTTGTTTTGTTTTGTTTTGATTTTTTGTTTTCTCCTGAAGGCAAGTCAGGCTGATCAGATGTCAAGGAGGAGGGAATTCTAGGTAAACTAACTTGGCAAGGTTCTTGCTCAAATTGGGGTAGGCAGGCCCAAGAATGAGGCTTAGTCAAAAAGCGCTCACAGGAGCACGTCTAAAGTTTGATCAGGACATTTTTGTCTTCTTCTGTTGAAGCATCAGGGGCCGTTTCTCGCTTGCTTGCCTTTTGTTAAGCAGTTGACCATCTGTTAACTTTGTTAGCAGGGCAGCTAGGTGAGAAGTTGTCTACATGTTTGAACACAAAGAATCCTCAACAGCCCTCACAGCATCAGTTCCAGGTAGGCAGGTCATTCCTTGGTCAGCTCCAGCTTGCTAGGTTTCTTTAGATCCCAGAGTAGGGATTGGAGAGGTCGGCTACAGAGAATCTGGAGTCCCAGTAAGGAGGCAAACAGTAAGATTTTGATGCTTAGCGCTGCCATTTGAGACACCGGAAGAAAAATTAGAAATATTAAACTGGAGAGTTGCAACAAGATGATTGGAGGAAATTAGAAAAATTGAGAATTTGACTAAGTGGTCACAGTGTGCTATAGTTTCTCTTCGACACAAAATTTCTGCCATTAGCCTCCATATTTTTTGATAACCAAATAAGATTACTTTTGTTCCAAGTAAGTCCTTTACATTTGGACTTCTTGTTTATATGAGAGCAGCAGGAATGAGAATGGATGCATGGTCCTCTAAAAGGCTGCCTTTCTGAAAATGTTCAGAGTATCTCTGGTGATATTCCAAACATCCGTTGAGGCTAGAAAGACAAGCCGAGCGTTCACCCTCATGCTTCACTGATATTGCCTATAAATTTGAGCCAATTCCTCTCTTCTATGGCACCTAAAATGTATTAATGTTCCTGTGTCATCCAGGATGAAAGTGGCCTTTCTTATATGTAAATACAGGAAACTTGTGCTCAAGGTACCTGGCTGGCTTTTTCTAAAAGGCATAGGAAGTATTAGTTCCATAAAGTCAGTCTTTGCTCCTTCAAACTGACTGTTCACATTTGATTTTATACAACATTCTCAAATATGACATTCCACTGTTGCTGGAGAATTTCTCTCCAGCTCCCGCCACCGAGTCCCGCCAGTCCCAGAGCCCACTTATAAAATAAACATACAAATTCTTACATTATTTAAACTGCTTGGCCATTAGCGTAGGCCTGTCATTGTCTAGCTCTTATTCTTATATTTAGCCCATTTCTATTAATCTTTACTTTGCCACATGGCTCATGGCTTACTGGTACCTTACATCTTCCTTGTCCTGATGGCGGCTCGCAGTGTCTCTCTCTCTCAGCCTTCCACTTCCCAGAATTCTTTTCCTTGTCCCGCCTATACTTCCTGCCTAGCCAATGGCCAATCAGTGATTTATTTACTGACCAATCAGCAACACACTTGACATACAGACCATCCCACAGCACTTCCCCTTTTCTTTTCTTAAAAAGGAAGGTTTTAACTTTAACATAGTAAAATTATATATAATAAAACAATTATCAAGCAAGAATTACAGTTACAATATTAAAGAAGAGATCCTATCTATCTTATATTTGTAAGTTTAAGGTTTTATATCTAACTTATCTTTTATTATAACTAAGGAAAATTGTAAGTATCTAGTCTTTAACCATATCAAAGACCTCAGAAGGATATACTATTACCTGAGAAATGGAGAAGGATATAAGCAACTTTTAGGAGTCTTGCAGGGTAGACAGAGACAGCTGAGCCTGGACAGTCATGCAAAGTTTTCTTGTAAAGTTGGGGCATCTGTCTTCAGCCCACAGGCCTAGAGTCTCTTATTCACTTTTTTCTGTGTCTTGTAGAATGTCTGGCAGTTTTCTCTGCAAAGCAGGAACCTGAAGGACCGTTTTGTCAAGCAAAGTTCAGTGGTCACCTTTCTATGGGTCCTGCATGTCCAGTTGATCAAGCAGTCCAGGCAAGAACAGTTTCTTGCCCAAATGGCTATTTTTGTCAAGGTGAAGATAAACTCCATATGGAGTGTCTTCGATGCCCATCCTCCTCTCTGAAGTAAATCGGTGCTGTCAGGAGCAGACATGTCTCACTGTCCAAAAAGTCTAAACTTTTAAAACATTTTAAATGCCATATTCTGTAGGTCTTTGAAGTGTTTGAAGACTACCTATCTATCTGAAATATATCTATGTATACCTAGAAGACTTAACTAACATGGCTACAAATATTATCATAGATGACTAATTATTAATCTATTTTTTAATTATCCATTACAATTTTAAATGAGTTACATAAACATAATACCTCAAACAAGAATAGAAATATATATACAGTATAACAAAATTAAGTTTAAATTTGTATCAATAAACTAAAATCTATAGCAATGTAAAACATTTTAAACAAGTTGTTACTCTTTAAAAGTAGGTTCATTAATCTACCCTTTCATCCTATCATATCTAAACTATCCCCCTTTTTGTTTTAGAAAGAGATTGTATTTATAATCAACCTGATTTAAATAAAAATATTGTTTTTTCTCTGTCCCACATCAGAGGGCTCTTCTGATTTGGGACATAAGAATCTCTTAACCATTTTTTTTTTTTTTGAGCAATATGTCTGGGTTTAGAGGGGGAGTGAGCCAATTCCATCTTTAAAGCCAGCTTGGTATATTTGGGAATTTGGGCGTAGCTTCTCTTACTACTTCCTGCTGGAGGGGGGCGCTGTATCTTCTGGAGACAGAAAGAAAATTTTAGGATCATGGAGTAGTCCGTGAGGCTGTATATCTGAGCCAGTTGACTTGAAACCATTCTGGATGTTGAATCATCTGGGCCATGGTGTCATTGGAGACCTTTCAGGGGGTCTTGGCTGGTCAAACCTGATGTATCTTAATCTGGAACAAATCCATAGTCTCTGGCTTTCTGTGGAAACAAGAGCAGAGACTCTTTTCCAAAGCAACATATCCTTATATCCAAATTTTGAAGTCAAGGTACCTTTAAAATATACATTTTGGCATAACTCAACAGCTTTTACAATCAAATGTTTTTCTGTAGTTACGAATATCAAAGAGAACATAATCCAGATTCTCTGTGTGGTAGTCATCTTTATGTGGCTTATTTTTTATATTATCTTTATTGTCTCTTTAAAGACTTTATTTTTTTAAATTATGTATTTGTTTCTATAACTCTATATATCATTTTTTTTGTCTCTTTCAAGCCTACGTATCTTTTACATATATTGTAAATTATTACATCTGAATCTGTCTTATTGTGAATCTCTTGCCTTAAACTGCAGCAGCTGTGGCTGCTGGCTCCGCCCACCTCAGCTTCCCAACATGGCTACGTTTACCGCCAGCTCTGGGAGCTATCGTGGGTCTATGCTTTTATCCAAGCAGCGTGTAGCCCAGAAACTTCTTTTTTTTGTTTTGTACTAGCAAAGGCTAAATCCACCACATAGCTTAATGTGTTACTTGCAGAGGCCTCATTCCTACCATACTGTAGGTCGAGAGTGCACATTAGGAACCCTCCAGTAGCTCAAACCGGCAGCTGCTGCTTATTTGAGAGAGACAATTAGGAAGCTGTTTTTAGGTCCGTTTTAGAATCTTTTTTCTAAGTTTTTAGGTGGAAACTCTTGCCACCACGTTGGACGCCATTTGTTGCTGGAGAATTTCTCTCCAGCTCCCGCCACCGAGTCCCGCCAGTCCCAGAGCCCACTTATAAAATAAACATACAAATTCTTACATTATTTAAACTGCTTGGCCATTAGCGTAGGCCTGTCATTGTCTAGCTCTTATTCTTATATTTAGCCCATTTCTATTAATCTTTACTTTGCCACATGGCTCATGGCTTACTGGTACCTTACATCTTCCTTGTCCTGATGGCGGCTCGCAGTGTCTCTCTCTCAGCCTTCCACTTCCCAGAATTCTTTTCCTTGTCCCGCCTATACTTCCTGCCTAGCCAATGGCCAATCAATGATTTATTTACTGACCAATCAGCAACACACTTGACATACAGACCATCCCACAGCATTCCACTAAAAGCCTTGAGAGTATAACTAATTTTTTAATTGTGTTTTGTTATAAGAAGGACACTTCTTATTGCATTCATGAAGATAATTATATTGCCTTGGGGATGAGAATACTTAATAAGAATTTCCAAATTCTGGAGCATCAAGGTAGAAAACAGAAATGTCTAATTTTAATTTACAAAACCATATTATAATAAAATATGGGTTATAGGTATCTTAAGAAAAAAGTAGGCATCCATTACATTTAGAAAATAGGACATTAGCAAACCAGCAAGATTCTAAACAAAGTTCATAAAGATTATAAGCACTCTTCGTCAGTTCATTTAGTCTCATGTAGTTCCTTCTTATTCTACTTGACCTGGGGTTAGTTTTATGAACCACGCAGCCTCTCTAGTAGAGTTCTGGAACTCCTTGGTCTAGTGAATGGTCTCAAAGTCATTTAAACAGTGATCCCAGAACTCTGTACACTAATGTACCTGTCATATGTCATTTCCATAGGTCTCTGAAAATAATCGCTTTTTGTTAAAGAAGAAGAGCTAAAGCTTATAGCTCATTGCAGATGCTTTAGAGATGAAAAAGAATAAGACAAAACCTATGAATTACAAAGTAATTAAACTATCAGTGATTAAAGGTTTCCTGGCAGTTTATTTGCCAAGGAAAGTTGATTCTGTGGAATATATTTTAAAAGTAAGTACCAGGTTGAGGTATAATTAACTCAGTGACAGGGTACTTGCCCTGGGTTCTAACCTTAACACTGAAAAAAACCATGAAAAGATCTTACATGGGTTGGTAATATAGCTCAGCTGGCATACTGCTTCTCTGGCATGCACAATGCTCTGCATTCCATTTCCAGTGCCTCATGAATTGGACATGGTGGTACTTTCCTGTAATCTCAGCAGTGCATGTACAGGGATCAGGAGTTCAAGGTCACTCTCTGCTACACTCTAAATTAAAGGCAAGCCTGGGATACCGAGAATCATGCTTCAAAGAAAAGTAATCAAATTATAGTAATTTTGAAAATACTAGGGTAGAAAGTATAGTAAAAGACAAAAAGAAAACAGACGAAAAAGAAAAAAAAAAACCACCCAAGAATCACAACTGATAACATTGTACTAGGACAGATCAGGGATGGTTAAAATGGTGACAAATTTCTACGAAGTTTATATACAACCTATGCAAGATTGGGCAATTTTTTCTTTAACTGATAATGATTTTCATTTAATTCAATAGTAATTTTGAAAATACTAGGGTAGAAAGTATAGTAAAAGACAAAAAGAAAACAGACGAAAAAGAAAAAAAAAAAACCACCCAAGAATCACAACTGATAACATTGTACTAGGACAGATCAGGGATGGTTAAAATGGTGACAAATTTTCTACGAAGTTTATATACAACCTATGCAAGATTGGGCAATTTTTTCTTAACTGATAATGATTTTCATTTAATTCAATATATCAAGTAACCATGACTATATTTTAAGTTTTTCACAAATCTAAGAAAAAAATCATTTGACATGGGCATTATAGAAATTTTTAAACTCAATTTGAGATGATGAAATTTTATTTATAATTTGGCAAAAATCAGGTGTTTATACATGTGCGGATTAATGTCAGGGTCTTCAATGAGAAATGCCATAAGGTTATTTATACTACTTGACTAAATAGTGTCCTAGGTCACTACAAAATAATATCTGTTTACTATAAGCAACACTAAAGATTTCAAATATCACTGTTTAAAGTCACATGACTATGGAAAACCTAAAGTTTTAAACAGTAAAATGACTCATATTTCTCTTAAGTATAAACCAAATAAGGGTTATCATAAGAATCAACATAGTCTCCTTTCTCTCTGTCTCTCTCTGTCTCTCTGTCTCTCTGTCTCTGCCTCTGTCTCTCTGTCTCTGTCTCTGTCTCTGTCTCTCTCTCTCTCTCTCTCTCTCACACACACACACACACACACACACTTAAATGGGTTACTTGTAAGATGTAGACAGATGTATTGGTGACCAGTTTTCATCACTTTTGATAGCATTTCTCTTCATCTCTTTTTTGTGGGCTAGTTTTTCTTGGAGTACTATAATCAGTTGTTTACTTTCAACATTTTGATTATATAATGTCCATTTCTGCTGGTCTAAAAGGTTTCTGTTGAAAATTCTGATGATAGTTGTTACAGTTTCATTCTGTTGCTGTGACAAACACCATGACCAAAAGTAACTTAGGGTAGGAAAGGGTTAACTTACATGTCCAGGTCATAGTCCATCACTGAGGTAAGTCAGGGCAGTAACTCAAGCAGAATCTTGAGACAGAAACAAAGAAAATCTACTGGCTGGTTTACTCTGGCTCATTTTTAGCTCTTTCTTAAACATCCCAGGGCCACTTGCCCAAGGAATGATGCTGCTCAGAGTAGACTGGGCCCTCCTGTATCAATTAACAATTAAGACAGCTCCCCATAGACATGCCCACAGGCAAATCTGATCTAGACAATTCATAAATCAAGTATTTCCTCTTAGATGACTCCAGGACATGTTGACAGTTAAAACTAACTAGGACAACAGTCATATGAAGTGTCTTAGTCAATTTTATATTGCAGTGAAGTGACACCATGGCCATGACAACTCTTTTTTTTTTTAAAGGCATTTAATTGGGGCTTGTTCAGAGGTTTAGTCTATCATCATTATGTTGGGAAGCATGGCGGCATGCAGGCAGACTGGTGCCTGGAGAAGGAGCTGAGAAGTCTACATCTGGATCTGCAGGCAGCAGAAAGAGAGAAATACTGGACCTGGCTTAGGCTTTTGAAATCCCAAAGTGTAGCTAGAGTTTTCCTGCCTGGCCCACAGTCAGGGCAAATCTCTTTCACCTGCCAGTCCCACAGCCTCTCAGACCCGACCAAGTAAACACAGAGACTTATGTTGCTTTCAAACTGTATGGCCGTGGCAGGCTTCTTGCTAACTACAGCTCAAATTAATCCATTTCCATTAATCTATACCTTGCCACATGGCTCGTGGCTTACCGGCATCTTCACAAGCTGTTTCTCATCGTGGCGGCTGGCAGTGTCTCTCTCACTCAGCCTTCCACTTCCCAGAATTCTTTTCCTTGTCCCGCCTATACTTCCTGCCTAGCCAATGGCCAATCAGTGATTTATTTACTGACCAATCAGCAACACACTTGACATACAGACCATCCCACAGCACCAAAGCCCTCCTCCAGTGACATACTTCCTCCAACAAGGCCACACCTCCCAATCTCTCAAGTTGTGTCACATCCTGATGATCAAGCATTCAAATCTATGAGCCTATGGGGGACATTGTCATTCAAACCACCACATAGAGAATCACTTCTAAGTGACCTTTTTTCCCTATCACTGGTTTAAAAGCTCACTCTTTGCCTTTGTCCTTTAACAATTTAACCAGAATGTGTAGTGTATAGTGTAAAAGTTTTAAAGTTCAATATTGTTGATTGTTTGGGTTTCATGAATCTGATGTTCCATGTCTCCAGATTTGGAAAGCTTTTGTCCATTATTTTTTTTAAAAAAAAAATACATTTCTTATCCCTTTCCTTTGCTTTCTTTTTCTTTCCCTTCTTTTTCATCTGAAAGCTCATGGGCTGGCCAGTAAAGTATGCAGATTGGTTGTTGAGATCCTCATGGCAGTTGTTATAAATATCTTACCTTTTGTTTTGTTCTCACGTTGCCTCCAGGTAATCCAATCAATTAAATTCCTGACTTGTATGTATGAAGAGAGAGAGAGAGAGAGAGAGAGAGAGAGAGAGAGAGAGAGAGAGAGAGAGAGAGCTGGAGAGAAGGCTCAGCAGTTAAAAGCACTGACTGTTCTTCCAGAGGACCCAGGTTCAATTCCCAACACCCATGAGGCAGCTCACAACTGTCTATAACTCTACTTCCAGAGCATCCAACACCTATGGCAAAACACCAATGCACATAAAATAAAAATCTTTTAGAATTAAAAAAGAGAGAGAGAAATGGGCCATTTGGTAAACACCCTCATAGACTGAGGAAGATGGATGCTCATTTCATTCTCTTTGCTCTATGGGGAAATAACCATAGGCCATGGAGTTGGTTTTTTTGTTTCTTGGCCATCTTGGAGTAGGAGTTCTATAGGTAAAGTAAAATTACCCACCCTTTCATTGTGGCAATTCTTGATTTTGTAATCCACTAGGGGTGCTGAAATCTATAAACTGTTGATCCTGGACATCTCATAAAAGTACCTTATTCTGTAGATAACTGTTCATTCAATGTTTCTGTTAGGGAATAAATGCTAGGACTTCCTATTTCTCCATCAGGTTTACATCATTCTCCTTCTACAACATTTTCTTTATCCATTTGGTTTTCATCTTATACTTTCCTCTTTCCACCTTAGGAAATTTTTATTCCTTTTCTCTTGTCTATAGTCTCCATTTATCTTTATCATTAAATTTTTATTCCAGTACATCAAAACAATGCATGTGTCAGGTAAACGTTCAAATTCAAACTCACTGGCTTCATCAAATACTTGGCTCTTGTCTCCACTTCACTTTGTACTTTTATCTGCATTTTGTTTGTGGCAGATGGAAAATGTTAAGGTTCTCTGCTGCATATGAAGCCTAACACTTTTAGCCAATATTTGCACAAAGAGATTTTTCAGATTTTCTTTTGTCCTTATATGTAATATTGTAGAGGCTGTGGTTTAAATTTTGAAGGACGTTTTATAAATATCAAACAGCTATCTAGCTATTTCAGCATACTTTGGGTGGATAAAGTGTCTACTCTGTCTTCAATTAGCTCGTTTCCCTTTTTAGCCTCAAATAGTTACCATTGGGAGGCCCAGAGTCCTTTGAGAGCACCAATTTCCTTATGGGGCAAGAGGCCTAAAGCTCAATGATAACAAGAAGTTGAGGGGCTGGAATGAGAAAGGAAATGTCTGACAGGAGCTGAATAGAGGCATAGAAGAGATAAGGATTGGAAGGGGGCCATATCAAAAGACTCAAGGAAACTGAATTAAAGGTCAAAGGTTTTAAAAGGAAGAAGGAGAAGTAGAGGTTCTAGAATGGAAAAGGCCTTAGAAGAGCTAGCTTGGGGAAATCTTGTAGCTCCAAATTATCTTTAGTAATATGTCAACAAGTGTACAGAGTTAGTCCCACAGAGGTGGAGCACATAGTCAGTAGTGACCTTTGAAGAAGAAATTCAGTCCATTGAGAAGCTCCTGTGGAAGACACAGGATCAACAAAGAGATCAAGAGAGAACACACACACACACACACACACACACACACACACACACACACACCATACACAACAAAAATTTTCCAGATCAAGAATTAGGAAACACATCTCTACTTGAAACAAAGATCTGGAAAGAGAAATCTGCAGTCTATGAATCAGGGAATGAATCCCCACCAAACACAAAAAGTCAGGGAAAACTTCCAGTTAAGAGGTTCATTTCAAATAAAGAAATCTGAGGTAGCTTTGACCTTATATTTAGAATCTTGAGAATCAAAATATGTCCTTGCCAAGCTTTAACACACTGTCACCCAGAGCATTGGCTGAAGAGTCAGATTTACCAATGGATCCTAATCAGTCAGGAGTGAAGAAAAAGGCTTAAGGCGTTCACTTGGAGTCCTGATGTGATGTCTAGGGGACCTAATGATGAATATAATCCTGTCCAAACTACAGGTAACATAGTTGCACAAGAAAAATGATTCTGAAAATCTTTAAAACGCCAAGAAGATATTAGCCAGGAGTATTGTGAGAGGTGACAATACTATAATCACGGGTGAGAGAGAGAGCAGACTCAGTTTCAAACATACTGAGGATAGCTGAGGACTTACAGTGAGCACAGTGATTAGAAAATGACTCATAGATGCTGAGGGGTAACAGGACTTTACCACCTATAGGCCAGAATGATCCGTTATCAGTGTGAAAGGTAAGGAATCTGATCAGATATGGAGAATTATCTTATCAAGTATGAGGGGTGAGGAAGCCTTCACTAAACTGACTTTACAGGAGTCTTGCTAAAGTTTGGTTCAGTGGGTTGAAGACAAGTTCTCACCAAAATCATGTTCAGCAAAACCTGTCTAAAGCTTGATCAAGGAAGGAGTCTGTCAACATGTATGTGTTCATGTTGACAGTTGTAGTATGAAAGTTGTAATTTTGTGCACCTTCATTGAAAAAATATCTTTTAATCAAATCAAAGCTCTGAAAGGGATTGGCATAATAATTGATCCATTGTGAACACTCAAAAAAGTTGCTGCATTATTGCAGTTTCTATTGGTTTGCCCATATGAATCAATATTCTAACAGAAAATATAACTTAGCCTAGAAGGTTCAAATGAAGAAGCTCTAGTTAAAAGGATTTTGTGAGCAGGTTAAGGCAACCATCAAAGAATGTTACGGCACCAAGAGACTGATTGGAAACCATTGCAAACCTGTGCTGAAGGATAAGGAGGTGGTGGGAATAGTGCCAATGGATCCTAAAGAAAGGGTTGGCAATGGAAGATGGGCCATCTATCAGAATCTATGCTCATGGAATCACCCAGCTCTTTCCAGAGATACAGTGCTAAAATAGAAAGGGATCAGTGAAGAAATAGCCTCATGTATTTTTCTTCCTGCCTGCTGATCACCTTCTGAAGCCTTCCTGTCCAATCTGAAGTCAGCTAGTAGGGATGCCTAGGCAATATAGTTGGTCTTTCCTGATATAAAAAAATAAAAATATACCTTTAAATTTTTAAAATATTTTATGATGGGCCGGGCGGTGGTGGCGCACGCCTTTAATCCCAGCACTCGGGAGGCAGAGCCAGGCGGATCTCTGTGAGTTCGAGGCCAGCCTGGGCTACCAAGTGAGTTCCAGGAAAGGCGCAAAGCTACACAGAGAAACCCTGTCTCGAAAAAAAAAATATATTTTATGATGTATCATAGTTTGTGGAACTTTTGCACAAAACTTGTAGAAAGGAAGCAAGGCAATTAGAGTATAGCCATATAAATGAGAAAAATCACAGCTTCAGCCAACAAATGGGAAAGCCTTCTAGCTCTAAGTTCAGTGTGTATAGAACAGGGGTCATCTATTTCTGTGGCAAAATCCTAGAGAACTCAAGAAAGAAAACGAGAAATGCTCACATTTCTTCATCAGTAGAAACAAGAGTCAACCTCATCTGCTTCATTCCATCGAGTCTGTATGTTTGTTGAAGATGGCAGTGATGGTGATGATGAATAGTGATGGTGGTGTTCATGGTGGTGACAATGATGTGTTGGGGACAGAGTCTGTCTCTAGGGAAAACACTTTCATGTGCTTATTCTATATAACTTCTTCCAGAGTTCCTTTATGTTTTGATACCTTGAGAGACCTTCCTTATATTGTAAGCCCCCCTTTCCATATGACTGCTTTGGCTGGTTGCATGAGTAGTTTACAAGTATGCCTGACTCAAGCTACGTCCAAACCTCAAGGATAGGGTACCAGCTCCAGAACCTTGCTATAGGTCTGTTCCATTCGCCTGAGTACTCTTCCCTCTCCTCCTCTAGATAACTAACCCCCTCTTTAAGGCCTCAATGTAAAGTTTAATTTCTGTACAGATGTCTTCTCTCACCTCTCACCCTCAATATAAATTAGATTTTCCTGTTCTTCATTTCCCGACGCATTATTTTTTTTTCTTCAGAGGACTTTTCACAATGTGTTTTTATTAAGATATGTGCCAGCCTATATAATGCTGGAATACCTCCTTATAGACAATACGATTCATGACAACCGGTCAACATCATTTTCCACCTATACTACAGTGGGCAGCAAAGCTCCTGATGGAAATGCAATAATCAATAATGTCTGTTCAATGAATTAATACATGAGGAAACTAGATAGTTTAAATGAACTGAATGAAGCTAGTCATTTGATGTAGCAGCCTTATACTAGAACATAGAAGTAAAGGATTTTGCAATCATAACAGTTCTTTCTAATGGTTATAAGGACTTGTCTTCTACTGTGAATGAGAAAGGGATCCACTAAAGAGTTTGAAGCAGCTTTTATCTTACCTTGGATTTCATTTAGTACCCCTTCTGTATCTAGTGACTCAGGATAGACATTCAGTAAATGTGCAGAATAAGTATATGAATAAGTGAATAAATGAAAATACGGCCTCTAACTCTGAAGAACGTATGGTGTTATGAGATACAATTCACATTAATGGAATTATTAGGGAATTCTAAGGGTGGGATAGGGTGCTAAATATGTGCTATGTCTCTCCTGAATATTTGGTGAAAGTTGATAATCATTTTTACATTCTTTGAAACAGTCTATTGTCTGCCCTGCCTCTACTATTTCAGTTAGAAACAGCTTTGGGGCAGAGCCCAAGGCCGGAACTGATTTATACCTCTGGGGTCTAGCACAAAGTCCAAAATCACTCTTGTGTTTCTCATGCTGCTTCAGCACATTGGCTTCATTTTTAATGTGTTGTATATTGCATACCAGCCCTTGGGCTCATCCCTGGGTAAGCCCCCTGCAGTAGCCACCAAATGTGGGTTCCCATCATCTAGCAAAGCAAAGAATCATCTCTGAGGGTATCTACACACAGTTTCCTTGTTTGTCTTGACTCTCTTTGGTGATGGGCCTTAAAGTGATGGTTGATACATTGACTCTTATGAATGAAAATACTAGGGGTGATACTTCCTGCTTGTGGGGAAAAATTGTGGCTGGTTGCGTGAGTAGTTTACAAGCATACCTGATTGAAGAGTAGTTGGTTTTGCATTCAGCTCATTGTCTCTGTGTCTGTGGACTCCTCATTTCATCCCTAGGGGTTTCAATTTTTCTTACTCTTACTTAGAGAATAAATAGAGCGTGGATAAGGGAATTCTTAAAAACCTTCATATCTCTCTACAACTCTCATCCCTCATATAAAATTAGAAAATGCTTTTGTCAATTACCAACATCCATCTTCTACCTTATAGAATGTTGCTAAACCATATATATATATATATATATATATATATATATATATATATATATATATATATGCTGAATCTCTGGGCCACTTCCAAATATTTCACACATTTGCTTCTGCCTGAGGCTTTTCTCTTTATGTGAAATTCCAGACCATGGTCAATTTAGTAACTGGAGTTTATTTTTATTTTTTGGCGCTAGGTTTCTGACATCTGGAACAACATCCTGTCAGACTCTAGAAAGTTCCCTCCCAGAGTGTCTTCAACAACAGCAAACAATTTACACCTACCCAGGACTCATCATGCCTGAAATGTCTTAGGGCATCTTTTTGCAATTAGCAGAAAAACGAAACCAGAAGTCCATCCGGATGGAAATTGAGATTGGACACTAGTATTAAAATAGAAACATTAATGCATACCAAAATATAGCTGAGAGGGCCAATTCATGTGACATAGTGTGTTCTGGAGGGCAAGGAGAGAGTGCCAAGTGGTTAAATGTGCAGCTTTGTGAGACAGTACATGTTCAACACTATCAAGCATCTACATGTTGGTTAATATTGCAGGATCCAGATGAGAACAGAAGCCATTCAAACATTCCTGGGACAATTCCCTGAAACATGGTCAGTTTACACTAGTGGAGGCCTCACACATCCAGATGCAGACACTGAGAGAAGAGTGCGCTTGTCTGTTTAGGACGTGATCCAAGAAAGCACTTGTGAAGGGATGGGGGAATGAGATACAATAGAGAAGAAAGCCAATAACAGTACTATTCTTTGACTACTGTTGGTGGCAAAAGCTTGACCCTGCTTGGGAATTCTGAAGAACTGTATAGAACATGAAGACAGGAATGAGGGTATTTATACTCCAACTCATACCCATAATAGCTGAGTGCTGCTCCTGGAGGGATTGCTGCCACCCCCGTCCTAAATACTGACACAACTGGAAAGGGAAGTGCTATAGGCTCTTAAAGTAGAATGCCTTCAGCGTGTAGTAGAATGATCAATTCTGAAGGGCAATGGGAAGTACTGGTAGCACCTGCTACATTAGCCCTAACTAGAGTCCATACTGCGGGATAGTCAACTCACAATGGGGAGAAATTGTAGCATTTTTAAATGAGTATGTCTTTAACAGTCTCTTGCCTCTTGGCCTCATCTTCCAGTTGAGAAAAACCAGGTTTAAAACAGGACTGTCAAATGGAACTATAAGGCATACTGTGTGTATTATTGTAACTTTTCTAATAGCATATACAAAAAGTAAAATAAAGCAAGTGGCATTAATTCTAAAGGTATATCTAACAAGTCAATATGTCTAAATTGTTATACTTTTAATGTGCAATCAACCTAAAGGCTATTGCTCAGGTATTTTACACTGTTTGGAGATTGCTATAGCTTTGAAATTCAGTGCATATTTTCCACTTGTAGATATCTCAGTTCCAACTGGACACATTTCAGGTGCTCAATAGCCCTCTATGGCTATTGGCTATGTTGGATAATGAAAGTATAGAGCATCTCTATTGTCACAGATAGTTCTATAGGACAATGCTGGTCCAGTTCTTTTTTGTTACTTGCGTCAGTGGCAGAAGTAGGTGACAAGAGGCCAGGAGAGAATCTTAAAGTTTCTGGTTACGTAAAAACCTAAACTTTACTCTCCCCCCCCCAAATAGACAGAGCATAGGTTATCTTAGGAGCCTCGAGGTTTTGGTGTAATTGACATAGCATAGTACGAAGATCCAGAGGTCAAACTGAGATAGCCTTCTCCAAGGAAAAGAGCACATCTCTCTTCTTTGTCACTGTGCCTCCAGCCATAAGAAGCCCCTCACAGAGTACTACTGGATAGTCATCAGAAGCAAATGAGGGTTATAGCGCCCTTGTGGTGAAGTCCTAAGTATCATCACTACCACCGTGGAGGTCGCCCAAGTGAAGAACTCCTGAATAACCATGCAAAAGGACAAATAAACCAAGGATTTTTTTCTTAACAGACCACTTAACATGTTATCATCCTACAAAGACAGAAATAAAGGTACAAAGCAGTGAATGAATTGTCCAGAGAGACTATTGTGTTTTCCTGGAGTGAACTTTTCTAACAATGGACCCAACACCCACATTTAACAAGAGGCAATTTAACTGAGGTTTTATTCCCACCATAAATCTTATCATTTTCTACTCCTTAGATGCTGTCTTCTCTGCATTACACTCGCAGCTCCCTTTCCCAGCAGCAACGGTAATAAACAGCATGCTCACTGTGTAGGAGGTAAGGTTTCAAGGTGAAGCCTTGGGAAGCAATTCTTTTGTGATTTCATTTATGGCCATACCATATTTCATGGTACAGCTCACTAACTCAGTGGGTGGCTTTGTATGTGTTCTAGAGAAAGGGAAAGTGAGAAGCATCCTCACCCTTTAAGTTTTACACACTCCTTCCTCCCAGTGGAATTTAGAGGCTAAAGTGCCTTCTGTTTTGTTTTGTTTTCAGTAGGACTCTAGCCTTTCCTGGTGTTCATGCTCGCTGTACACCCAGCCATGACAAGAGATATTGGAGATGTCACTGTTCCAGAAAGCATCTACTGGTCCCTTCAGGTCACTATGAGTTACCTACCCTAGCAAGCCTGTAGCACTCGCTGGTCGTTGAATGAGACCTGGACATACTACCCACAACTAAAAGTTGAAAATGGCAACTGTGGAGAAATGCCACACGCCACTTTCCTTGTCACTCTATATACATAACCCAGTCCCACCGGCAAAGTGGTTACTGACTTAATGAATGATTGGCAACCTTCATAATGGGATGTCATCTAAGTAAGGGCAACCAATGCACCATGATTGGTCCATATCCTCTAAGAAGGAAAAAAAAAACGTGAATCTTATAACCAGGAGGAGGGGTCTAGATCAGTTTCAAATTTCATATAAAGTCAAAATCGTGCCATTCATGCCCACAGACTTTGCCCCTGGCACCCCTCCTCCTCCACACCTCCTAGAGTGGCTTTAATGTTTACATAAGATAATGCTACTAAAATTATCAAGCACCTTACTAGAACCCGAGAAACATCAGTATTTCCCCCCTGTGCCTATAATGTCACTTCTCACCTGGCTGAGCCTCAGGTACTCACTACGGCTCACCTTGAATATAAGAAGCCTGGGGAAAAGTACCTGTCCCTCTCCCATGCTTTCCCTGTATCCCTGTAGACAACTACCACTGCACTTCTCAGCCCCCAAAGTAACGATCTAGCCACTGTTCTCCATCTTTGAGGCAGAGCTCAAGCTTCTACTAATTTGTGTCCTTAGTGCCAGTCATGTGACAGGCACCAAAAACCTTCCTTTCCTGTGCAGGAAGAAGGGGGAGGAGGAGGAGGAGGAGGAGGAGGAGGAGGAGGAGGAGGAGGAGGAAGAAGAAGAAGACAAGGACGAGGAAAAATAAATCGCACACTGGTGTTGCCTAGCTTATTCAGCTGTGGGTGATTTTCTTCATTTTAGGGGACTTTGTGCTTTAAAAATGCTTTTCTTACAAAAGCCATGTTTTAAGTCCCAACAGGGGTTTGTAAGAAGAGGTGAGTCCACAGCTATATCTCCCTGAACATCCCACCCAATCTTGTCTGATCTGGGAAGTTAAGTAGGGCTGGAAGAGAGAAGAAGTGAGTTCAGTTGTGAGTAAGTGGGTATGCATACAGATAGAAGGACAGAGCTAGCCAATCTATTCAAGCAACTCCCATCCAGAAGAGTCTCAGCCTCTGGATCTGAAACTGAGTGTGCTGCAAGGTGAGAAAAGCTATTTTCTCTCCACATGAGCTTGCTCCCTCTCTCCTACCAAATGGCCCATACCTTCTGTTCAAATTCACACTCTCTGAAAACTGATTGCAGTACAGAAAAATCATTCCCACTTCTACTATGGCCTATGGCAGGATTCGGCAAACCTTTTAGGTATTCGTAAATATTTTAGTGTTTGGGGACTGTTTTTGTTTGCTTTCTATTGCTGTGATAAAGACACCAGAACCAAAAGCAACTTGGGGGAGGAAAGGGTTTATTTCAGATTACAGCTTATAAACAAACTGTCATGCAGGGAAGTCAGGGCAGGAAGTCCAGGAGGGCAGCAACCTGGAGGTGGAAGCTGAAAGCAGACAATGGAGGGGTGTGGCTTCCCTGCCCACTCCTCATGGCTAGCTCAGCCTATTCTCTTATACAACCCAAGACCACTAGCCCAGAGGCGGCACTGCCCACAGTGGGCTGGGTACTTCCACATCAACCATTAATCAAGACAGTGTTTCGCAGACTTCCACAAACTTGCCTATAGGCCAATTTTATGGAGGCATTTTCTCAATGAAGTACCCCCTTCCCAGATAACCTTAGTTTGTGTCCAGTTAACAGGAAAACTAACCAGCACGGGGATCACAAAACCTCTGACACTATACTGTTGTAACAGGAAAGCAGTCATAGAAAATACACAAATGAAAGCCAGGCATAGAGGTCCATACCTATCAACTCAGCACTTGGTAGGCTGAGACAGGAGGATCACCCTGAGTTCCAAGCCAGCCTGGGTTATATAGTGAGTTCCAGGACATCCTAAGATACAGAGTGAGACCACATCTCAAAACAAACAAAATACATAGGTGAGTTAACATTAGTAACTACTACATACCAAGGAAATTTATTACAAAATCATGCCAGGCTGATTGGGGCCTTGTGCCCTAGTTTACAGTCCGCTGGTCTGTCACTTTACCTGTGTTCTGCTCCACCTTCCTCCAGCCTGTATACTCATCCTCCACCTTTCAACTATAATGCTACTACTCATCTATGAGCAGTATGAGCCTCAGTCTGCTCTATGGCACATATTCTAATGGGTGCTAAGTAAATCTCAGCTAGTCTTCTGAGAAGTTTCCTACTTTCCTGAAGACTTTTTAGATGGATATGCTTTGGAGTTATGCTTGGAAAGGTCTGGGACAAGAGAATGTAAACAATAAATGTTATCATAACAGTGTGCAGGCCATTCATCTTACGTTGATATGGGCATCACAGTGATCCCATCTCAGATGAAAAATAAAGGCATAACAATGATCCCATCTTAGATGAAAAAAAAAGGCATAACAACAACAAATAAAGGAACTGCTCAACAACAGCTTTCTGGCAAAACAAGAAAGAGCAGCCAGGCACTATGATGCAATGTCTCTTTCCTTAGGAAGTGGCCTCACTCAGTTTCTAAAAGCCACAAGAAAGTTAAGAATAGTGACTTTTATTGGGGAATTTAAGACTGTTGTTTGTTTGTTTGTTTGTTTCGGGGTGTGTGTGTGTGTGTGTGTGTGTGTGTGTGTGTGTGTGTGTGTGTCTCTTTGGACAAGTTAGGGATGATAAATCAAACTCCTAAACTAGCCACTGTTTAGCAGTTTCAGCAGAACTTTGGCTGCAGCTCTTATTTTTGCCTTTGCCACCCTGATTTCTCACATATGATCTCCATGTTCTTGGCTAGACTAAGATGGGCTACGGTTCATGCTTGGAATCATGTGGCAGCCCCAGTGGCTCTCAGCAAATGCGAGTGAGTGGACCATAAATAGCCCTCGTTTGACAGCAAAAATGCTTGATTCTCTCTCACTAAAAAGGAAACAATACAGAAAATGCACAATAATGGTCACCGTGCCACTGCTAACAACAGTTTTCTGGCTTCTGAAATCACTGACAGATAAGGCAGATGCCCGGAGAGCAGAGATGCAATGCCTGTTGCTTCACACTTGGAGCTTCACTGAACATCTGACAACCTTGAACTTTTCACCAGCAGCAGCTCTGCTTCTGAGCATGCACCATATGGCCCCAGAGCCAATTGGTACTCCATGAAGGAGCAGGTTTGAATAGAGCATTGATTGAGCTGGGGCTTCAAAACTTGCCTCCTTGGAATCTGTAGGAAGAAGAGGGCCAGAAGAATGAGAAACAGGATAAGAGGAAGTAGTATGGGTTAATATGACTGTGATGCACTGTGTGTGTGTGTGTGTGTGTGTGTGTGTGTGTGTGTGTGTATGAAGCTGTTGAAGAATAAATGTTAAAAATAACACTAAAGTAAATAAATAAAACATGCTTCCAATGACCCCCTCCCTTGGAATTTTAGCCCCAATGACTTCCTTCTTCCTTCCGTTCCATTCATTTAGATCCTGCCACACCTTTTTAAAACAGTGAGTGTATTTATTCATCAATTCAGTCACCATTCATTCAGTAATAAAATCTGTATGGAACCCATCACAAGTGCCAATACTTCAGACAGATTGGGGTAAAGGTAGATGTGGCTCCTGTTCTCCCACAAATTACAGCTGAGCAGACAAGACTGACATTAAACACTTGCAATTGGTTATAAGGAAAAGTTGACTGGGGGCAGTACAGGATGCTGTAGGAAGGATGAACATATAATTTCCTACCCAAATCTGGATGCTTTTGAGAGTTAAAAAAATAACTATTCTAGAACAACAGGTTAAATCACGATTGCTATGGGCCATCCAGGACGTATGGTCCCTCCAGCTTCAGCTCCTCAGCAAAGACCTGTTTCCTCTCCTCAGTCACTCTGTTCCTCTTGCCCACCCTTCTTCTCCTGCTTTTGATCTTTTGTAGGGTAGCATAACTAGGTCACAGGAGTGATTGAGCCCATTGAAGTCAGTTCTTTAAATCCAGTGCTAGGCAGTGCTGCCACCATTGATCTGTCATCATTTCCTCCTCCTCGGGGTTACCTTGAGGAGAGCCTTACCACACTGAGGCTCTAAATCTTGAATCCTGTCTTTGATTCCAGCTCCCTTCCCATGTTTCAGGAATGTAGCTGGACCTCTGCCCAGGCTGGCTTGTGATTCTATACTCCAGCGATATGAGGAGCAGGCTACCTTTGGTGTTCTGGGTGCTCCTTCTTCAAGAATGAGGGGCTTCTAAAGCCTAAACCTCAGCCTTATACAGATGTCACCAGAGGGCTTTCCCAAAGCATAACTATTTGGCCAGCAATCTATCATTTTGTTCCACCTGTATGCATGCTACTGTCACAGATTATTTCTTTTTCATTATCATCCTGTCTGAACAGCCCGAAAAGCTGTCTCGTTAATGACAGCCTTGGAGCACATGGCAAATGCTGGGGATGCTCCATCTCAAAGTCCTAAGGCCGCTTCAGGATTCACCCACAGTTACAATGGTAAATTCCCAGGAGATTGGCTGATTCTCATCTCCAGCAAGGATAAATCTCTCCACCTAAGGCTTTTTTTCTGCCACTCCTGAAGCTCGCTCAAGCCACACAGGGCACCTTAGCTACCGAGGGATAAAAGCTGAAAGATTTGGTACCCATGTGCTCCAAGCTGATTTGGTCATGCATGCCTCCTGATATTCTGACCCTTGGACAGTTCTCTCTCATCTTGAAAAGGACTAACTGTCACAACCAGCAGAAGATAGAAATAACAGTGGGTAACTTTTTGAAGGCTAGAGCAGAAAGAGTAGTGTTCCTTTTACCTTGGTCACTTTGGGGTCACTTGTTCTATTGCCGTGTTGTAAGCACACTCAAGTGGTCTTAGGATAGAGCTATGTGGTCAGGAACTGAGGTCCCCTGGCGTCAGGCTAGCACTGAACTGTCAGCCAAGTTAGTGTATCATTCTGGAAGCAGGTCCTTCAGGCCAGTTAAAGTCTTCCAACGATTGGAGCCCCAGCCAAGATCTTTGCTGCAACCTTTAATTTACATTGCATGATTCCATTTATATGAACTGTCTTGAACAGCCAAATTTATAGAGGAGAGAAATAGATTTATGCTTGCGCTGGACTGATACTTGGAATAAGGATTGATTGAAAGGGGGAACAGGGATCACTGGAAACCCTAAAACCAGTTTGTAGTGAGGATTGCACAGTCCTATAGAATTACCAAGTAGCATTATATACATTCAACAGGTGACTTTTTCAGTATGTAGATTGCAGTGTATCAATAATGTCTCTATGAAGCTATTTTAAAGAAATAATAGACTGATTTTCACAGCTAAAATACATAACAATGAGAACATGGAAGTGGGATGTAGAAAATGGGAACAGGAAGGATTTCTGTTGCTGGGCACTTTTTTTTTTTTCAAAAGAACTAGGTTTGTTATTTTCCTAAAACGTAAGTCTCCATATTTGACAGCAGCCAAGAAATAGTTAGGCCATATATACCTATCAGATATGGCAAACTAATATTGAAGGCAGATTTCCATGTAAGCTTTATCTGACCAAAGGAGCCTCCCTCCCCCCAGTCCCACTATCCCTGCCCTGAAATGCCACCTCTGTGACTTCATGAATCAATAGACACATTTGATATATCATAGGGAACTTGTCTTAAGAAAGCCATCAACAGCCAGTCCTTGTAGGGTATTAAAGTTCAGTGGAGAAGGTTATACTAGCCCAGTACATAAATCCCATTCTGGGGAAAATAAAATAACTATGAAAAGGTAAACGTCATGATAAGAAGTAAGAAAATACCAGCATTAATCCTTTTCCATGCATTTGGAAGGAGGTAGAGACTCATGCATACTTTATCCCTCATGCTGGGGCTGCCAAAGAGAGGTAATGTTCCCAAGGAATCGTGTGCTGTGGAATGTTCTAGGTACTACCTTCCTTCAGGTCAGCCAAATCTCTGACTGGCTGGGATTACAGTTCATGGACTTGGAGCAGGAGAAAAATGGTATAGGGAAGAGGAGACAAAGTCACTTACCTTTTCTATGTTTTTATGTGCTTATGTTTATATTGGTACTTAGCGTTCTTACAGGGTATTCACATAAAGAACTCACCTAAGAACTCTGATTTCAGGGCATATTGGGAACATTTTTTATGGATATGAGAAAAGATGTGAGAGGCACATTTACATATGAACCTATACCACACACTCGCACTAGCTGCTCAATTCTTTTAGTTTGGGCTACATAACAAATCACTTCAAAACACAGCAACTTAAAACAAAACTACCACATACTTAGATCATAACCTCAAGTCTTTTCATGTAGCTTTTTTAGTGTGGTTTATTTCTCATTTGTCTACAGACAGCTCATGAGTTATCCAGAGGCTGGGAGACCTAGGAAGGCCTCACTCATGCATCTAGTGTTGTCAAGCTATTAGCTAAGTTAATGAGAGCAGTTATTCATTTGCTACCATCTAGAAGGCTAGTTTAGGTCTCAGGGACCCAGGAGCCACAAGAGAGAAAGCTTCTGATTTTGAAGCCTCTGCTTTCTTCATATTTACTAATATCTCTTTGACCAAAGCAGGTCACATGACCAGCCTAGACTCGAGGAGTACAGAAACATCTGCTATGTCACTAGATGCATAAGTGTGTGGGTTCTGTCGTTCATAAAATCTACCACACCTGTTTGGTTTTGTATTTTAATTTTCTTTTTATTTGAGATCTGCAGGTTGTCACTCTTCTCTCACTTGCCAGAGAATATGTTTTGTTCAACAGCTGTTCTAGCATCTAGAGAATATCATTTATTTTGAGATGAATAATTTTGCCCTGAGATTCATTAAGCTCTAGCTCTTTCTCTTGAAGGGAAAAAAAGTTTCTTTTTTGGCCTAATTGGCTATGATTACCATGGAGATAGTCCCAGAATCTGGTTACAAGCCAAATACAGGATGCCATTTCAAGGGACCTATTGACAGCATAAACTTAGCTCACAGACTATGATAGTCTTGAAGTAAAGAAAATGGCAGCGCCAACTTCATGAAAGAGTGGAGAGTAAGTGCAGAGTGGAGAAAGGACACCCAAGCACACGCTGCTCAGCACCTCTGGAGGAATTTGTAGCCTGGAGACGTTAGCTTCACCTTCTTAAAGATGATTCAACTACATATGGAATGAAGTTTGACTAATCACAGTGGAGGGGAAAAGCCCTGCATTCAATTACATACTGTCATAGCCAGTCAACACTACTGGGATCTGTGAAGGAAGAGAGGAGGGGAAAATGTTGGATAATAGTGGCGAGTGGGAAAGGGCACATCTGCTTAGGGAGAATTATCCAGGAAAGGACAGACTAGAGGCTTTAACGTCAGCTCCCCACTGGGAGGTGAATACATGGGGGACAAAACAACATCCCTCAACTCAGTCCCCTCCTGCTGTCCCCTGCTTCTGAAACAAATTCAGCCCTTGCCTATCATGACATCAGGCAAGAGTTCGAAAGTGGTAAATAATCCTCGTGCCCAAATCCAATCAAATCACAGTATGAGAATACATA
The DNA here is from genome assembly GCF_949786415.1 of Peromyscus eremicus. NCBI lineage: Eukaryota > Metazoa > Chordata > Mammalia > Rodentia > Cricetidae > Peromyscus > Peromyscus eremicus. The sequence goes on along the minus strand of NC_081439.1, from coordinate 27,102,203 downwards.
TCAGGCAAGAACTAGGACAAGTCAAAGGGGAAGCAAAGCCCAGGACATCTGAAGAACATTGTGTGACCCTCAAAGTATGAACAGACTGGTCCACTAGCAGCCTTCCTGGTGTTTTGAAGCTTTGCTTATCAGGGCAAATACAAACTACTCACTCACTGTGATCCACTCTCCCTTTCTTCCTGGGAAGACAACTAAACTTCATTTCATAGTCCTCTTTGCAAAGAGGCTTGGTCAGATGGTTGAATTCTAACCAATAGAATGCAAAAGGATATGGTTAGGTCACTGCCAGAACCAGCATTTAAGGCATGCTTCATCCGTAGCATCATTCTCCTTCATACCATGTAAAACCCACAGCAACCCACCTAGAGGAGGACAGAGCCACACAATAGAAGGACCTTGGGTTTCCGATTAACTATGGAGCAGAGCTGCTTTTCCAGTCTGGACCATATTCCTGAAAAACAAATATCCTCCTTCCATAGTGAACTGTACCATTAGATGTCTTTGTTACAGCAACTTGTTTTTGTTGTTGTTGTTGTTATTGTTATTTACCCTGTCTAATGCTTTCATTAATTCATTCATCCATTCAACCTAAATGTTGCAGGGTTGCTTTGGGAGAATCTCCTCTGGTTTTGAAATCAGAATAGTTTATATGTTCAGCCCTGAAATTGCTGTGCCCTGATGGGTGTTTTTCCTGTAATTCTTTGGTGACAGAGAACAGAACTGTTAACATGACACATGACTCAGCGATGCTACTTCAAAGCATCTGTGCTCTCGCCAAAGTTTATTCCCTGTGGCAACTGTCATCCTTATTTTACATTACTTTTCTTGTTTTCTCCTCTCCTCACCCCTCCCTCCCTGCCCCTCCCCTCTGCTCTTCTCTCCTCTCCTCTGTCTTTTTGTCTCTCTTCTCTCTCTGTCTCTCTGTTTCTCTGTCTCTCTGTCTCTGTCTCTTTCTCTCTCTCTCTCTCTCTCTCTCTCTCTCTCTCTCTCTCTCTCTCTCTCTCTCTCTCTCTCTCTCACACACACACACACACACACACACACTCACACACACATTCAGGTCACCAAAACAAAACTTCCTTAGCAGCCATTAAGAGGCAGAAAAAACTGAAATTAACAACTATTTTAATGTTTTTGAAGCCGGTAGAAATGTAGATAATTTACTCTAAGATGTGTCTATTATGAACTCACAAGACAGACACAGAACATCTAAAAGGAAACTTGGAAAAAAACAAATGGGAAAAAAATCATAAAGTTATCTGCTTCAGAATTATTAAAGGAAAAACCAAGACTACCCCCTGTTCTTTCACTCATGGATGTCCAACTTGGTGTCCCATGTTCTTTCCAGAACCTCTTCCCACTCTCTGTTCTGAAACTTTCAGGAAAATACATGAGAACCATCTACACAATTCCTTCTGGAATCTCAATACCCTAGACCCAGCAGGAAGGCAGTCAGGCAGAAGGCTGGGGGACTGAATAAGCCAGAGGCGAAGATCCACAGCTGTTCTGGAATTCAGCAGTTTCATTCCTAGGTATGTACTGGATAGAAATGAAAACAAACACCCATAGGAAGATGTATACGTCAATGTTCATAGTGGCTTTCTCCAGAATAGACAAAAGCAGGAAATGACACAAACGTCTAACTTGATGAGAACTTATAAAGTATGCTATAGTTATATAATGGAACACAATACAACAATAAAATGAAATGAACTACCGACATACTCAACAACATAGATTATCTAGAAAACTATTCTGAGGGTAAAGAAGCAAGAGTACATGTTGTATGTTTTCATTTTCATGAAATTCTAGGGCACCTGAGTCTGATATATTATGATAAGAAACCATAGCAATGATTGCCTCAAAAAAGGTGAGAGTTGACTTCAGGAACTATTTTAGGGGTGATTGATATTCTCCATATCTTGATTTGTAAGATGGTTACAAAATGGTTACACGAGTATACAGTTTGTCCCATAAATGAGTTAGTTCATTGAAGACCTTTGTATCTTACCACATGTAAATTAGATCTTCAACAAATACACACATAAAATACAATAATTTGAAGAAATAATCCACTACTACTACTATTGTAAGAAAAATAAACACATTAAACTTGATGCTCTCATTCCTTTGTACAGAGAGCAGATGTCTCCAGGTCTCATTCCTGTCTCTTGTCTCTCACTTTCATCTCATTCTTGACCTTCATTTCATCCCTGATTACTATATCAAAGGCTTTCTTCTGTCCCTGTCAACATGTTTCTGCCATATTTGTAGATGTGAGCGTCCTGTGACACAGACTATGAGAGGTCTAGGCTCATCCCTGAGCTATGTGTCTCCCTCAGACAGCAGATGGGAGAGACAAGAATTTTCATTTGCGTTTTTCTAATGGCTAAGGGTGTTGGACATTTTAAAAGAGTTTCTCAGCCATTTGTATTTCATTGTTAAAAAAGTTTCTGCTTAGTTCTGTACCCCATTTTAATTGAGTTACTTATGTTCTTGATATTCAGGGTTTTTTATTTTTTGTTTTGGTTTTTTATTTTTGTTATTTTGTTTTTAGTTCTTTTTTTTAAAAAAAAAAAAAAGATTTAGCTATTTATTATATATACATATTCTGCCTGCATGTATACCTGCAGGCCAGAAGAGAGCGCCAGATCTCATTACAGATGGTTGAGAGCCACCATGTAGTTGCTGAGAATTGAACTCAGGACCTCTGGAAGAACAGAGCCATCTCTCCAGCCCCCTTGTTTTTAGTTCTTTATATATTCCAGATACTAAACCTCTGTCAGATGTATAATTGGCAAAGGCTTTTTTCCCCATTCTATAGGCTGTCTCTTTCCTCAAATGATGGTGTCCTTTGATTTACAAAGCTTTTTTATCTTATTTATTAATTGTTGTTCTTAATATCTGTGCTATTAGGATCCTGTGTAGAAAATCCTTTCCTGTGCCAAAGAGTTCAAGCCTATTCCTTACTGTCGCATCTACCAGATTCAGGCTGTCAGATCTTATGCTTAGATTCTTCATCCATTTAGACTTGAGTTTTGTGCAAGGTGGAGAATATGGATCTATTTGCATTCTTCTACAAGCAGCCATCCAGTTTGACCAGCACCATTCGTTAAAGATGTTGTCTTTACTCCAGTGTGTATTTTTGGCTTCTTTGTCAAAAATCAGATGTCCATGGGTGGACTGAGTCTTCAATTAGATTCCATTGATCAATGTGTCTGTTCTTATGCCAATACAGTGCTGTTTTTATTACTATAGCTCTGTAGTACTATGTGAAATCTGGGATAGCGATACCTCTAGCAGTTCTTTTATTATTCAGGATTGTCCTAGCCATCCTGGGATTTTTCATTTGTGTGTGTGTGTGTGTGTGTGTGTGTGTGTGTGTGTGTGTGTGTGTTTCCATATGAAGTTGAAAGTTGTTCTTTCAAGGTCTGTGAAGAACTGTGTTGTAATTTTGATAGGGATTTCATTGAACCTGTAATTGCTCTTGGTGAGATAGGCATTTTCACAATATTAATCCTACTGACCCATGAACATGGGAGATCTTTCTACCCTCTAGTGTCTTCTTCATTTTCTTTCTTCAAGGTCTTAAAGTTTTTATTATACAAATTTTTTTCTTGCTTGATTAGATTTAATCCACAGTATTTTTTAGGTTACCGTGAAAGGTACTGTTTCCCTGATTTCATTCTCATATGTTTGGTACCTGTACATAGGAAGGTTACTAATTTCTGTGTATTAATAAGATTTCATCTTAAATCAGTCAGAATGCCTATGAGTAATAAAACAAATGACAGCAGGTGCTGGGGGGGATGTGGGAAAATGGGAACACTTACTCGTTGCTAGTGAGAGTGCAAACTGGTGTAGCCACTATGGAAATTAGTGAGAAATTTTCTCAAAAAGCTTAATATTGATGAACCACAAGATCCATCTGTACCACTCTTAAGCATATACTCAAAAGACTCTAAATCTTACAACAGAGATACTTGCTCATTTCGTTTATCACTATTTTATTTACAATAGCCAGAAATTGGAAAGAGACTAGATGCCTATTGTTGCATGAATCCTAATTGATCTTATTAATAAAAACCCAGAGTCAGATATCAGGGTGAAAGTTGAAAGATCAGAGAAGCAGAGCAACCAGCCACTAGTTCTTACTTCTACAAAATCCTCAGCCTGAAGGGGGGCAAATCTCCTGTCTCCTCCCTCCTTATCTTCCTTTCTCCTCCCAGTCATATCACTTCCTGTCTCAACCTCCCCAGTGCTGGGATTAAAGGTGTGTGTGCCTCCCAAGTACTGGGAGCAAAGGCATGAGTTCCCAAGTGCCGGGGTTAAAGGTCTGTGCCACCACTACTCAGGCTCTATGGCTCACTAGTGGCAGGCTTTGCCCTCTGATCTTCAGGCAAGCTTTGTAATATCACCACAGTCTATCAACTGATGAATGGATAATGAAAATGTAATGTATCTACATATTGGAATATTATTCAGTTGCTAAGAAAAGTAAAATTATGTAATTTGCAGGTAAATGGATGGAAGTAGAAACAATCATCCTAAATGAGGAAACCCAGACCCAGAAAGATGAACTTTGTCTTATAGGTAGATGTTAGCTTTTATGCATTCCATATGCATGTTTCATTCAGAATAGTCACAGATGTTAAGTAGCTTGTAAAGAATTGGATGAGGAGGGGATCTTCCAAGAAAGGGGATATAGAATATGTTATAAAGGGCTAAAAGAAAAATTAGAAAAGGAGGATTAAAGGGGTGGAAGATGGGACAATAGAGTAGAGGTGGGAATATGGGGAGAGAAAACTAACACTAAAGGCCTTTTGAAAAGCCATATGGAAACCTACTAGTGTAGAAGCTTCCTAAAATATGTATGTGTATAAAAGTTTAAATGGAGTTACATATAATGAAGGAGACAATACCCCAATTGAAAATCATATGCTACCAAATAAAATTCTAAGTACCAGGAATGGGTTACATATTTTTGAATAGTTCATGAAAAGAGTCCTCTAGACACCCCCTCTAAACATTATAGGTTATCACCAATTTCATTGATTACCCTTCACAGCATGACAGTAAAATCCTATTGTTTGAGATACCATATACTCAGGTCACCAAACATGGAGAAATCAAGCTGGTGCTCAACTACAAGCTTAATCCCTACTGACTAGCATTTACAGTGCTGGAAGGGACTATACATTCTACTGTAGGAGAAAAGTAATCATCAGTATCACCCTGCTACAAACCATGTGACATACAACAGTAACCACCTGCAAGATATATTGGTATACTAGTGGTATAAATATTAAGGGAGTAACCAACCATGAGACAGAACCTATACCTGACACTATTAAAATGGCCAAAAACCTGAGACTAGCTAGGTCATGGGCCCTAGGGGGTAAACCTACTGTTTTCTGCTAAAGAAACAGCAATAAAATGACTCCTAGAGACATATTGCTATACTCATAGTTCAGAACATCAGTCGGCCCTCATCAGAGAAGCTTCCTCTTGTAGTAGCTGGTAATTAACAGAGAGACCCACAACTGGACAATGTACAGAGAGTGAGAGACTTTGGAGTACTCATCCCTAAATGAGATGTCTTTATCAAACCCTTTCCCTCAGTGCTCAGGGATCTAGGCAGAAAAGGAGGCAGAAAGGTTGTAGGAGCCAAAGGTGACAGAGATCTAGGAAACAGCATGTTCCAGACACAACAGATCTGACAAACATATGAACTCAGAGCGACTGACAGCAGACACAAGATCTGCACAGATTCAAGTTAGACAAAATCTGAGCACCGACAAGGGGAAGTAGACAAAAGTTCCACCCCTAGCCAAGAAGCTATTTGCAACTGATAATTGCTAGGAAAGGGAAAATCCATTTTCTCCAACGGAGTCTCACTGGGTATGTCAACCATACTCTGGAGAAGGCCCCAGGACCAAGAGCAGTTAGCCAATACAAAATGGACTCTATGGTGTTTTAGTGCACTTTTTGTTTTAGCATTTTTTTTTGTCTTGTTGGGTTTTCTTTCTTTTTTAAGATAATTTGTTTGTTTTGGTTTTCAATTTTTGGGGTTTTTTTTTGAGGGAGGAAGAAATAACATGAATTTGGATGGATATGGAGGTGGGAAGAATCTCGGAGGAGTAGGGGCAAGAGGAAGAATCTGATCAATATGTTGAATGGAAAAAAAATTTACAAAAAAAAATAATGAAAGTTTAAAAATGCTAGGGAGACTACTACAATTTGGATCTGACATGTTTGAGGCTCACATTTTGAATACTTGTTCCTCAGTGGTCAGTGACATTTTGGGAAGCTTTAGAACCTTTCAGATATAAGGCCTAGCTGGTAGAAATTGGTCACAAGGGATGGACCTTTAAAAGTTCTAGCTTGGCCCCTGTTTTCAGCCTCACTGTTGGCTTCCTGGTCCACCACCACATAAAAAGCCTCTACTTCATGCTCTCACCACCACAGACTGAGCCTCACTGCCTGTTTTCCCATCAGCTGTAGACTGAAACCTTCTAGAGGTGTGAGACAGAGTAAGTCTGTCCTTTCTGAAGTTCTTCCTGCCAGCAACACCAGAGGAACTACTACAGAAAGGCCAGTGTAGAGACAGGAGGGCATATAGAAGAATAAATGAGATGGGAAAGGCTTTGATGGTTTGAAGGATTTGAAATATGATAAAGAAGAACTGCTGCTAGGTTGGAAGGAAAGTGAAAGAAAGAAATTGAGAGTTGTAAGCCAAATATTTTCATACTCTTGACTCAAAAGAGGAATGGAGTTTCAGCGTATGCCCTTTCTTAGTATCCTTCATTAATGTAGTCCTATTCAAAACTACGTTCTGAATATACACACATCATTTTGTTATATTATAATAGACACATTGTTAATAAAAGTTATTCATATTTATATAATCTTTTCATGTTCTTTATTCTCCCCAGATTCAACTGTAGTGACAAGAAACTAGGGCAAAGGCAAATTCAATATTCCTTAAAAATGAAGGCAAAATGAAAACCCATCAACTGAACAAAAGAATTCACAAAAGCAAGATTGTGCTGTGCGGTTGCCATTCAGCAAATTGACCATTTTGCATATTGGATTCTGGAAAATTGCTTTCCAGTTCTGTAAACTCTGAAATAGTCTAACTCTGCCTCTCTGAACCTTAGTCCCCCTCAGAGGACAAATCGGGTGGAGCCCAAGTCCACTCCAACTCTAGTAAACAGTGTTTATAGGAGTCATAAGGTTCATGAATTGAAGGTCTGGGTTGTTTATATGAGTAAGCAAAATTTAATAAATCTCAGATTCCTGAAAAATATTAAAATAGAAAAGGACCATGTACATTAAGTACATGGATGAAATATAAAATGAAACCTACTATTTTGTATAATCTATATATGTAAATAAAATGAATGGAAAAAAAAAACAAAAAAGGACTGAGAGGCCTTACAGGTTGAAGAAGGAAAGAATAAGAAAGGAAGGCTTTCACCTGGTTTCGAATTGCCCCAGGCTTTACTTCAACAGTGAATTTCCAAGTGTGATGCTTGGGCATAGTTGTTCAATGATAATAGGAGAGTGGACATACAGATAGAGCAAAATTGAGATGCTTATCTCAGTAGCTAATTAAATTTGCCAAGAAAATCCAAAAATAAGCTTTGTTTAATTTTTATGTCTTAAAGAAGGAAACCAAACTGTGTCTGGCAAACCCAGAAGCAGATTTTCAGAAGAAGAAAAAAAAAAGCAGGAGCAAATGTGGAAAGAAAACTGAAGCGTGTATCATGCCTGGGTTTAAATGGTAAGATAAATTTCCATAACTGGGTTAGTGTCATGGAAAATGCATTATCGGGAGCTCAGGGATGGAGACCTGTTCCTGCCATTAACTAAGTGTGGAGCTGGGAGGAACGCATGTCATCTTTCACAACCTCTTAAAAACATGTGACTGGATCAGAGCTAGCAGGCACTTAGCACACATGCTCTAAAGCTCTGGGAAGTCTAACCTCAACCTCATCAGAGGATAGATGGAATGAAGACTGAGTCTAGTGAACACAGTTTTTCTCTCAATTAATTAATCTTATTCTTCTGACAATTTCATACACTCACATAATGACATTTAAAATATTATTATTTAATTTTCCTCATGTATATTCATTATGCTACATAAGGACATTTTCATACAAATATATGTTATATGGTGAACATATTCCCTACCATGTACTCTTGCCTCCCCTTTCTCTCTCCTCCCCCTTCCACTTGGACCCTTGGAACAGAGGTTTTGTATGAACCACAAGTTTTGTGGGTTTACAGGTGGTGGGGCTGCATATGTGTATGCAGAAACTCAACTCAGAGCCCTGAAAAACATTCAAATAGAAAGGAGTTTGTCCAGACCAGTGGACACTGTCAATCATCACTCACAGCCATCTTTGCTGTAACATCTAGTCACGTCCTGAGAATCTATATCGGCACAGGGCTTTCAGCACGTCCACTGCTGTTAAATTAATAGAGTTCCCTTTCAAAATTAGATCTATCTCCTCTTCTGTGTTAGGCTAGTGCTTCTAACCTGGGGGCCACAGACTGCTAAGAGCCAGTACGACTGCTGGAAATGTTTGTTGAGCTGTATGCTTGACAAGCCTTATCTGTGAGCTGGGTAAAGTGCTATCTTATCTGGGACCTCATTCCTAAGAAAGGCTGGAAATATCTGGCTAGGAGATTTCAAAAGCCTTTTCTGCTCTGGTATTTTCTACTGCGAGGCTGAATGTTTCTGTCATCTGCTCACTTCCCTTCTACCTCCTTCCTCTTTCCCAAGATCCTCTAACACTGACAAGGACTCTGATCAAAACCAGGAATTTCTCCATCCCCTGTGAAATAGGCAAGAAGCAAACAGCACATTCCATAAGCTGGGTTACTGTGGTCATGATTGCTTTGTCTTTGAGATGGTCTGTGCCAATTTGAGGGTCATCCACCAAAACTAGTTCCAGGCTTCATCCTCATCTTTCAGATCAGAAAGCCAGAATCACTTTCCAAATCATTTCTCAGTCTTTCCTAAATGCTTAATGCAGTCCTAGAAACAATTTGGGGTTTTCCTTTCTCCTTAGGCAGCTCAAGCTTAGCCAACGTCTTACCTTGACACCGTAGCTTGCTAGTTAAAAGGCGTTGAGTAGTTTTCCTCATCTCCTTGACTCTGCTTCCTTTGTCCGCCTAGTAGGTGAGTTGTGGTGGTTAAATAAGATGACATATGTAAATTGCCTGGTACAGAGTCTGCTACATAACAAGTGTTCAACAAATTATAATGTATCCCAACAGATAAGTCTGTTGGGGATTTGCTATGATACCAAGTGTCTGTTAAGAAAGAGTGTTACAGGCCAGGAGGGATGTGGCTTAGTGATAGAGTATTTGCTTAGCATACACAAGACCCTGGGGCAGGGGAGAGGAAAGGAAAGGAGGGGAGGAAAAAGGAGGGAAAGGGAAAAGGAGAGGGTAAGAGAATAAAGGAGCTAGAGAAGGGGGAAGGGAGAGAGAGGGAGTATTTTCCTTTCTGAGGTTGGTTGTAAAAATGCCATAACTCTTTGCATCTTCTTTTCTCTTTTGGGTTTTTGAGACAGGTTTCTCCATGTAACAGCTCTGACGGTCCTAGAACTCACTCTATAGACCAGACTGACCTTGAACTCACAGAGATCCTCCTGCCTCTGCCTCCCGAGTGCTGGACTTAAAGGTGTGCGCCACCATTGAACTCTCTTTGCATCTTCTATTTATCCACTCTATTTCATCCTTGTTTCTGTATACTGGTCACCTATGTGATCATAGCTACTTTATGAGCTCTCGACCCAGGTCTCAACAGACTTTTCTGACTTCTATTGCTCTTGGGAACCTGCTTGGCTGCCGTGCAAACAAACCTGTCTTGATCTGTTGAGGAGAAAGGCACAGATTAAAAAGAAAAAGACATGTGTTCTCAGCTCAGGCTATCTTACACCTTGTACTCACCAGCCAATGTAGCAGGTGACCACCTAGCAAGAATGAGCCCAGCTGAGTTCAGATAAACCTGACTTAAAGTAATATAACTGCCTAGCTGATCCTAGCCTCCAAATTCTGCCCCATAGAACTATGAGCTAAACAAATGGCAATTGTTTGAAAGCACCAACTTTTGTGTTGGCTTTTAATAATATAATGAGTCACACACATGTTCTCTTGCATTTAGATAGGCCATGTAAATAGCCAACAAAATGTGAGTGGAAAGTGTCACTTATACGCCACAGGGGTTCAGCAATTGATATTCTGTCTCACTTCCTCTTTCTTGGATGTAGAGGATCTAGAAGAGACGTCTCTAATGTGGAAAGGCCTGAGTTCCTGAATCATCACATGGAAGAGAGCCACTCACCAAACGCAGTCCCTTAGAGCTTTCTGTAACCTAGTAGCAAACTTCACTTGCGGTAAGCCACTGACATTTAATGATGTCTCTGGTATGGTAGTTGGCTTTACCTTAACCATCACAAAGAAATCGGATGAATTATCCCCATTTAAAACTAAGGGTGAAAGCCAAGGGCAGAGATAGATATTGATAGAGGCTAGTGTGTATTTTGATGCAAACGTATATCCAGAACAGCTTGATAATGGTATATTTGGTGATACCTTGCCAAAAACTAGGCTCCTTCATTTTATCTTCTATAAGAATTATCCAGAGAGGACATTTGAAATGCACACCATGTAGTTTGAAAGCAGAAGGTGGACTATTTGAGGGATGGAAGGGGAGCAGAGCGAGAGGGGGAGGGAAACAGAGGAAGGAAGTGAGAGAGAGATGAATAAGAACAAATAATAGTGGCACAAATATATGACAATGTTATGTGGAAACCCACTACTGTGCCTGCTAGTTTAAAGCATGTCATTTTTAAAAACATAACAAAAACTAAATAGATTGATTGGAGGTCTGATCCTCAAAGGTTCTAATCTGGACAATCAGGTATAGAAGTCCAACACTATGTTGTTGTTGTTGTTGTTGTTGTTGTTGTTTTTCAACAACTAACTCCCTGGGAAATTCTCATTTTTTGTTTTTTCAGAAACTCCAGTCTATAGTAAAGAGTAACACTCCCAGGGAACTCTGTATAAATGGTGCCGGAACTCGTGGGCAGACGGAAGTCAAGTCTATGGCTAGGGTTAGTGAATAGTGCCACAGCAGCACTCCAAGCAGCTAGCAAGTGAGTCCTGTGGAGCACCCAGCACAGACACCAGAGGATGAGCTCAACCCACTGAGCCCACGTGAAAAGGTTAACTGGCATCACCACGTAACAAATGTGCTAAACATGACTAGTTTGCTTGCATCATCGTAGCAGAATGTTTTCAGGTAAACAGATTGCGGGAGCAGAACACAACAGCAAACCGAACTGAGACACTTCAGGGGATGCTCCGGCTGTTCTTGCTTTCTCGCCACCTTACTGTTCCTATTCCAAATATTTAGAGAAAAGAATATTCCATAGCCAGCTCCAAAACCAGCACAGAATTGTTTCAAGATGAGCCACCAGTGACAGCTGTATCCTTAGTCGAAGGCCGGCTCAACGAGCAGACCGCTGCTCTCTTCTAATAGACTTCACTCCTGGGGACAGAACAAGGACAAGTGGGCAGAAATTATACAAAGGCATAAATCAGCCCCGCCAGAAGAAAGAACATTTGAAAACTGAGAAAATGAAATAGGCTGCCTTTAAGACAGTCAAGACTATTTGAAGAATTTAAGCCAAGGCTGGATGTACTTCTGTGTACTTACCAAGTTCTGTTTGTACCTACAGAGACAAATAATCAGATGAAGACAGAATCCTTGGCCTAATCATATTGAGCAGATGAGATGAACAAATATATCCACGGTTATAACATGATACAACGAGCCCATGATTATAGTGCACCTGTGTACTGCAAGAACCCAAAAGATGTTCTGACTTGGACAGAAACATGGGACAAGGCTTCCTAGAGGAAATGGTATAAAATTTGAATGGCATTCTGAGAATTACATTCTGGGCAGATGCAATAGCACAAGTAAGGGCCTGGAGGCATAGACCAGGATAGAGGGGAGGAGATGAGGCTGCAAGTTCCTTAGAAGGCAGTGCAAAATGCTGGAGGAGGAAGGAGGCAAAATAGAGGCAGACAGGACAAGGAAGAGGCAGGCATGGTTTGGGTTATGAGTAACTTTTTCCACTAATGGGAGAAGGTTTAGCATTATCTTGAAAAAGAAGAAGATGCTCTTGGAGGTTGAGTTCTCAAATCCTTTACAATGATAAATTACTTGAGTCTAGAAAACAATTTGTTTCCTCCCAAATTACTTTCTAAATTGGTCATGCATAAATAAAATCATGGCAGCTTTAACCACAATCAAGCATTTATAGCATCGCGGTATGTGAATGAGATGCTAACTAACTAGGGCTCCAAGAGAACTATATTAATCCCTTTCAAAAACAACAGCCCCAAATGACTAAACTCTACCTCATAAACATCCTATCACCTCTTAGCACATTGTCACACTGGGGACCAAATTTCCAGCATATGAGCTTTTGGGAGACATATTCAAACCATACACAACCATAGCCATGGTTATCAGGAGGCTTCATTGAACCAGCTGCAGAGAAGGCACTTTAGTAAGAGAATGCCAGTTAAAGTAAGAAAAACTGTTTGGTATAGAGGTCTGAGGGGTTGGGGAAGAGATATAATCAGTACTAGGGTGATAATCTCTGGATAGGTCATCAAAAAAGGTAAATCATCGTCCTATCTCCATAGAAGTGGCTATCATAGGTTTCAATTTCATTCCTTCCCTATTATCTTCCAACTCCCCTCTTTCCTCCCATTTTTCATATTGCAATCAATATCTATTTATGCAAAAGGAAATTCAAGTATACTTTTAAAATTTATTCATGTTTATATGCATGAATGTTTTGCCTGCCTGTATGTATGTATGTATGTGCACCACATGCATGCAATGCCTGTGGAAGCCAGGAGGGGCCACTGGATCTCCTGGAACTGGAGTTGTAGAGGGTTGTGAGCTGCCATATGGGTGCTGGGAACTGAGCCCAAAGCCTTTGCAAGAACAACAAATGTTCTTAACTGCTGAGGCATCTCTTCAGTCCCAGAAGTATATTTAATCATGTGATACTATAAACAATTACATTGCCACTCAAGAGAAAACCTTTGAAATGAGAGAGAATACCTCTTCTCCATAATAAATGGTTTTAAAGGAGGTATTTCAGTAAATGGGATTTTATAAGGCATTTATTCTGTGACAATCAGTACATTAATGTTGCATAAAACTGGAAACATTACACATTTAGCTGGCAGGCCCCCCCTAAATCCCATTTCACCTGTTTGTTGCCCCTATAATCATGTTGGTTCCTGAAGTATCTGTCTTTCTACAAGACCATAGGTTTCTCTTGTCTTATTTATCTGTGTATCTCCAATGCCAGGACACCAAGTAATCATTCAACTTTTTTGAATTGGCTAGAATTGATATTACAAAGGAATATATCAGTATGTCATCCATCAATGGTTGTCTTCTACAGAAAATTACTTGTCTTTCCTTCAGGCTCAACAAGGCATTTTCAATCTGCAATCCACAGGCCAAATGCATCCTAGGATACCTATAGATGTGGACCAATGCATTTGTAGATGAAAATACCATGTCCTAAAATCAATAGGCTGGACACCCCTGAAAGAACACTGTAACATGGCACTCTGCCCCTCCCATCAGGACTGAAGCATTCCTTCCTTCAGCTGCCTGGAATGTTGGCAGCTGAGCATCTTCCTGATAGCAGAAGAGCTCTGCCTCCCCAAACCCGGGCTTTTTCCCTGAGGCAGCCAGGAATAATGACTGCTTGCTGCTCCAGACTCCTCAATGGGAACAACAAAGACCCCTCGTTGCCACTGCACCGAAGCTCAAATCCTTCCCCCATCTAGTCCTACTTCTTTATCTTCTTTCACAGGTATTGGTCCTAAGAGCACCCCTAACTGTCTCTGCTCAAGAATTTCTCTACCAGAGTCTGCTTTGTGGGCAACCTTGTGGGCAGCACTCTGACCTTCACTTCGTCTGTGCCCTTCTCAGACCTGACCCATAAAACATCAATATCTGCCAGAGCCCAGATCCACTGCAGAGCTGATGTTTCACTAATGAAGGTCACAGGAAAAGGAGGAGGGGCACAGTCTCACTCACGGGACATGTTTCTATCGCCGTGTTCCCTCCTTCCCACACCTCTCCAAATGTCTATGTACCCCCATTCAGATCTTGTTACCACCCAGGCTGACAAAAATTCTCACTTTGGGTCCAAAGAAACTGTAAACTGAACACCATTTTGTTGAAACTGAATCCCTCCACAGGAAGTGCCCACTTCCAAAGCCTTTCAACAACTGAGCATATGGCATCCATTCCAAGTTCAAATCCCGTACTCCCTGCTGAGAAATTGTCCTGCTTCACACAGAAGACAGAAGTCCCCTGGGTTCAGCAGAGATCTTGTAGAGCCTCACAGAATAGCTTCGTATGCTAAGCTGCTTTCAGCCACTGGTGGCTTCTGCACTCCTCCGAAGCTGGCTGCACTGTCCTTCAGTGGAGTACAACTAGAGTCTGCCAGTTAACCAGGGATGAACAAGCATGCAAGTGTGTCCATCCCACAGACCAGCAGCCATATGTACCCAGGGTAAATATGAACAGATCCCAACAACAAAATCTTAAACTTCCTTAAAATATTATAATAATTTTTCCAACGTTTGTGTAGCTCTTTTGTGTGTCAGGATGTCCACAGTAGACACCAGACTTCAGTCACATAATTTTCTGGGCATCATTAGCTTCCTTACAGGATAGGCCTTTTCATCTCCTTCTCCATCTGCCTGTGGGACATTCTCTCATGCCCACAAAAAAGAAAGCTTCTCAGGAAGCCCTGACATTCCTTTCCACCACCCCTCCCCAGTGAGACAGGTTTTTCTTTGTGTTTGATAGACTCAAAATCAGATGTGTTGTCATCGAGTGTATAGTCTAAACTGCACTCCCCATGTGTTATCGTAACAGTAGGTTTGGGCCCAAAGCCAAACAGTGGCAATTTCTTCCCTTCCAAGAAAACTTGCTTTTAAGAATTAAATAAAACCTCTCTTTTTTCACTATCCCCAACACACCTTTTCTAGACCTATGATACACTATTTTGAGGAAGATCTTTTAGTAGAATATTTGGAATACTTACATGCTTCAAAGTAATTTATTTAATGCCTTCAGAAAAAAATAAGTAAGTGAAGTAAAAGCTTCATCAAATGTGAAATGAGTCAGAGGCCAGACAAAACGAAGGTGCAATTTGGCCTTAAAGAATAAAGATTCTTACCTCTCCCCACATACACACACACACACACACAAAGTATAGCTAAAGAAAGACTATATTGCCTTTCTGTACATGCAGAGAATTGATGTGCAGTGGCTATTTGAAGGTGCACCCACATATTTTTGTCAGCCAGTGTTTACAAAGAACTGGAGAAGCAGCAGCAATTCAGGAATAGCTTTTGTTTCAAGATGGAAAAAGATCAAGACCATGGTCCACTATTATTCAATAAGAAATGGACCTTCAGTGGCGAAGAAATGACTAAGTAAACAACTTTACTTTTCCTTCCAAAAGGATAAAGAATAAAAGAGGAGGAGACTATTCCAGTGCCACCCAGAAGGTGGAATTTGGATGTCTGACAATCTCTGTAGACCTTCAAAAGGGTGGGTTGAATTTTTGAAGCTATAGTACATGTTGCTTACATAACTGTTATAGATTTGCTCTGGGGAGCTTAAGAGAAATTGTTTTATTGGATTGATGTTTTTACATTGTAGTTAGTCTACTAGGACAGAAGTTTCTTTTCTTCTGCTTCCTGTGCAATTAGTTTGTTGAGAGCTGTATGGAATTGGTTCTGCTGTCAAGTGTGATTATCTAGTGGAGACAGCGATAATAGTGATGGTTGTGGTTATGGAAGTGGGAGTGATGAGGGTGACCGTGATAGACATGGGGTAGCAATGGTCATGGTAATGATGATATGGTAGAGGTGGACATTTTAATGATAGCACTGGTAGTATTGGTGGTGCTAGAAACGCATCAATAATTGCGTAGATGGTGATGGTAGTGACTGGGGTGATGCTGGTGGTAATGTGGTGGTGTTGATGTTGATAATGGTGACAGTGGTAGTGGTGATAGTGATGACGACAATGATGATGATAAAATGGTAGTGGTGGTAGAGATGGAAATGATAATATGGTAGTAATGTTGATGATGGTTGTAGCAGTGTTAATGGTGTAGATCAGACATCATACATCTATTCATAAGGTTCCAAGATCCTAGAACCCATTTTGTATTGTCTGAGAATCTGACACATGCATATAACATATTTTGAACAAATCCACTCCCTAATCCCTCTCCTCAAATTTCTCTTCTATACCCCCACTATTTTTCCTTCCCATCTTCATGAGCTCTTTTTTAAAACTCACTGAGTCCACTTAGTGCTGCCAGCATGTAAATGCATTTAGGCCCATCTATTGGAGCATAGGCCATCTCAGGAGCCACATCTCTGAAGAAGACTGATTCTCCCTCTCCCAGCAGCCATAAGTTGCCAATAGCTCCACAGCTAGGAGTGGGACTTCATGACTACTTCCCCCACCAATGCTTGGATTTTTGTCTGGTTTAATCTTGTGCAGGTCTTGTACATGCATTCACAGCCATTATGGCATCAGCCTAGTAATGGCCAGAAAACAGTTTCACTGTGGGCATCCATTACCACTGGCTTTTTAAATCTTCTTTCTGCCTTTTATGATTAGCCCCATGCCTTGTAAAGGGAAGGAAGAGTGATTTGTGATATAGATATACCATTTAGAGTTAAGAACTCCACAGTCTCTTATTCTCTGAATGTTAACCAGTTGTGAGTCTTTGTATTAACAGTCATCCACTGACAAAAAAAAGCTTCTCTGATGAAGGTTGAGAGATGCACTAACCTGTGAGTATAAACATAAGAACCTAGGGGGCAGCTTATCACTATATCCACAATAGTATTAGAGTCTTCCCTGGGACTTATGACCTAGATAGCCTTCACTTTGGGGCCCAGCTAACAGTACCAGGCTTTAAATCCAACCAGAAAGTGGTTGGTAATTCCTATAACATTCATGCCATTGTTATACCAGTGGGTGTATCTTGGCAAGCCAGTCATCATCATAGCTTGCAGAGTTCAGGTGGATAAGGTTGATGATTACTTTTCTCCTGTGGTACAGTGCATGGCAACTCTCAGTACTATGAAAGCTAGCCAGTAAAAATGAAGCTTCCAGATTGGTACCAGATTCATTTCTCCATATCCTATAAGTCAAGTATTTGGGGTCTCCCCCCCCCCCGCTTTGGAACAAGAGTCATGTTTTTATATCAACAGTTAAAAATGTTTTTTTTCATTTATTTATTTATTTTTCTATTATCAGCTTGATACAGTATAAATTCTTATCCTAATAGTGAAATGTTTCATTGAGGCTTGCCCCGTAATTGAGTAAAACCAAAACTTATTATAAGCCACAGTCATCCTAGGGTCCCCCCTGCTATATAGCCTCCCTGGTTCTGTGGGTTGCAGTCTGATTGTTTTTTGCTTTATATCTAGTATCCCAGAAGGATAAACATGGTATGTACTCACTCATAAGTCGATACTAGATATAAAACAATAGGGTCTTATCATCAAGTCACAAAACCTATTTCTGAACTTCCTTCAATGAGTACTCAACTCCCTGTTCTTAGCAAAACTATATTTTAACTAATAAGACAGACAATAATCAAAATAAGCAAGTGAAATATGTTACTGGTTAGGGTGGTGATAAACCCTCAAGAGAAAGGCAAAAATTGGAGGAAAACAGGCAAATAGGTAGGATATGTATGTGTGCATCAATGTCTGCATATGTAATCGTTTAGTTGACTGTTCAGCAACTATTTTGGCTCTCCCCTTCCAGTATGGGCAAAATTTCATTCCCTGTCTCTTTAGTGGGGGGGGGGGGAGGCAGAGGTCAACCTCAGATGTCATTCTTTAGAAGCCATTGTGGTAGTTTGAATGAGATGTCCCCCATACTCTTGGGAATTTAAATACTTGATTCCCAGTTGGAGACATTCACTGTTTTGGAAGGCTTAAGAAGTGTGGCTGCCGGGCGGTGGTGGCGCACGCCTTTAATCCCAGCACTCGGGAGGCAGAGCCAGGTGGATCTCTGTGAGTTCGAGGCCAGCCTGGTCTCCAAAGCGAGTTCCAGGAAAGGCGCAAAGCTACACAGAGAAACCCTGTCTCGAAAAACCAAAAAAAAAAAAAAAAAAAAGGTGTGGCTTTGTTAGAGGAGATGAACTTTGAGAGTTTAAAGACTCACGCTATTTTGTATTTTGAATTCTCTCTCTCTCCTTTGTGCTTACAGTAAGATGTGAGCCCCCAGCCTCTGTCTCATCTGCCATGCCAGACACATGCTGCTTTCTCTCTACCTCAAGGATTCTAACCCTCTGGAATCATAAGCCCAAATAAACCTTCTTCCGTGTGTTGCCTTAGTTGTGGTGATTTATGAAAATAGTAGAAAAGTAATTAATAGAGCCATTTACCTTTTTTCTTTGAGACAAGGCCTTTCATTGACCTGGAACTTTTCAAGTAGGTTAAACTGGATGGCTGGCCAGCATACACAGACAATGTACCTGCCTCTGCCTCTATATTCTTGCAATTACAAGTACATACCTCCATACCTAGAAATTTTACATCAAGCTCAGGACCTCACACATGCCCAGCAAACACTTTGCAGACTGAACCATCTCTCCAGTCTCCTCATTATTATTTGACTTCCACATTCTACATGGTTCCAGGGATTGGACCTGACTGAGCAGTAAGGGGATGAAAAAAAGACAAAAATGCAGACATAGTGAAGCTGTGATTAGGTGGACAGCGCTCTCTGATGGAAAAACCATAGCACCTCAGAAGCTCACTGTCTTTATTATATATTGTTGAACAGAGAGGCAAGGTTATTGCATATAGATAAACAAGGAGGCAGGGGTTATACTATACAGCTAAACAAGGATATAGGTTTAAGCTAATCTTAGTAAGAGTGTAGCATGAATCCTAATTGGTCTTAATAATAAAACCCAGAGCCAGATATCAGGGAAAATACTGAAAGATCAGAGAGACAGAGGAGCAAGCCACAGCCACCTCTTACCTCGTCAACTCCTCAGCCAAAAAGGGGCTGAGCTCCTGTCTCTGTCCACCTTATATTCCTCTCTCAGCCCAGCTATATCACTTCCTGTTTCCTCATCTCAAGTGCTGGGATTAAAGGTGTGTGCCTCCCAAGTACTAGGATCAAAGGCATGAGATTCCAAGTGCTGGGATTAAAGGTGTATGCCACCATTGCCTGGCCTCTATGGTTAACTAGTGGCTGGCTTTGCCCTCTGTTCTCCAGGCAAGCTTTATTTGTTAGAGCACAAACAAAATATCACCTCATAAGAGGAGTCTCTGTAAGGAATCAGTCTTCAGGCCATAAATACATCAGGGATGAGGGAAGAAAGCTATAGTGGACATTTTCTGCAGATATTAATCAACATTTGGACTTGGACCAGGAGGGACGGCTTTGCCGTTTTCCTGTGGGTCTAAGGCTAGAGTGTCTTTGATATGGTCATTCTCGTGTCAACAACACACTCACTCAGGATTTTACTCAGTTAGGGCTTCCTCTGCTCCCCACAGTTTCCTTGGACAAACAGAACGTGATGGGAATAAAGACCTTAAATTGCAGCTGTGCCTTGGCTTTCCTCTTGTGGGCTGATGATAAGCACTAGAATATGCTCTCAGTAACTACTACCCTTCATCCTGGGCCTCCATACAAACTCTCATTGAACAGACTTGTCCCCAGCTCCCAGACTAAATAGCAGCTAAACCCAAGCTGAGCTCACCACAGGTCAATAAAGTCTCAACTAAACTCACACACCTAAAAATTAATGCGTATTGTTTGTTACTTATGGGGGGGTTGTTATGCACCCAGGTTCTATTGTAGCTAACAAACACAGAGGAGTGAGTGAGTGAGTGAGTGATTTTGGGGGACAGAGTCTCATTATCTATAGCCTAGAGTAGCCTGGAACTCATACTGTAGCCCAAGCTGTTCTCAAATTCACAACCTTTCTGTCTTAGCTTCCTGAAGGTTGAGATTACAGGTGTGTGTCTACCATATCAGGCAACAATAATTAGCTGCAATTTGAAATAACTTGGTCATGAAAGCTTTCATTGGGAAGATTGAATCTGAAAAAAGATATGAAGGAGGTAACCTAATGCAAGAGTTAATATGGGTAACTAATAAATGATTATTCCAGGCAGAGGGATCAACATGTGCAGAAACACTGAGATGTGACTAGAAATGACATGCTCAAGCAATGGGACTAGTATGTCTAGAAGAAAGTAAAAAGAGGGCAAAAGTGATCATTGATGAAGTTAAAGAAGTAAAGGGATGTGAGGCAGATGGTTTAGTACCTGTATATCATAATGACATTATTGGGATGAGGTTGGCTGTGGCTTGTTCTGTTTCTCTGATCATTCAGCATTCACCCCAATACCTGGATCTGGGTTTGTTTTTATTAATAAGACCTTTTAAGACTCGTGTTATATTGGGACATCATTAGAGGGTTTGAAAGAGACTATGACAGATAATTTGACTTGTTTTGGAAAGCTGCCCTTGGCCTTGATGTAGGTAAGCTTTAAAAAGAGTAGAAAGAAACCTAGCATGAAAAGTATGTGGGATGAGGTTTCAGCAGTGACTTATTGTCTTGGACTATCTCCATCCACCATGGGATGGCCAGACTCCTCATCATAATCACCTAGTAACAAAGGAAGCTGAGGCCATCAAGACAAGGTACAGCAGTGGTGCTCTAGCTATCAGCAACAATGAAGATGAAGGTTTCTGGTCCCACATCTGCGATCTGTTGCTCAGAACAGAGAGTGCTGCCACTCCATCCCATTATTGTCTGGGGTAGGAGTGATTCAAGAGAAGAGGATCTTTTCAGAGCAGCTCAGGCAGACACAAATACAGCCTGACAGCCCAGACAGTTTCTTGTGTGTGTGTATCCTTCTTTCTTTGTCTCAGCTGGCAATACAGCTTTTATTCCCAAGCCTCAGATGAAGTTTGCCTGTATGGGGAGGGGGCAGCTGCTCTTAATGTTTCCTGGTAGTACCTAAAGGCCTGGAATTCCCACATTTTAAGCCTTCTTATTTTCAATTATTGTAGGCTCCACTTGAAAAGAATTGGCCCAGCTCAGGCATTCAATAGTGACCTCCTTCCTCATGATATCACATTGTCCTTAACCTACTGCTTCTCTACTTGGCCTTGGACTTCTATGGAGTAATAAAAAAATCAAATTTAGTGTAGAATTTTCTAAATTCTTTGGAAAACATTACTGTTTTTCTTCAACTTTCATTTAACTATTTAAAAAGTCAGATAAGGAGAGGATTGTAGGTACACACACATATATGCTGGGAGAGAATACTGTTCTGAATATTTATTTATTGTCATCAAAGAATATCCAATGATTGTTATTTCAATATTATTAGCCATTTAAGCTTGTGTTCCTTGCCTTATTTCCCTCTTGGCTCAAGTTCAAGGACTCAAACAACATGTCTTAGAAGAGAAGATAATATTTTCAGAGTCAAAAGATGGCCTAAGATAAATAGAACTATCTGTAAAAATATTAGAAAAGACTAGCAAATTGAACTAAGTTGTCCTTAGTTCTCTCTCTACTCCTTAGAGTGACCCATAAGACAAAAAG
This sequence comes from Peromyscus eremicus, assembly GCF_949786415.1. Taxonomy (NCBI): domain Eukaryota; kingdom Metazoa; phylum Chordata; class Mammalia; order Rodentia; family Cricetidae; genus Peromyscus; species Peromyscus eremicus. Next base: position 27,080,448 of record NC_081439.1, on the reverse strand, counting down.
GTATCATTATAACAAGATATCAGAACAACAAAATATTTTGTTTCCTATTATAACAAATTGCCAGGTTTAGAGAGATACTCTGTCCTGACCTTCTGTGGCCACCCATGTGAGTGTATTTGGCTGGCTTCAGTGCTGACCTCAGAGCCTCTAATGGAAGGTTACTATGACAACAGGCTCCACCCCAACAGAGGGAGCCTGAGAAGGCTTTCTGCAAAAGAACCCCAGATGGGAGTGTTCCTCTATGGTGGGGAAGAAAAGGGGGAAGGCAAAAATATACCTGAGGAAGCTGAAGAGGAAGAGCTTTGAGAAGACAAAAATGGTCTAGACTGTGATGACAAAGATTCCTAGCCTCCAGTGAACTCATGAAGGAGGTCCTGTGTGTGGCCAAGTTGTCTAAACCATTTACCCAATATACCAAAAGTCACCATAGAGGGCTTATTAGTCAAAACAGAAGGCAGGGGAGATGAATCTAACTCCATCAGGAATCTAAGCAGACACTCAAAAGTCACAAAGTCATTTGGAGGCATCATGGCAGGCTGGGACTGGAAAGGGGACTCTGGGGGAGTCAGCTGAGACACCTTGTAGCACGAATCTTAAAAGGTCTTATTAATAAAAACAAACCCGGAGCCAGGTATTGGGGTGAACACTGAAAGATCAGAGAAACAGAACAAGCCACATCCAACCTCACCTTGCTAACTTCTCAGCTGATCTTGTTTCCTCAAACTGGAAGCCTCTAAGTCTTCATCCAAATGGATCTCAGCTGAACTGCTGCTCAAAAGCCTAAAAGCTTAAAAAAGCCTAAAAGCCCTCAGTTCCTGGTCCTCAGGCCTTATATACCTTTCTGCTTCCTGCCATCACTTCCTGGGATTGTCTTTCCCAAGCAAAGACATGAGATCTCAAATGCTGGGATTAAAGGTGTGTGCCACCACACCTGGCTCTGTTCCTAGTGTGGCCTTGAACTCATAGAGATCCAGACAGACCTTTGCCTCCCAAGTAATAGGATTAAAGGCGTGTGTGCTACCACTGCCTAACCTCTATGTTTAATATAATGGCTGCTCTGTTCTCTGACCCCCAGGTAAGATTACTGGGGTGCATGATATATCAACCGCAACACCCCATTTTACAGATAAGAAAACTGAGACCCAGTGTTGGAGGCTGTCAAATCTAGCCCCCAGGACAGACCTTGAGAGGTGGAATTGAGTTCCTAAAGCAGCGCAGAGCCAAATACAAATGACTAATGAGAGGCAGTGTAGAATTCTTCTCTCGAAATTAAGCTGAGTCATGTAAAAGGCCACTGTGGCATCTCAAATGTCTTGTGTACACAGTATGTGACAGTTGAGTAAGACGCTGAAGCAGTGCATTGTTCTGTTAGGATTCATTTCAAGGGTGGTATTTAAAGATAAACGGAAAGCATAAAGCCATTTGGCTGAACTGGTGGCACTTGGGAGGCAGAGGCAGGAAGATTGCCACAGGTTCAAGGTCAGCCTGGGATCTACATAGTAAGAATGTGTCTTTTTGGTGGCTGTTGTAGGTATAAAGCCAGAGAGAAAAGGAGAAAAGAACTGTATAGCTCTCATTAGCTGATGGAAGACTGTGCTCTCACAGCTCAATTTCCAGGAGATGCCATGCATTTTAATACATAATTTTAATTACTTATTTGAAAATTTCATACAATGTATTTTGCTCATATTGACACCAACTCCCCCAAATTCATCCCCTCCTCCCCACTTCCTCCCAACTTCATGTACTCTTTTTAAAATAAAATTTAAATAATGCACCAAGTCTGATTTGTGCTTCCAATAAACTCAGGTTAAAGGCCATCCACTAGAGCATAGTAGACCTACCAAGGGCCATACCATTAAAGAAAACTGACCTCCCCTCCCCCAGAAGCCATCAACTGTCAGTAGTAGCTCCTCAAGAGTGAGGGCTCCTAAGCCTCTCCCTACTCTATGCTAGAATGTTGATTAGCTTGATCTTGTGTGGATCTTGTGCAGGCAAATGCAGCTACTGCAAGGTTCATGATTTCAACCATCTTGTTATATCCAGAAAACAGTTTGACTCCAGTCATCCTTAACCTCCAGTTTAGCTGAGGAAAAGGGTGGGAGGATAGGGCAGAGGGGGTGTGGGAAAAAGAGATAAATGACACCAAGGATATTTGAAAATGCCATATGGAAACCTACTATTTTATAAATGATAAATAGATAGATGAGTTTAATTGGAGTTACCCTATACAGGAGATAATGTTCCTTTCAAAAGCTGTAGGTTGCCAAATAAAAAGCTCAATACCAGGTGTGGAACACCTACCTTTGAGAGGTATCCCAGAAAAGTCCTAAAACAATATAGGCTCTTGTCATTGCTCTTGGCTTCCCACCATTACCATCCTATTGATGAAGAAGACACCACACACTTTGGTCACAGGACGTAAATAAAACAAGTTGGAACTGATCAGGAAGCTTCCTACCTGATGGTCAGCTACCATACTGCCAGAAGGTACTACTTAGGCTGCTGGGTGAAACAGCTATCAACAGTTTTGCTCAGCTATGAACCCTGTGAACTATCAGCATGGCAAGCTATGTCCATGGGTGCATTAGAGACACAGGGGGGCAAAAAACCACCTTCTGATTGTCTTTAAGGGCCACTCCACAAGAGGAAATGCATACCTGCGACACTGTAAATATGGTCAAGAATCTGTGGTTGGGGAGCTCACAGGCCCCATGAGCCTACTACTACTATTCTGCTGAATAGACAAAATACCAAACTGCTCCTCAAATTTAGATAGATAAATAGATATAGATAGATAGATAGATAGATAGATAGATAGATAGATAGATAGATATCTCCTTTGATAAATACAGCTCTAAGACCTCTTCAGAGGAGCTTCTTTGTTCAGTGGACAGTGATAGATGCAGAAACCAACAAGGGACGAAGTGCAGAGAGTAAGAGTAAGTGTCAGGGAGTGCTCAGCCATGTGGCTCTTTAGTTAGCTGCCGCCCATTGGAATTGACCCTGAGATTTTCATGGTCTTTTTTTTTTAATTCTAATCACTTTGCAAAACTATACTTGGGGAAAATGAAATAATCAATCCAAGGTTACATATCTTTGTAACAAAAGTAGGTCTCTGAGACAATGGGTCCCATGCTGTTCTCAAATTATAAAAAGTTACAGATTGACAATTAGGTAGCACAAACAAATAATAGAAATGGTTAGCAAGTATAAATGACACAAAATGCATGCCTCAGGACAATTAGTAAGTAAAACACAAGATGAAAATAACTTCTGACAACCAGGAGAGAGAGAATGCAAACCAACGACACAAGGAATAAATAAATAGATAGATAGATAGATAGATAGATAGATAAATAAATAAATAGATAGATAGATAGTTAAATAAATAAATAAATAAATACTTGATTATCTGGACAAGAAGTCAATAAGAAGAGGAAACTGAGTGGTTCCCACCTCAAATGCTGTTATATCATAAAGCTGAGATAATAGGACAGAATCAAAGATAAATACAGAAGTGCATACAGTAAAGTCTGAGTTGGAGAAGAATCTCTTTTGTGAAAAACATTAAAACGCCACCAGAGGATTGCAGGTAAGAGGAGGATAGCGCTGATTGTCATAGGCAAAGGGAGGATGAATGAGCAAGCTATCAGAGGCCAAGAGAATTTATCAGAAGCTGGCAAACAAGACTTGGACATCAGCAGGCCCCAGGTGTTCACGAAGCGACAGAAAGCACAGCCAAGCTTTAGCACATATTTGCCCACATTCCTGTTAGCACGACTCTCCGCTTCATTTGGAACTTTCCCTGTCTTTGTAGCCCTCGTTTAAGATCCAGCATCTCACCATAGGCATCTGGCTGTCTAACCTAACCATGGCTGTACCACCTTTCAGATGCGAAGTCTACATATAAACACGTATATATGTGTGGATATGTGTGTATCTATGTAAGACATGAAAGTGGAAAGGAGGCTGTGAGATGAGAGGAAAAGTCTCCAGTGGGGACAGGTGGACAAGAGATGATAAGGGGATATACATGATATGAAAGTAGAATGGGGTTCTATTTGGGAGAAAGGAGGAGACCAACAAGAGGAAGGGCAGTTGTGGGAGCAAATATGAACAAAACATGATATATTACGTTGAAGATGGTATGATAAACCTATTATTTAGTGGTCTAAATACATAACATAAAATAAAATAAATCTTGGCTGTACTCAGAAGTAGATAGCAGTAGGGATCTTGACCCTTCTGGAAGACCATTACCAGGCAACAAAGATGGCTATTGCCTTCCTCCCAAGATTATTCATAATGGATTTGTATTAGTGCAGTACTACCTGCAATAACAAACAAGTCCAGGGTTTAATGAAGTAAACACAATAAAAGCGTGCTTTTCAGTCACACAACTGTTCAGCCCAGGCATTCCTGGTTGATGGCCAGCCTTCCTCAACATAATTGGCATCCCAAACTTCTCCCATGTTGGAGCTCCACCCTTTCTTTGGGCATTGCAATCTTTTGCATCCAGCTAGAAGATGAATGTTACTTAAGCTCCTTGACCCAGACATGACATATGGCATGATTGTTCCCATGCCATGGACAGTAACAAACCTGTACAGACCCTGCTATTTGTAAGAAGGGAAATGTAATTCCCAGAAGGCAGCTGCTTCCATCAATACTCCTGTGATCTTCAAGAAAGAACCTGAATATTCAGTGAACAATAAGCTGTCTCTGCTATGGGAGACTTCTTACAAACAGAAATGGGAGCAGGTCAACTGTGTGCCAGCCAAAAGCTAACATACGCTTACTACAAAAGGTATTCCCAGACACTTGTAATGAAGCCAGGGTTTTAAGTTAAATGAGCTTAGCTGTAACTCCTTCAATTCCATGTGCTAAAGGGTTCAGAGTTACCAGTACCCAACTCTGGAGCTAAGCATGGGCTTTTCGTTCCCATAATCATATGAGGGTGAAATATCAGTTAATTTGAGATCCTATAGTCAGAGGAGAAGGGAAAATGAATGCTGACTGGTCACTCAACAGCATCCACTGAAGATGGAGAAGATATTAAGAAGGCCCCTTCTATTTTTAGGAAGTGCTAGTTATTATGGAAGTTTCCTTGGGCTGGGGTGGAGCTAAGTTAGTAGAGCACTTGCCCGGAATTCAGAAAGCCTTCTCCAGCACCACATAAGCTGCTGTGGTGGCACACACCTGTAACCACAGCACTAGGGAGGAGGAAGCAGGAGGATCAGAAGTTTGAAGTCATCCTCAGCTACATAGTGATTTCAAGGTCATCTTGGGATAGACAAAACAAATTTTCCTTAATCTCAAGCCTAAATCTTCTGCCTAGGTCTGTTTTCTTGAGTGCTACAGCATAAACCTAAACTTTATTCCTTGTAACATACTGTGATGAGTAGTGTTGTATAGATACTAGATAATGTCTAAAATAACCAAGAGGTTATCCTGTGACATAACTGTGAGGAGTTGTCTTGATTCGTTGAGTTTTGAAGACCTGTCTACTGTGGGTGGAACTATTCCCTGGCTGAGATCCTGGACTACACAAATGGAGACTGGGAACTGGGCAGCAGCGTGTATTCATAGTTCTCTACTTCCTGCTTATGGATGTGATGTAGCCAGCTGTTTCAGTCTCCTGCTGCCTTGACTTCCCCTCTAAGAACTGTGAGCCAAAATAAACCCTTTTTCCTCTCATTTGCTTCAGTCAAGATATTTTAAAACAGAAGCAGGAAAAGAAACTAAAATAAATGGTTTCAAGACAGTTACATATTTTTCTTTTAACCCCAAATTTTCCCCTCTGTAGGCTAAGCTCCCTCAACTTATAGCTTCTCCTCATGAATTGCTTCTTACTGCTTTATCACTCTTACCTTGCATATTTGTTCGTTTTCCAGTTTGACAACCCCTTTCTACAAGGTAGTACCCAAATCAGAAAAATAACACAATTTTTCTTCCTACAATCCCTCTATTAACACAGCCAATGACCATATAGTTAACCAATGAAAGCTTCTATGACAGATTAACCTTGATATCTTCCTACCTTTACACAATGAAGGTTTATTGCTTGGTCACATGAAATCCTAATTTTCTAAGGGCTCCTTGGTGATGTCAGTCAGTGACACAGTCTTCTTCCATCTTGGCTGTGCTGTCCTTAACACACAGCTCTCAAGGCCACTCCTGCTGTGTGTTTGTATCAGTCCAGAATATGAGGAAATATGAAAAACCATGCATGGATAGGTGGCACAACAGATTATTTCACTTCTGTTCATATTCTGTTGGCTAGAACTCAGTCATGTGACCATTCCAAGCTGCAAAGGAGGCTGAAAACGTAGTCCAAGTGTTTCTGTCACCTCCGTGTAGCTGTTGGACAGCCGCGTCCCCACTGCTGCTATTTCTTGAGCCTGCCAGAATTCTCCTAGCTTTTCATCTTAATGGAGTGCTGCTAAGCTGACTTTCCCTTCCTGTAATTACGGAATAATGAATTATAGAATTCATCTTTTGAACCCCAGAGCAGGCTCCTCTTTGATCTTGGACATTTGGGCCTATCACTATCCCCACTGAGTCTACCTCTTCCTTGTCTTTTAGGAAAGTCTCTGTGAGTGACATGTACCTGGAAAAGAATATTTTTAACTAAATGCAATCTAATTTGTGTATAGTCAAGCAATGGTGGTGACCTGTTACAAGGCGACCCAAGCCCAAGGAGATTACTAATTAATATTTCCAATAAAATCTAAGTGTTAACATGATCATTTTCTATGTATTTTCCCACTGGCTTTTTTTTCTGAATTTGCAAGTAGACTTACAGATACTCCATCTGTGTGTGGTTTTGTGTTTTAGGTACCATGTGGAGAAAAAGAGGGGGGACAATTCAGTTGCATCGCTGGATCTGCACTGCAACACTGGGAGTTTTGAAAATGAACTTACGTCTACGTTGCTTTCATGACATTTGGGGGCTTTGTGGGCCAGAGCATTTTCTCTGTGTATCTATTTCCAACCTATAATGTGAGACATGTAATTAGTGGTGCCTCTGACTCTCCCTGGCAAGCTCAATCAGGCAGAGTCCATCCAAGTGTACTCCACAGACTCTCCTTCCATAGCAAACCAAGGCAGATGTTTCTTATACAAAAGCACCACTTTCAACCATTTCCTTTGCCAAACAACTGTCAATGGAACATGAGTAAATGGTATCTGCTCAGGAGCATCTCTCATTAAATACTGGACTTAGAATTGTATGTGGTTAGAATTACGTTACAATAAAACTTCCAAGATGCTTGTACCATATAAGCAAAATAAAACCTTAAAAGAGTCTTTCCAAAGAGCCAGCATATTTAGAATAGTTATTACTAATAAACACAAAACAAAACAGCTAGCATGTAACTCAACCTCATGGTGTCACAATATTTTTAGAGCTGCAAAAAAAATGCCCAAGCTTATTATACATTCAAGGAGTCACTAAGCGTCTCCTGTTTGCCAGGTACTGTGTAATAGAGTCAAAGATGAATTCCTACCTTTATAAAGAAGCTCCTAGGTCAGGAGGAAAGACAAGTATATGGACATTCTGATATAGTAATATAATAATAGATCCATGTAAAATGCAGTGGGAAAACAGCAGATCTGGACAAGGTCTTACAAATCGTCAAATACAGACATTTTCCTCAACCTTTTAGGACCAGCATGTTCCTCTACATAAAAATGACCATCTTGGGATGAGGAGATAGCTCAATGAGTAAAGTACTTGCTGTATAAGCCTTGGAACCTGAGTTCAGATCTTCAGCACCCATGTAAATGCCAGGTGTGAGGCTTGGGAGATGGCTCACTGGGGATTGCAAGCCTGGGAACCTGAATTCAGATCTTCAATATCCACAAAACAACAACAATAATAACAATAATATAATATAATAGTTATAATAATAGTGGTATGTGCCTTTAATCCCAGTGCTGAAGAACAGAGACAGGCAGACCCTGGGGGCTCCCTGGAGAACCAATGTAGTCAAAACTATGAGCTTCAAATTCAGTGAATAAATAAGGTAAAGGACAACAGAGAAAAATACTCACATTCAATCTCTGGCATCTAGACATGCAGGCACAGGAAGAACATCTGCATACATGTACATGTGTGTACACACCCACACACCACATACATTGAAGTAACACACACACACACACACACGGGCATATCTAGGCCACCCCTCTGGAAACTATAATACCATCTCCCACTCCTAGGAGACGTGACTCTTTTAGCAGTTAGAGTAGCTTGCTTTGAATCTTGGCCAGCTCAGCAGATTTGTTCACACTTTATATTTTTGTGGTTTTATTTCTTTTTATTTATTTTTGAGATTATAGTTTAATTGCAACATTTCTCCCTTTCTTTTTCTCCCTCCACACCCTCCCATATGGCCTTCCTCCTTGAAATTCACAGCTTCTTTGTTTTTTTAACTTATTGTTACTGTATGCATATGTGTATTTTCACACACTCATACACATGTATATTTATATATCCTAAATTTTGAGTCCATATGATGTACCTTGTATGCATGTTTTCAGGGCTGACCTTTTGGCACTGAACAACCAATGCCCATGATTTCACTAGTACCTAGAAGCTAGCTAGGTTTCCAGTAGCAGGCATGGTATTCCTCTTGTTGAGCAGATCTTGCATTCAATTAGCTGTTGGTTAACACCAAGGTTTGCATACCACTACTGCAATCTTAGAGTTATCATGTTGGTCACTGATATGGTTCATAGTATCATAGCTGGGTAGAATGGTTGCTTGCCTCCATCCTTTGGAAGCTTGAATTAGCCCTCTGGCATAAAGGATTCAAATTGGTTCCAGCTCAGAGCTCTCTGGATCCTGTTTCTGAAGTGCATGCTGTCTTTAGCGATAGAGATTTACCTTCCGCCTCTGGGGAGGTAACCAAGGGCAACAGTAATAGTCTGTATGCTTGGAGAGTCTTTTGTACAACCCTGAGCAACAACAAATCATATCTGGTATTGGATTATTTTAGATGGTCTTTGGCTCTTGGAGGGAGCACCAATAACTCATGGAAAAAGTTCTTTAAAATTACATATGTATATTTATACACGGAATTACATGCACTGTGGTGGTTTTATGTAAATAGTTAATAGTATGATTCCTTGTGGCTTTTCCAGACATCCTTATTGTTATTTTACTCACTTCCTTCCTTCTCCTGTATATCCCCCTTCTCCCTTCCTGAAGGAGCACCCCCTTTCCCATTTCCCCTATCAGATGTCCGGTACCCTGCTAGTCCCCTTTACCCTCCTCTCACCTTCTTCTGTATTTACCTTTTCCCCCTCCCTAAGGAGTCCCCCCTTTCCCTTTCCCTGAGAATTTTACTTGTACCCTGCCATTTCCCTCTCAATTGCTCCCCAGTACCCTGGCAATGGCCCCATTTTACTTCCCCAGTTTCTGTATTACTACAGGTTATGTACTCACATCTGAAGATTTGAAGCTAGGAACCTCTAAGAGAGAACGTGCAACATTTGTCTCTCTGGTCTGGCTTACTCCACTCAATATGATCATTCCTAGTTCCATCCATTTACCTGTAAAATTTATGATTTCCTTTTTCCTTACAGCTGAATAGTATTCTATAGTGTAAATGTACCACATTTTTGCCACCCATTCACCAGTGGAGGACATGTAGGTCGTTTTCATTTCTTAGTTTTAATGAACAGAGCAATAATGAACATGGCTGAGCAAGTATCTATGGAGAAGGATGTCAAGTCCTTTGGGCATATGTTAAGGAGTGATATATATCTTGACAGTATGGTAAATTTATTTAACTCTCAGTATTTTATAAACATTGAACACCATTTTAAAAAAAATCTGTTCACAGAGGCTGGAGACATAGCTCAGCAGTTAAGAGCACGTATTGCCCTTTTAGAGGACCATTGCTCTGTTCCCATAACCCACATCAAGAAGTTCACAGCCACCTGTAACTCCAGCTTTGAGGGACCTGGCATGCTCTTCTGGCCTCTGTGGGTACCTCCACACACATGCATGCACACACATACACATAAATAAAGACAAAATACATCCTTTTTTAAAGTCCCTCCTACATTCTCTCCACGTAGTAGCAGCTCATCTAACACAAGCCCCTCATTTTGGAGATAAAGACATCAAGGACCAGAGAAGAGAACACCGAAGTTCAGGGACTCGCAGTGCCTCTGGCATGGTTTAGGGTTGATAATGGTGTGGAATGACAGAAACTATAGCAGAACTGATGCAAAGAGTAGCATCGCTCCTACTTCTTAAATAGTATTCCATGGATCAGTAGCAGTCACCTCATCTGAGCACTCATTCAAAATTCTCAATCTCAATTTCCATTGGAGACTTAGATAACAAAGTGGATCTGCATTTTAACCAGATCCACGGCCTGTGTATATAGCCTAAAGTCTCAGAAGCACTGCTGTAGCATCCATTGTGAATGTCCCCATCTGCCTACCTGAGCTCATCTGCAAAAGTGCAAAAGTTTCTCAAACATGCCAAAAGCTTTCTACCTGAGACATCTGCCCCTCACTTCCATGTGTGTTACGGGGTTAATGCCCCAGGCAAATGCTCAAGTATTAAGGATAGAAGCAGTGGCTAAATATCCCCATCATTCTCATCTTTTCAACATGAAGTTGATAAATACTTAGCTGGTATTGTTTGTCCCATGACACAAACATCTTAGCAAAAGAAATACTAAACAATCCTGGAAGATTTTTTTTTCCTTTTTTTGGTACAAAGCTGCCTGCCAGATCGCACTGGCTCTTATCAAATTCTACTTTGTTTAGACGATTGTTTAGATTTTCCCTGGCACTTTGCCATTCCTCTACCCTCCAGTCGTCTCCTATGACTTAGTATTCGCCCCAGCATGGGAAAATGGCGCCCACTAACTCCTTACAAACAGACGGACTCCTGCTTCTCCCATATAGGTACCCGCGTTGCTTTGGGAATTCATCCAACAATCTCTACCTTTCAAAGCCTCAAATCAGACACCGATCTGACTGAGGCTGAAATTTCAGGGCACCACTTTCTTTATTTGGGTTAGTTTTTAATCATAGACTTGCCCTTCTCGTGTCACACTGACCATAGTCCCTTAGGGTCTCTAACTTACTTATTTTCTTTCCTCTAGAAGACATGCCTTCCACGAATGATGAATGTTGATACTCTGCCACCTAGTGGAAGAACTGGGACTGCAGGATGAAGTTTAAAGGCCAAAAACAAAGGCTTGATGCAGTAACCACCATAGTCTCATGTGAACGCTCATTATCTGCAGACCACTCTATACACAGGAGTTCTTTTAACCCTCCTGCCAAGTGTATGCTGAAGGTATGATTTGAATTTCAAAGTCTTAAGAAAATTAAGCAACTAGGAAATAATGACACAGGGATGAGGCAATAGCCAATAAATGAGTGTATGAATCCGTGTTGTACATCTCTGGGCAACCAAGGCCCAGTTGGGCTCCAGATCCTTTGAGAATACCATGTGTGATAGGCTTCGCATTCATTCTCTTGGTGAATGGAGAAGCTGCAGTATTTAATCTACAGATTCCCATTCCCGAATGGCAGAGGTTCCCCAGGGGGTGCTAACTCACACAAGGATTTGTATCCAGTGATGTTGTGCAGGCTCCAGTGGTGTGAGAAGATACCCTCGGGAAAGAAACAGAGATCCTGTTTTCCTAGTCACGTAGATAAAGAAAGGTCCTGAGAAGGACAACGTCAAATGCAGTGCCAGAGTACGTTTCTGCTCTTGCTATATTTAACTCCAAAATCCGTCTCCTAAGCCATCCATCCTGCTGTCTCAGTAGCTTAGCCATGTATAAAAGAGTTCACTTGCTCAGTTCTTGCCCAAGAAGTTCATCCACACAGAGAGCACCCTAGACAGTGGCTAGACTAGTTCTCATAGCAGTTCTGGTTCAAATTGAATTTGAGTTCAGAGTCATCTGGTTGCTGTAGGGTTTCCACCCATTATCTGCCAAAGCTCAAGAAACTGGTGTGATGTATCTGCTTGTGGGCATGGTGAGATGAAGTAAATTAAAAGTGATGGCCACTTATACTAAATCAGATGACGCTCCAGATAAGTTGTGGACATGTGCTATAGCAGTTCTATGGATCTCGGCTTTGTTTAGGTCTTCCAGTTCTTGTATTAGTGTCTTGTTCAATATCACCAAGATACAAAGTGTGTTATTAGAGGGACAGCATAGGCTTTTACCAGACAGACCCAGATTTTGATTTGAGCTCTTCTACTTACCAGTTGAAGGAACTTGAGAGGGTCACTTGACCTATGAATTATAGTCTTTTGTCCATTGCTGTAGCATGAATCTTAAAGAGTCTTATTAACAAAAACAAACCTGGAGCCAGGTACTGGGGTGAATGCTGGAAGATCAGAGAAGCAGAACAGGCCACAGCCACCTCACCTCGCCAATTCCTCAGCTGATCCTGTTTCCTCAGACTGGAAGCCTTTGAGTCCTCATCCAAATGGATCTCAGCTGAACTGTTGCTCAGAAGCCTAAAAGCTTAACCAGGCCTAGTTCCTGGTCCTCACACCTTATATACCTTTCTGCTTTCTGTGCTCACTTCCTGGGATTAAAGGTGTGTGCCTTTAAACTCACAGAAATCCGGATGGTTCTCTGCCTCCAGAATGCTAGGACTAAAGGTGTGTATGCCACCATTTTCTGGCCTCTATGTCTGTCTAGTGGCTGTTCTGTTCTCTGACCCCAGATAAGTTTATTAGGGTAGACAATATTTTGGGGAACACAATATCACCACACATTGCTCTAACAAAATACCTGAAACTAAGTAACTTACTTTAAAATGGATTTATCTGACTGGTAGTTTTGAAGGTTGAAAAAAATCTAAACAACATGGCCCAACTTCTTATGTCATGTTAGATGGCATCATAATTAGAGTGCCTGTGCGATAAGATCATGGGACAAGACCAAAAGACAAAGATTGGGGAAGAGCCAGTGTTGTATTTTTAAAGCTACCTACTCCCATGAGGAGTCACTAGGGTACCACAAAAATTATGCTAATCACAGTGGGTAGCAATCCCAATGACCTAACCATGCCCCAGTACATGTCACTTAAGGTTCCACCACCACTCAACACTGTCACAAGGAAGACCAAGCTTCTACCACATCAACAATTGGAGGACACCCTCAACATAGCACAACCATAGCAATTTGCCTACTCTGTTATTTTATCCATCAATTGGATCACTCAATACGTGGTATATTAGGGACCTACCTGTACTAGGTACAGGTGGTGGAATAAAATAATGTGCACAGAACACACCAAGAGAACAGGCTTTGTGTTCAGCTAGTTTATTTAGGAGCTGCAGAGAAGACCAGTGGGAAGCAACAAAGGTCAGATGTTGTTCAGCTGGCTACTGTGATGAGTAACTGAGTTGATCCTGCAGGAAAATCCCTGGGGAACAGAGTCAAACTCCTAATGTGGAATTAGCCCAAACAAAAGTTAAGAACTGAAACTTCCAATGTTTTTATTTGCTTTGTGGTTTTCTTGTTTTTGTTTTATTTTTGAGGTAGTCCTCCTCTGTAGCCCAGGCTGGCATCAAACCCATGATCCTCCTGCCTGATCCTACTGAGAGCTGAGATTATAGGCATGCACTACGACACCTAGCAAGAATTGGAGTATGTATGTACCAGATCTTAAGCATCCTTAATTGAGGGCTACCCCAGAAGGATCTTAATTATTCTATCATTACACACCATGTAGATGGGAGGTGTCAGGAATGAGTCCATAGGCACACAAGTTACCAACAATGCCAGGTGAATATACACCAAATTATTGTAAAAGGACCATGACATCAATCAGGACAGCACACTTCTGATCTAAGTGTCCAGCCTGTGCCGTGGACAGAGTGGCTCAGTAAATTGGACCCACTCTCTTGCCTTCCCCATATCACAGCACTTCAATGTCTCTCTCTGTCATGTTGCTTAGTACAATGTGTGAGGCACTCACCATTCTCCTATGTAACCAGGATCCGGGAACCAAGAGAGCCGGCACATCCAGATCTCGGGTCTTTAGGGCTCCAGTCTTGGTCTCTTGGCCCCGCCTTGTAGGCATGACAGTTACCAGAAGCCTCAATGGGGGTAGTACTTCCAGGTCAGAGCTGGAACAGGTACCCACTACATCCATGTTCTTGATCAGTTCTCTTGCCTTGGCCCTGCTCCTCTGACACCATTCACCTTCACCCACAGCCTACACTGTTACTCTCTGGCACACCATCTTTAGCTCAGCTCCCTCCCCTTTGAGCCATTATTCTTCACTTTTCTATTTGTGTTGACCATCAACTCCACTGCCAGATGTTGAGAAGTCAGCCTTTGTGATATTTCAGAAGTCAATTCTCCCATGACTTACATTTGCAAAAGTTTTGTTTCTCTTTTGCTTCACAAAAGGTCAAGTTAACCGCTCAAAATGAGTCTAAGGTTGAAGAACTCCGCAACAGACACTGTGGATTGCCCGGCCTATGGCCATTTCCCCTCCTTTTTGCTACATGCACACTGAAGTTTTCTCCACATTGAATTTTTTTAACCCCTCAAGGAAAAGGCAGGCTCTTCTAAGGAGACTCAATCTCTCCCCAGAATGAAGAAGAGTGTGCTTTGTGTTTAAACTGAATGAGGATGCAAAGGCCGAGTTTACATGTCATCATCAGGTTAGGCATGTAACCTGGCTGATGGAATTTAAGAAATGCATGTCCAGTGGAGATCTCTGGGAAGATCTCAAGAAAAAGGGGCTTTTTCTTTCTGCCTCTGGATATTGTCTTCTACAAATAACATTCCAAACTGTGATAATCGTATCAGAAGCATGAAGGAAACACAGGAGAAAAGGAAAACTATAGAATTACACCCACTATAGTGTTGAGCCACTCCATCCTCGAGCCATCCAACCTAATTGTTTAATGTCACTTTATTATGTGCTTATTTTAAAATTGATTATTAGTCGGTGCATTTATGGAGTGCCTGTGGGCATGCACATGCCATGGAATATCTGTAGAGAGCAAAGGACAACCCCTGGGTCTCTCCTTCCACTCTGTGGGCTCCCGGGGTTAAACTCAGGTCACCAGGCCCGTGTGATAACTTCCTCAGCAGCCTTCTTATTTTATATTTCTTTTTATTTCTTTTAAAATTTTTAAAATTTTATTTTGTTATTTTTAATTATTTGCATATATATATATATATATATATATATATATATATATATATATATATATATATATATATAGGCACATGAATGCAGGTGTCCACAGAGGTCATAGATATTCAATCTCCTGGAGCTGAAGTTACAAGGGGTAGTGGGCCACCTGACGTGGGTGCCAGGACCCTCTTAACCACTGAGCAATCTCTCTAGTCCCTTATTTTATATTTATTTCTTAGACATGGTCTTGCTATATAGCACAGGCTGGTCTTGATCCTATGATCCTCCTGCTCAGCTTCCTAAGCATTGGAATTACCCTCATGTATCACCATGGGCCCAACTTAAAGCCCATTTTAACGAGATCTTCTGTGATTCACAACCAAAAGCATCCTTAAATGATATAACAATGCCTGTGGACTTTGGAGCTGAGTATGTTTAAACAGCTGAAAGAATGCTTTGAGTGCACTGGTAGGCTGCACACAAGTGTTCTTAATCATTCACATTTTCACTGGCTTTGACCACATTCTCTGGTGTTCACATCATGATGTGTATGACTCTGTAACAAACAGCCTAAAGAGATACAGAGGCACACCTAAATGAGCCCATCTGGCCTCTGATTAATGAAATACAGGAAAGCTGGGTGGACACCGAAGTTTTCTATGTTGAAGAGCAAGCAAGCCAAACTATATGTTTTTGGACGTGTTTGGATAAGGCTGAAGAAGTGGTAGTTTATATGTCACTTCAAACATGATTCCCTTTAAATGAGCAAGCCTATGGCAAACACATTTGGGTTCAAAGGAATTCTTTTATAGAAGCTTCTATTCTACCTCTGATGAAAGAGTCATTTATTGAGTGTCTTTAAGTAATCTGTGAATCTCATGCAGGTTTGAGCAACACACTGCAGCTGAGTACAAAAATGAATTTCTCTCACGGAAAGTCACTCAACTTCCCATTAGATTCTGGAAGGAATTTGGGACATCTCCCAAACTGAAGCTAAGAGCCACCACTTAGGCTGATGAGATGGCCACATAGGTGGAGGCACCTGCGGCCAAGCCTAATGACCCGAGTTTGACTCCTGGGACCCATATGGTGGAAAGAGAGACCCAACTTCCACACACAGGCCATGGCACACCCCCACATACACATACACACACACACACACACACACACACACACACACACACACACACACACACACAAATAAACAAATAAAATGTAAAAAGAAAACAAAGAGACACTGCTAACGTACTTGTTTTTAGAGCCTGAATTTTCTTAAAGTAACCTTACAGAAGGCTAACGTATCTTTTTTTACGCTTTTAAAAAAATATATGAAGTAATTGATTTCATTATGGCATCTTCATGCAAAGTTTGTTCTTGTTCATCATCCCCTCCCTTCCCCCATCATCCCTCCTACCTTCCCAGTTGGTCTGCTTCCTCCCTTCCCCAACAGTCGCCTTGTCCTTTCATGTCACATGTATTCTATTATCCTCTTCTCCCACCTTCAAATCCCTTCTCACAGTCCCCTTTCTAGTTTCATGACCTAGGACACATATATAGACAGATATATCAGAATTAAACTCTAGAGGAACTAATGTTCATATCTAGTTTGTGAATTCTGAAATGTCACACCAGATATGCCTTTGGCTCTATGGGGAAAAACACATAGAGGGGATGTCAGAGGTCGTTTCTGGTGTCCTATGTTTAGTAGCCTTCAGGGGTTTTTTGTTTGTTTTGCTCATGCCTCTCTTTACACATCCCTGCATTGCCGCCGCTGCCGCCTCTATTGGCTCTGAGCATGGTCATATAGTTTGATCTAACCAAAGGAACAATTAATACTTGTAACAAGATAAAGACATAAATATATCTGTGGCCTTCCCTTAATTACTGCTCCTGAAGTGCCTGCCACTGCCCCCACATGAAGACGCCTGGGCTAGCCTGGTGAATGGTAAAAAGCAAATCATCCAATTGCCTCCACTATTGCAGCCTATGGCCAGTCAATCTGTGGCAGCAGTTACATCATCTAGGTGGCAGCAGACTATGGGCTCATGAATGGGTGCAGCTGAAACAATGACAGAACCACCCAACTGAGCCCATCCCAAACTGAAAGCAAAGGAAGTAGCCTGTTTTAAGCTACTGGGTTTTGGAATGTTTTGTTGTGCAATGAACATTAACCGAGGGAAAAGAATGGATGTTCTCAAGACCCACTGTCAGCTATGGCTAAATATAATTGGGACAGCAGAGCAGCTATAATACTGGAGCCTAGCCATATAGCTCTGGACCATAGGGAAACTCTGTGGGAACCTGTGATGGTGATCGGCAAACCAAGATGAGAGGATGAGAGTCCAGTGAACGAAATGGAAAAAGAATATATACACTAAGTCTGCCCTGGTCCTGCCCTAGTTGGCCCCCAAAGATAAAATCTACAAGATTCCTCCTTATAGTCATTACCTCTCCCTCCAAAGGCGGGAGGGCCTGGGAAATAGAAGCTAAAGAAAGTTTAAAGAGTTACTCAGACCCTTACTTTTTCCCATGCCTAGTGTAATTTGATAAAAATCAGAGCTTTAAGAATTTAAGAGAACAATTGAGGCAGGTCCAAGCCCCTCTCTCTGCCTCAAGGCTGTATAAGGTGTCCCATCATAGGTAGTGGGCTCCAAAAAGCTAGCTCATGTACCAGGGATGGATCCTGATCCTACTACCAGGGGGCCCCTTAAGCTACACAACTGCCTCGCTTATGCAGAGGGCCTAGACCAGTCCCATGCAGGCTCCACAGCTGTTGGTCTAAAGTTCATGAGTTCCCAGTAGCTTGGTTTGATTGTCTCTGTAGGTTTCCCCATGATGATCTTTACCCCCCTTGCTCATAGAATCCCTCTTCTCTGTCTTCAACTGGACTCCTGGAGCTCGGCCTTGTGCTTGGCTGTGGATCTCTGCATCTGCTTCCATCAGTTACTGGATGAAGGCTCTGTGATGACAGTTAGGGTATTCAACAGTCTGATAACTGGGGTGAGCCAGTTCAGGCACCCTTTCCACTATTGCTAGGACCTATAGGAAGATGACCACTGAAATTTGCAAGGTGAGATGGTCCTTCAGATTTCTGCTTCACAGAGGAGACTGCCAGACATTCGGCAGGACACAGGGAAAGCGACTGACAAACTTTGCCAATGGGCGAGACAATCCTTCAAATTTCCTGCTTCACAAAAAAGTCTGCCAGAGACTCTAGGCCTGTAGGCTTAAGATGGATGCCCCAATGTTGCAGCGGCACTTTGGGTGACTGTCCAGGCAGCCGGATGTCTCTATCATTTCTAGAATTTTGGAAGTTGCTTACAATGCACTTCCTGTTCACTTAGGTAATATTATAACCCTCTGGAGTCTTTGATAGAGTTGAAGACTAGATAGTTATAATTATAGTTTCCCTAGTCATGATAAAAGATAAATTAGATATAAACTTTAGATTCAGAAAAATAGGATAAATAATAGAATGTTTTCTAATCTTGCCAAGTACGAATAAACTGGATATTGTAACTGTAATTCTTGCTTGATAACTGTTTTGTTATATGTAATTTTACTATGTTAAAGTTAAAACCTTCCTTTTTGATTAGACAGAAAAGGGGAAGTGCTGTGGAATGTCTTTCTGTATGCTGTGAACATGTGTTGTTCCCTTTGGCTAATAAATAAAGCTGTTTTGGCCTATGACAAGAAAGCTTACAGTCAGGTGGGAAGTCCACGCAGAGATACAGAGAAGAAGGGCGGAGTCGGGAGATACATCAGCTGCTGCCCAAGGAGCAATAAGATGTCAGCAGACCTGTAACACCATGGCCGTGTGGCAACATACAGATTAATAGGAATGAGTTAATCTAAGATAAAAGAGCTAGCTAGCAAGAAGCTGAAGCCATAGACCAAACAGTTTAAAATTAAAAAGAAAGGAATTTCAGAGAACACTAAGAATTGAGTCCCAAAGGAAGAAGGGAATCAAAGAATGAAGGGGGGAAAAAAGCAAGGTGATAAATACAGACTTGAACACAAAGAACAAAAACATCATTGTTCATTTTCAGATTCCCATATGCACAATGTTCTCTTTCTTAATACCCTGGACACTGGCATTCCACTTTAGTTGTGTGTATACAAGGTAAGGATAAGCTGAGAGCCTGTAATATGTGGGTTACTCGAAAATTGTACTAGTACTTGTCCCAGTAAGAGAAGAAGCGTTGATGTTGATATTAGACAATATTTGGAGATCCTACCACACACTATTTTAAGCATTTCTCATTATTAATTTTGTACTCATAACAGCCCAGCATGATTACTACAATCACCCTCAACTTACGGAGATGAAACAAAAATAAAGAGAGGCTAAGTACCTTGCCCAAGAAAACTTAGCTAAGAAGGAAAAAGGAAGGACATGACCCCATGAGTTCTAAAGCCTCTACACTTGTAGGGACTACACTATAATTACCAACACAGAGCTGGATGCTAACCCTACCACTGCTGCTGCCTCTCTGAGGGCTCCCAAGTGGTCTAGGAATGGGCTTATGCTATAAGGCCAGGCCTTAAATGAGGACTGATCACAATTTTTAAAAATAGGAAACTCCACAAAGAAGATTTAAGGGAATCTCTGGAATTTTATGTAGTCCAGTGGCATGGTCTGTCGATGTATTTTGGGGAGTCAAGCACACCTCTAGTGGACTGGATCTCAAGAACAGCCCAGTACTCCGAAGCATGCTTTCTTTTAATTTTGTTGTTGGGACTTTTAGAAGCTAGGAAAAGATTTTGCTAAAAACTTGTTAGAGAAAGAACCAGGGAGTTCATGGAGAGAAATGAGATGCAGAGAAAAGCCTGGGTACAGAGGCAGGGTGGGGTTACAAAGGAACAGATGCTACCCAGGAGCATTTTTGTATTACTGAGTGCATGACTTATAAATCTACTTCGAGTTCATTGGGAGCTCTGGGTGTACCCCAGAGCTACCTGGCCTGAGTCTGAGAGTTGATTCTCAATTCTCTGGAATTTTCTCAGTGTTGGTAGACATTAGGTAATAAGTAAGAATAATAAAAGTGGAAGATCTCAGAAAGTCATATAACTCAAGGGTCAGTTCGGTTTTGAAGTTACTCTAAAAACAATGTCATTTTCACCTTCCAATGTTCACTGGCTGTATGCTTTTCTGATTTCCTTCTCTGCTACTCACATACTTAAGAGGCTTCTAGGCAAGACATATCAGTAAGGTTAGCATGAGGATTCAATAAAAATAAAATAGGAATAAAGGAAAGGCTTTGATATTGGTCTCAATGCCTAGTTTTGTGATATGAATATACCTGGAGTAGGGAAAGCAGCTTTGGCAATCTGGGGAGACTGCTGGCAGGATGTGGAGGGGGCGTCTCTGAATCTTATTCTCCCTCAGAGGGTTTCAGTATCACATCATCTGTTCCCACTCTGCACATATCAGAAGAAAAGGAATATGAAGTCCTTGATTTCTCTTCTCTGTGGTTTAAAGTGTTTCTGGGGAATGCTAACACACACACACACACACACACACACACACACACACACACACACACACACATGCACACGTACAAGCTCGCTCTCTCTCTCTCTCTCTCTCTCTCTCTCTCTCTCTCTCTCTCTCTCTCTCTCTCTCTCTCTCAAGAACCCTAAGGTATATATTTAAATATATGAGATAGAAGTTAAAGGTAAGGAAAAAACACAAGATTTCCAAAGGGAGAATTCCAGAAGATGTAACCATGGAAACCATTCCAAGGTCTTCTGGGTAGTGTCACATTGAGCTGAGAGACAGTGAACCCCATTACTGGGAAATGAAACCCAAAAGCAGAAAAGTTGAGCAAATGACTGAAAGGAATTGAAAATACATGAAGCGATTTTTAATAACCAAGTGAATAAGACTCAGTGAGCAGTGAAAATCAAGGCAACCAAATTCTTCTACATTTATAAATGAAAGATGCAAACACAGGCGTGCCTCCTGGAGCCTTTCTTCCTATGAACTGCACTCCAATCACATGTATAACTATAGGCTCTCCAAGCAGACTAGCACCAGATTTCAAGACTGTATCTCCTCTCATGCATTTATTCATCAGCTCGTTCTTTCATTCAACGGCTGTTATAAGGTATCTGATGCCCCATTTATTCACTCATTCATTCACTATTTATTGAGTACTTACCATGTGCCAGATACTCTCCAAGGCACTAGAGAGATTACAGTAAAAAAGATGGTATATTACTTGTCATGACACAGCTTGCTGTCTAATTTATGTGGTACTGAGCAATATGGAAGGTTCAGAAAAGCAAAAAAAAAAATCTGGGTTTCCTAATTTTAAGGAACCACAGCTTCCATAAGATAATAAAAATATATGCATAGTAAGAATTGATTACTCACACAAGACTTGTGTCAGAATTCCAAGCAAGATAATATGAACAAAGTCACAAAGCAATATAAAATGTTCCCATTTTATCTCAGTTCAATATCACTCCCAACACTGTCTCTAGCCCTTTACCTTATTGCTAAGTTCCTTTGTAAGGGTAATCCTTAAAAGAAACGAGTACCTCGGAATAAATTCACCCAGTGCCTGTCTCCACTTAACTCCTCCCTTAACCCATCCCTCCATGAACAAATTTAATTTTAGGTTAATTTCAAACTGTACTCAATGGAGTGGGAGGTGAGAAGGAAAATATTTTGAAGTCTAACTATTTAGAGGTCACCATGAAGAAGTGGTCTGCTTTGAAACGTGTCTCTGGGCCAACTCTCATTGTGTAAAAGCATCTCCACTGCTTCAGGGCTGAACCAGTACTAAACAGCTCTACAGAACTTAGACTAAACCTTAAACTCCTGCCTTCTAGAAGACCAGGAAAATATACGGGTAGGGATAAAAAAGACAAACAATGGAATGTGAATATCAACCTTGACTATAGGTCTTGCATTGATAACCATGTGAAAAGGCAGGGCTGAATCAGGCCCAGGTCAAAAAGAATAATGAAACTCATCATTTTGTATGCTAACTCTAAAAATTAATTTTAAAAAATACTTTTTAAAAATGATGAGCTAGTAACATACTATAAAAATGATCCCTGAAAGTTCTGGATAAGTGAGACAGTTGATTAGCTTGATCTGTTTGGGAGGCATCCAGGCAGTGGGACCAGGTCCTGTACTCAGTGCATGAGCTGGCTGTTTGAAACCTGGGGCTTATGCAGGGACACTTTGCTCAGCCTGGGAGGAGGAGACTGGCCCTGCCTGAACTGAGTCTACCAGGGAGAAGAGAAGCTGAAACCATTATAAGAGCAGTGAGAGGGGAGTTGACTTCCTCAGACAGTAGACGTGAAAATTTTCACCCCCCTGTACTTAGCTACTTGCATGCCACCTGCTGCAGACCGTTAGTGGAAAGCTAGGCAGAGCTTCCCTTGACCTCTATTTCTTAGGCCTCTAATGGCATTGTAAGCATTTCATTCTCTGAATTAAAGTATTTTTCTTCTTCTACCTAGAGTAATTTCCAAGTTTCCAGCCAAACTGTGAGTGATATATTATCTTCACCATCGCTATATTTTTTGCTTTCCATTATAAACTGATTAAACTGGTGAAATATAATTCAACTATTTTTGTGTCCATGTAGGTTAAATATATTCAAAAAGAAATGTCATTACAGTATTCTTACCTAGAAAAATCATGCAACGCTTTACAAGCTGTCACCAATTGTCTTCACCATCTCTAGCATATACTACTTACATAAAATGATTCCTGGAGTAGATCAATAGACATAGTTCTAAATACCAACTTAGCTTGAAAATAATAATATATATGTGTTATAGGGGACTACAAGGGTCAGTTTACAAAAAGCATGGAACCCATAGCTCATGATTTTCCTCCAATAAAATGAAACAGTTTGAGGAAACAAAGCAGAGGTGTGAAGTGATTCAAGTTGTTTGAAGGATACTTTTCAGTTACATTTCCATATTGCACATGTATGTGCCTTCAGTACAAGTATGTGCACTTACAAATTATGTGGACATATATACTATGTTCTTTTAGTAACTAGGCATGCTAGTACAGAGTCTGGGCTCTTTTTGTCCAAAACAATGTAATTTACAAAATTACAGTTTTGACTTACTCATGTTATACTACCCATTATTCTTTAGACTGACCCAGTATTGTACAAATAAATCTTCAATGACATACAAAAATCAATAGTTTTTGCTTTTTCTCCTAACATCAATTGATTGTTTTATCCATGTAAACTATCAAGTCTATAAATTAACACTTTTCATGGTAATACTACATTTCCTTCTTTTCATGTATTTAAGTATATCACTTCTCATACAAGTTGGTTCCCAACATTTTTTCCGTTATAAAAATAGTTTGTATAACTAGCTACTTTTTCTCTTTTTAAGTGAATTTCTTAAGCGTTATTTCCCAAATGAATTAATGGGTCAAAATGCATAATTAGTTCCTTAAAAATTACTGTCTCATTAAAGCTAATGCAGAATAGTAAAATGTTCTAATAAACATTATGCAGTGTAATCTTACACCATATGGCATTAATCAATCTGTTACTAGCTTTTGCTTTCCTCTAGATATGTAAGGGATTAAGAGCTACAGTTTCACACTAAGACATCTGGCTGCCAAACAACTTAAGTCACAAAGCAATACATAATGGGCTTATTTATTTATTTATTGCTTTCTCATCCTTCTCTCATAAGTCTTATAATCCTGCTCTCTGAATTTTTGGCTAATCCCTTTCCCTGAAAGTCCATCTGTCTAAGTTTTGATTACTCCATCCTTGCATAATTTATCCAGTGTAACCCCATGTTGAACTCCCTATCACAGAAAAGAGAAGGTCACTGGACAGCACAGGCCACAACCCACGAGTTTCCAAGAGGCTTTGATAGTTGGCCTACACTGTATACTGCTGTTTTCTTGAAAGAGGCCCAGACCTCTCTGTATCAAGACTTCTGGGAAAAGTAATCCCACAGCAGTTTGAACATGAAACATTCCCCTTGAACTCTGAACATCTTCAACCATTACCTTCTCTTAGTCCCCTCATGTCAAAGCTTTGGCTATGATTTGAAGTTATGCTAAAAAGCCACCTCCTCTAAGAGACCATTGTAATTGTTTTCAAATGAACCTTATGGATCTAGAGATGTAGCTAGGTTGGAAGAGTGTTTACCTAACATGCATGTAGCCCTGGGCTTGATTTCCAGTACTGCATGAACCAGACATGGTGGTGGACAGCTATGACAGCACTCAGAAGGGAGAAGCAGGAGGACCAGAAGTTCAAGGTCATCATAAACTACACAAGGAGTTTTAGACCAGCCTGAGAAATATGAAACTCTATCAAATCAAATCAAATAAAAATTTAAATGAAGTATCTCACTGCATGTTGTCATGTTATTTCTACTAGTTCTCATACAACATTAACATTTGCCCAATTTTGAAGTGATCCATACTCATTGTAGAAATGTTGAGAAGTATAGAAAAGATTAAAGAAATAAAATCATTCTGAATTGCACAATACACCAAGATAATCATTGTCAACATTTTCTTGTGCTATCCCCTTGGACTTTTCAATGATGTTATAATTGAGTACAAACCATGGATACAATTGTACTACACATTTATCATGAACATATTTTCATGTCATTAACTTTTTGATGTCTCATTTCAATAGGAGTATAAATCCCATTGCGTAGATGTGCTACAATTAACTAATTCTCAGTTGTTTGATATTTGAGTCCTTTCTAGTTTATACTTTTGCTCATAATGCTATAATAAACATTCTTAATAAATCTGTGTCTACATGTTTGATCATTTTCTTATAGATTTCTAAAAAAATATACATTTTCAGAAGTGGTAGTATTGTAGTGAATTAAACAATGTTTTCATTTAAGAATTACAAAAATTTAAGGATGCTCTCCTAGGAATAAAGCAATCGAATATAAACACAGTTTTGCATATACTTTAAGGGAATTCACCTGAAATCAATATGTGGATTTTCTAGAGACTCAAGGATCCTTAGAATAGGTATCTTAAGTTGCTGGCTTAAAGGAAACAGACATTTTATAAATAGTATTACATATTTTCCTGAAATAGCCATCTGTCCCATTTTTATGGTACAGATTCTACATTCTATCAGAACTGTTATATATGTCTTAGTACATGTTAGACTGTAAGCTCCTTGAGGGAAATGTCCTTTCTAGT